>NC_133617.1:323784341-324104758 GCF_048593235.1 Sminthopsis crassicaudata | reverse complement strand
TGACACAGTTCCTTATATATTTTAGAAATTGGATCTTTATCAGAAACACTGGTTGTCAAAATTTTTCCCAGCTTTATACTTCCTTTTTAATATTGTGAGTATTGCTTTTGTTTGTGCAAAAACTTTTAGTTTAATTTAATCAATGTTGTACATTTTTCATTTCAAAATGTTCTCTACTTATTCATTGGTCATAAATTCCTCTCTTCTCCAAACTTGTGATGGTAAATTTGCTTATAGTATCAGCCTTTATGCCCAAATTATATGCCTATTTTGACATCAGTTTGGTAAGGGGTGCGAGATGTAATATATGCTGAGTTTCTGACATATTATTTTCCAGCTTTCTCAGCATTTTTTGGTAAATAGTGAGTTTTTATCCCAGAAACTGGGATTTGGGGTTTATAAAATATTAGATTAATTACTGTTTTTATGTATAATCCAAAATTATATATAATTGGAAAATATTTAGCAAATAAAAATAATTTTAAAAGGAATTCGCTTTCCCGTTTCTTATTCTTTTTTTAATAGGAGGGAATAATTGGAAGGGAAATTAGATTTCAAAAGCCCAATCACTTTACAAATAAAATATACTAATATATATGAGGGTATGTGAAGATAAATGAAAGCTTATAAGGTCATTTAGAATGCTCCTAAAAAGAAAGCCAAACTTAAAAAAATGCTTCTTAAATATCCCAGGAAAAAACAACAGAAAAGAATAAACAGGTAGAGATCAAGGACAACTGTAACAAAATAACTAATGTATCTCGAAGAGATTTCTTTGTAAATGGACATAATGGTGAAAACAGAAGGTAAATAGAAATGATGGTGGAAAAATAAACTAAAATATAATGAAATAAACTCTATTGGAAGTAAATTGCATAATAGGAGAGTTCATAAAGGTAGAGGAGAATGTAAAAGGGATTTCAAATGTACTCTCATCAAGTTGAATGGCTAAGGATGAAGGGAAAATTACATCTATGTTCTCTGACAAAGAAGGGATGCTACAAAAGAATGAACAAAGAGGCAAAGGAGAAATTAAAATACTAAGAAAAAAAGAGTCAATCTTTCAGTGATAAGAAGGAATGCTTCTTCAGAAAATAGAGATATTCTATAAAGTTAGATTTGGACAGTGATGAAAAAAGTATAAGCAGCAGCAATTTCTTACTCTGAGAGAACATCATCTGATTCAGGGTAGGAGAATCAGAAACCCTGTGGTCAACTGACCCCAAGTGAGTGGGAAGGCATGGATCTTCTGACCTCATGGCAAATGTGAGAAATGAGGAAGAAGTGAAAAGTTACTAATTGAAATACACTATCAAAAATGTAGGAAAATTTCTACCATGGGCAAAAACTTTTCTATCACCCATAAAATGTGGTATTTCTAAGAGTGAGGCAAATATAAAAAAGACCGTGGGATAGGGGGCAAGATATAAAAGGTATATCATAGAAACTATTTTGGAAAGGCTATCCAAAATCAGTGTCATAGAAGTGTTATTTCCACAAGGAATATAAGTACTTAGTAATCATAAGTTCTATGAATTAAAAAATAAAACTCTAAAGCATACAGAAGAAGGAACTAAATAATGAAGAGAATGAAAACAAGATACTTTTTAGAAAAAATAAGACATGAAAAATAAAATAAAATAAAAAAAACTAAACTAATCCACCCAACAAATTGAAAGGGAGGAGAACAGATAAAAACATTAAATAAAAACATTAGATAAAAACAAACAAAAAAAGGATCCAATGTGTAGAAATCAAAAACTTGGAAAAAGGGTAGCAAAAGGGAAGAAAGACATGAGACTTGGGGAAAGAAAAAGGGTCAATTAAAACTAGAGCCAGTGGAATGGTGTTGCCATCAAATAGGAAAATTTACAATTGAAGACATAATAATGTGTTTAAAATGTAAGAAGGAAGAAATAGCCTATTATAAGAAAAATATTAGTGATAGTAAATATTAAGAATTTGTAATTCAGTAAGTAAATCAATATTTAAACTTACTGGATGTAGTTTTTGAGTAATTTATCTTTCATAGTAATAACAAGGAAATTTCAAAAGAAGTCAGGGAGTCATTTAGCCAATCATGATAATATATCATTTCCAATATTCTCACTATAAGTTTCTAGGATATTTCTAATAACTTTCTTATTAGAAAAGCAAATAGTAAATGAACTGGAAATGTTAAGGAATAAATTAATTTTCCTAATTTTCAAAGTCTTGGTTATCTGATTACATTATTGATTATTCAGTCATTTTCATTATTACTTATTCCTATTTATATCTATAATCATTCCAATGTCCTTGCACATGTAGCATTCTTACAAATATAGCAATTATTTTAAAGAAGTAGGGAAAATTGGTGTCCTTTCACCATATCTCTTTACTAATTTTCAGTTATATATGTGTCCATTCAATGCTTGAACTCTTAAATCTATAAGTGATATAAGCTTTATGATGATTATTTTATCAATACTTCTTTTGAACTAAGAAGTATTTTGAAATTGGTATATTTCATAACAGATGGTTTTATGCAATGTTAAAGGGTAATTAAGATTTATCACCAAATTAGTTCTTGCAAAATGGAATATGAAGGTAAATGACAACTTCTTCTCCAAGGAGTCATCATTTACATTTATGAAAATAATTGTATTTTCTAAGTTCCCACGATGGTCCTTCTAGTAAAGCTTAGTTTTTCTTATCTCCCTTTTGCAACACAGTTTGAACTTCATGCTGTCAAGAATATTCTCATCTCTGATATGGAAACTCTAGAGTCTAAGGATTTAATTATGTTATGCTGGAATTAGAAAGCTTCCAACCATCACCAAACTCATCCAAAAAGGAACAATTAATTTATTGGGGGGGGTGTAAATCAACAGGGACTCTAAATCTTCTCATGAAATTTTTTGACATTTCCCAGGAGAAATTTAATCAATTTAAGATTTTCTATAAAAAAGTATATTTTTACTCATTTACCTGTTACAAATCTTATATTCAAATTTGTACATTTCCATTTTCTTATACTACTCCATTTTGCAAACAATTTTCCCCAAAATTCTATCTACCTCCAAAATCGGAGCAGAACAATATCATAACTTCTTCCTTCTCTAAAATATGTTTCTTTAGTTGCCATGCCATAGGAGTTAACTCATGTTGAGCTAATGGTCCACTAAAACCTCTCAATAAAAATTTATAGAAGGAAAGGGGCATCCCCTCTTTTTACAGATGAGGAATCTAATGCCTTTTTTTTTTCATATGAGCTGTTAATTATCCATATCCAAATCTTGCATGAGAGCATTTATTAAGTATTTGCTGTGCGTTTGGTACTGAACTGGGATACAAAAGCAAAAGAGAAATAAATGGTCCTTGTCCTTGAGGAGTTTAACAGAGAAGTCATGAACATAACAGAGGAATGCAAAATGTATATGAAGCAGAGACTGGGTAATCATGTAGTAGGCAGCTTGGCTTAATTGAAAAGCCCTCATGCAGAGGACACTTGAGCTAAGAAGTGAAGGAAGCCAGGGCATTCCAGAAGTCAGAGATGGGAAGGAAGGTCATTGTAGGTTTGGGACCCAGGTAGTTGCAAGAGCCTGATGAAAGATAGAGAGATAAGGTGATAGGGTATAGAGATATTTTTAAGACAGCTAAGTAGTGCAGAGGGTAGAGCACTGAACCCATCTGGGATTTTTTGGCAAAGATACTAGGATGATTTGTCATTTTCTTATCCAGCTCATTTCACAGATGAGTGCCTGAGGCCAAAAGGATTTGTGAATTGCCCAGGGTTACATAATAGACAGGATTGGTACCTCAGAAGAAGAGTCCTGTCTTCAGGCCCACCACTGCACCCAATGTGTCTCCTACAGGTTCTGGAGTCAGAAAGATTTGAGTTCAAATCCAATCGCAAATGCTGTAGTTATGTGATCCTGAGCAAGTCATTTTATCTCTGTTTGCCTCAAGTATTCTCTTCTGTAAAATAAGGATAATCGAGTTTTTGTGAGAATCTATTCAGATGACAATGGTAAAAAACTTAACACAGTGCCTGAATATGGTACAAGTGATACATAAATTGCAGCTATTATTATTATTTCAGGTAAATAGAGAAAAAAGTTAATCAACTAAAAGTTTGAGTGGTATAAATAAGATTCTAGCCTTGGCCAGAGCATGAAAAGCAGAGAATATCTATTCTGGGGAATGTGATTAAGAATCAGCTAGAGTTAAAGAAAGGTGCTGACAAACAGTATTAAGGTCCCACTTGAAATTAGAAAGCATGAATTTATAGTGGAGACAATTAGAGCATAGTTTCATGCCCTTTTCCATCAAAGGTTGACATATATCAAACTGTCTTTCAAACTTATCAAATTTTCTAAATGTCAGATTTAGAAAACTATTATTTTAAATTGAGGTAAAATTCATAATCTGACTCTTCAAAGGACATGCCAATGTGATTAGAATAATAAGACTTCAGATTCCTTTCACTTATGTTGTAATAAAAATGTTTTGGGAATCTAGGCACATTCACAACAATATTGCTTAAGCTGCTGTAAATGCTTTTGCCAATCACATAAAATTACATAACAATTTATAGTCGCTGATGGGTAGTTAATTCGAATCAGACCAGATGTATCATTCTATAAACATAATCATGTGTTGTCTCTTATCTAAGGGATGCATATAATGATTGAGTGGTTTAATTTCCATAACTGGCAGATCCCAAAAGAAGTATAGAAAGAATTAGTTATTCTTTTGAAGAAGGTGATTACTTTCTCTTCATTTAGGAAAAAATAAAGTTCACAAGAATAGTTATAAGGTATCTCTGGAAAATTTATATAACCAGAATGAAAGGCTAAATGAACTATTCCTACAAATTTACTTGTATGCTTATAAAGCTTATTTAGTTATAGAAATATTTGATGTGGGGGGGAGGGGGATGCCAAATAATCCATGAATGACATTTTGGTTATCTAGAGCTAAAATGAAAGGATAAAAATAATAATAATAACATGAGATTACCTTAGAGACAGGAGAATTCATGCTCTAGCCCTGCCTTTCACTGGCTATACATGGATAGCATGATTAACTTCAAAAGACCTCTAAATTTATAAATTATAGAGAGATGATCATTCTGCATTAGCAGAATAAGATTCCATAGCAGGAATTCTCCAAAATCATACCATCAATAAGCTTTTATTAAGCAACTGTTATGTGTCAGTCCTTCTGCTGGCAAACTCTATTATTTAGAGAAATTAAAATTAAGCAACAGAATGATAACATCTCACACTTAGATGCACACAGAAAGACAAAGAGATAGACAGACAGACAGACAGACAGGTAGGACAATTAAGTAAAAGAGAAATCTATAATTTTAGACATCTTTCTCTGTTTTTCTGTGTGTCTCTTTTTCTCTTTGTCTCTTCTAGAGCTTAG
Source organism: Sminthopsis crassicaudata (assembly GCF_048593235.1). Lineage (NCBI taxonomy): Eukaryota > Metazoa > Chordata > Mammalia > Dasyuromorphia > Dasyuridae > Sminthopsis > Sminthopsis crassicaudata. The sequence goes on along the minus strand of NC_133617.1, from coordinate 324,099,340 downwards.
CACCTCCTCAAAGCCTATGCCACAATTAGACACTTCAACTTGACTATATGCAATTGGCTTCACCCTATTTGGAATCCTCTGTGCATTCTAACTTCAAATTATTTGGAAATGAAATAATTTATACTTTTGAATTCTGGAACCACAATCAAATCAACTCTGACATTCACTTGGAAAAAGTGATTAAACAATTTGCACATGGCTCCATTTACAATTCCTACAAGTTTGCAAACTAAAATATTCCTGGTTGGCCACCATCCTTATTTGTGTATAATATTGAGAAAGAACATAAGCATTCAAAGGATTTGAAATTAAACAACTTATTACTCAAGAGAATGCAGCATGTATGTGGTTCCGTCTCCCAACAATTCTACCAGCACATTATAATGATGCTGACTTGGATTTACAACAGGCTTTGTATCCAGTTTTCAAAATCCAGTTTAAGAGCCTAGATTCCCTGGGTCTCTGTTTTTATATCTGATAGTTGTTGCTGTGAAGATTCACAACAAATCAGTGGGAGGAAGTCTTAAGAATAATTGATCAGCTGGTAGTCTGGATTATAATAGAACCCTCCTCCTTTGAATTACAAGGACATTATAATTAGCTATGTTTGTCAAGTTAATATAACTGGAATGAATGAAGGGTTGACAAATTTTATGCCTTAACCTAAATTTCACCAAAGTAGTTTTTGGGTACCTAGGGACTGCTGGCTTTATATATAGATGAATCTGTGATAGATCCTAGAAAAAAAAACTTCTGTCGCTCTCAGGGGATTATATATAGGAATCTCTACATCTCCTTCCCCTCTCTCCAATGCCAAAAGAATGAATCTCCTCCTCCTACTCCACCCACTGATCTCACTTCCCCTTCTTTGTCCACACCCACCGATCCAGCCAGCCTAGAATAGTTAAGTAGGCTCATCCTCCAAACATGTTAATAGAGAATTGTCAAATTGGTAATTAGTGCTAGGTGACCTTGAATCTGCTCAGTTGTAGCCCTTTACACTAGAAAGTCTTTGTTTTTTTTTTTATTCATTCATTAAAATTCAGCATGTATTACCTTCAGTTCATTATTATATGTACTAAAGGAACTAGAAAGATAAACAAAGATATGATTCTTGTCCTTAAAATTTTTTATTATAGTAAAAATATTACCTACAGAAATAATAATGTATATTACAATGAATTAATATACAAAGTTCCATGTTCTATCTGTACAGATAACAGAGTTTCTTTTGCCTTTCTGTTTATTTTTCTGTCTCTTTTCTTGTTTTTTGTTGTTGTTATTATTTCATCCCCTAAATTTTAGTATTCACTAGTTTTTCTTTTCTTTCTTTCTTTTTTATTGTCTCTGTTCTTTTTTTTTCCTTCACAATTTCTTTCACATTCTTTATGGGACCTAGAGGTGAGAACTAGCAATACCCACAGGTAAAATAAAGTATAGGGATCACCTACTATTTGACTGACATAGAGACTATGCAAATGTCAACCAGATGATGAGAATTTTCTTATTTTCTCTTTTTCCCATAGAGGTCAAAGAAAACCTCCAAAGCTTTTTGAATTGTAGATTTCATAGTAATATCCATATTTCAAATTATCCATTTGCTATTTCTGTGATTATTGAAATAGTTCAGGTGAGAGGTGATGGATTTTGAAATTAGGCAGAAAGTGGAAAAGGAGGTATAATCAACTATTCATTGAAACAAATTATGTAGAGAGAATGAGCAAGAGGAAAATATCAAGGCTTACACTAAGGTAGTGAACCTTGTATTAAAGAGCTGATGGTCTTGTCAACACAAAAGGATTAATTGATGGGTTGTGGAGCAAAATTATTACTCCTATTTCAGAAAAACTGAGTTAGCAATAACTATTGGCTAAAAATAAGAAAACAGGAAGTAATAAAATGCACAATTAGTAATCATAACTGTGAATATGAATGGGAAGAACTCACCTCAGAAATGGAAGTGAATAGTAAAACAGAATAGAAGCCAGAATTCAATATATTGTTTATGAAAGACCCATTTGAAACAGACATATACAGAATGAACCTAAAGGAAGAATCTATTATGTTTCAACTAAAGTTAAAAAAAACGAAAAAAAAAAGTTAGGATGGCAATCATGATACCAGACAAAGCAAAAGCAAAAAGAGAATTTAGTAAAAGAGGTAAGCAGGAAAATTATCTTGCTAAAAGACTTTGTAGATAATGAAGAAATAACAGAACTAAAGATGCTGTATCAAGTGGCTCTGCATCCTAATTATTAAAGGAAAAGTTAAATGACAGGAAGAAATAGAAAGTGAAAGTATACAGCTAGAATACCACAACTTTTCCTTATCAGAATTAAATAAATCTAACTAAAATATAAATAATAAAGAAGTTAAACAGACAGAATCTTAGAAGAAGTAGATATGATAGACACTGAGAGAAAATTGAATGGGAAAACATGATTTTCTTTATTTTTTTATTAAAGCTTTTTAACAAAACATGTGCATGACCTTTGCAAAACTTTCAGTTACAAATTTTCCCCTTTTTCCTCCCACCCCCTTTCCTGGATGGCAGGTAGTCCAATACATGTTACATATGTTAAAATATATGTTAAATCCAATATATGTATACATATTTATACAGTTTTATTGCTGGATAAGAAAAATTTGATTATGAAGGAAAAAAATAACTGAGAAAGAAAACAAAATGCAAGCAAATTTCAAAGAGTGAAAATGTCATGTTGTGGTCCACATTCAGTTCCCTCAATCCTCTCTGGGAGAATATGGCTTTCTTCATCTCTGAGCAATTGGAACTGATTTGAAACATCTCATTGTTGAAGAGAGACATGTCCAGAATTGATTATCATATAGTTTTGCTGTGCTCATTTCACTTAGCATCAGTTCATGTAAGTTTAGTCATTATTGTAACAATAATATTCCATAATATTCATATGTCATAATTTATTCAGCCATTCTCCAATTGATGGGCATCCATTTAATTTCCAGTTTTTTGCCACTACAAAAAGGGCTGCAGTTTTGCTCATATGGGGTCCTTTCCCTCCTTCAAGATCTCTTTGGCATAAAATCCCAGTAGAAACACTGATGGGTTAAAGGGTATGGGCACAGTTTGATAGCTTTTTGATCATAGATCTAAACTGCTCTCCAGAATGTTTGGATATGTTCACATTTCCACCAACAATGTATCAGTGGCCCAGTTTTCCTGCATCCCCTCCAACATCTGTCATTATCTTTTCCTCTCATCTGACAGGTATGTAAGTGGTATCTCAGAGTTGTCTTAATTTGCATTTCTCTGATTTGTATAAGGAAATCAAATATTTTAGACTATCAACAGTTATTTTAAATGGAATTTTTCTTTGTATCTCTTGCTGTTGAATTTTGTTAGTGACATATAAAAATGCTGATGAATTATGTGAATTTCTTGTGTATCCTGCAACTGCTAAAGTAGTAGATTAATTCTAATAGTTTTTTAGTTGATTCTCTGGGATTCTTTAAGTATACCATCATAACATCTGCAAAATTTGGTTTCCTCATTACCTACTCTAATTCCTTTAATTGCTTTTTTCTTCTCTAATTGCCAAAGCTAGCATTTCTAATAATGGTGATAGCGGGCAACCTTGTTTCACCCCAATCTCACAGAGAATAGTTCTAGTTTATTCCCATTACATATGATGCTTGATGATGGTTTTAAATAGATGCTACTGACTATTTACTCTTATACTCTCTAATGTTTTTAATAAGAATGGATGTTGTATTTTATCAAATGCTTTTTCTGCATCTATTGAGATAATCATATGGTTTTTGTTAATTTGGTTAATGATATAGTCAATTTTGCTAATAGTTTTCCTAATATCCAACCAGCCTTGCATTCCTGGGATAAAATGTACTTGGTCATGGTGTATTATCTTGGGAATGATTTTCTGTAATATTTTTGCTAATATTTTATTTAATATTTTTGCATCAATATTCATTATAGGGATTGTTCTATAATTTTCTTTCTCTGTTTTTGTCTTACCTGGACTGACTGAACTGTCATGTAGCCAGAATGCCTAAAAAAATATATATACATCTATCTATCTATCTATCTATCTATCTATCTATCTATCTATCTATTTAGATCTAGATATTTAAATATGAACATAAAAAAGAGAAATAGCAGATAAGTGAATTGAGAAGGCCACTAAATTTTTTGAAAAAAAACAACAAACTGAAAAAATTCAAATAAAATTAGAGCAATGAGATTATCACAATATATCACAAAGATTATACATCTTGATGAGAAATGAATGAGTTAATCAATGTTAGAAAATCTATCAACATAAATAATAATATCAATAAAAACAACAATGTGATCTTGCCAATAAATGTAGAAAAATCATTTGATAGAATATAATATTAATTCCTGTTAAAGATATAACAAAGCATAAGAATCAATAGAGTCAACATGAAAATGAGTATCTAAAATAAAAAAGCAAAATAGGTATAGATTTAAAGCCTCCCCAATGACCAGGCATGAAGCAAGCTTTTCTATTGTCACTATTACTCCCCAATATTTTATTTAAAATCCTAACTAAATCAATAATACAAGAAAAGAAATTAAACTAATAAAAATAGTCAATGAGGAAATAAAACTATCACTTCACAGATATGATGGTGGACTTAGAAACCCCTAGAGAATCAACTAAAAAACATACAAAGTTAGTTGAAACAATTAAAAACTTCTTTGATAAATGGTAAAATGTAAAATAAATCTAAATAATTTATCAGCAGTTATACATATTACCAACAAAATCTAGCAGGAAAAGATTGAAAAATTCATTTAAAATAACCGCAGATATTATAAAATGCTTGGGAGTTAATCAGTCAAGATAAACTTAGGAACAAAATTATCAAACACTCTTCAAATAAAGATAGTTTTAAATATTTGGAGAAATATTAAATTCTCTTGAGTAGGCTAAGCCAATGTAATAGAAATGTTAATTATATTTAATATATTTATTCATTGTCATACAAATCACACTGCCAAATAATTATTTTATAGAGATAACTAATAACAAAATTAATGTGGAAGAAAAAATAAAGAATATTAAGGGAATCACTTTTTTTTTTAACAAAGTGAAGAAGGAGAACTAGCAGAACCACATCTCAAACTATATTATAAAGCAGTAATCATCAAAATAATCTGGAAGTGGCAATGAAATAGATTAGTGGATTAGTGGAATAAATTAGGTATACAATATGCAGTAGTAAATTACTATAGTAATTTAATTTTAGATAAATCTAAAGATCCACACTGCTAGAATAAGCACTCACCACTTGACAAAAATGTCTGGGGAAAATGGAGGACATTTTGGAAGAAACTAGGCATAGACCAATATTTCCACCAAATTGCGGTCAGAACTATAAATGATTTATTTATAATGGTTGATACTATAAGTAAATTAGAGAATCATATAAAATACATTTGTCAGATCTATGAATCTGGGAAGAAATTGTGACCAAATAAAAGATAAAGAGCATTACTAGAAGCAAAATTGATAATTATGATTACACAAAATCAAAAAGGTTTTGCATAAATAAAACTAATGCAGTGAACCTTGGATGATTATAGCAAGTTTCAAAGACTAAAGGCCACATTTCTCATATTTATAGGGAACAGAGCCAAATTCATTAAAAAAATTCTTAAGTTAAATGGGCAAAAGAGATAAACAGGCAGTTTTCAGAAGAGATCAAAATAGCAGTAGTCACATAAAAAAATTTATCACTGTCAATTAGAGAAATGAAAATTAAAGCATTTGGGAGATACTATCTCACACTTATCAGATTGGCTAATGTGATGTAAAAAGAAAATGGCAGCTGCTGGAGGCCATGTTGAAAAATCGGGACACTCATGCATTGTTGATGCAATTATGAACTAGTGTAATCATTCTGGAGAATAGGTTATAATTATGTTCAAAGGACTAATAAAACTGTGTATACCATTAAACCAAGTAATAGTACAACTAATTCTATAATGCAAAGAGATTAAAGAAAAGGAATAAGGAGCTATTTATACAAAACTTTTTATTATAGCTCTTTTTGTGATGGCAAAATTAGAATCTGAGATGATGTTTCAGAATCAGAGACAACAAATGGGAATAGTTGAACAAAGAGTTAAAATATGATTGTGATTGAATATTATTGTGCTATCAGAAATGATGAGCATAATGTTCTAAAAACATGGAAAGTCTTGCAAGAACTGATGCAAAGTAAAGTAAATAAAACAAGCAGATAACACACAGTAACAGCAATTTTTAAACTATGGTCAAATGTAAAAGACCTATGTAAAAGACAATGATTCAAAACAGTTTTCAAGAACCCATGATGAAGGATGGTATACGCCTCCAGAGAAAGAACTGGTAAACTCTAAGTGTCTTTTGAAATATACTTTTCTTAAACTTTATTTTTCTAGTGTTTTGGAGGTGGTTTCTTTTGCAACCTGATCAATTATATATTAAAACATGTTTGCAAATATCAAGGAAGGAGCCAGTGGAAAAGGGTGAAAGAGAGAAATCATTCTTTAGACAAGAAATAGAAGGATATAGAACAAAGAGCAAAAGTGGAAGAATTAGTCAGAGCAAGGAGAATGTCTACATATTTATTAAAACAACAAAACAAAAAAGAGATCATGAAGAATGATGAAACAGAATATGAGAGTATGAAGTCAGGGAGATAAATTACCTCAAAATGGATAGCTTCTATTTCCTTGTAAAGTATGAAGTGGTATCCTAGAAGACTGGAAGGAAAATGAAGAAATGCTGATATATCTGAAGAAAAAAGAAAAGTTTTAAATAAATCTTGTAGAAAGCATGAGGAAAAATCAATTAAGGGGTTCACTTTACAAACACAGAAACTAATATATGAATTAAGAGAAGATAAACATGCTACTTTGTGTAAGAATGACAGATTCATTAAGATGTAAAATTTCAGGGGAAACATGAGATATAAAAACAAAACATATTAATAACATATTTTTGTTTAAAAAGTTCTGTTTTTCTTCAGGAAAGAATAAAATATTGTCATGTAACAGGGAATATCTAGTTATTTAGATAAAAAATTGCATGGAACTCAATTAGCACTATTGTATTCATTTATCTAGGAATATTTAGTAGCAAATGACTAGGAATGAAAAATAAAAACAAATAATATGTGAAGAAAGTAAACCAGATTTAGAATTTGGCAAGATGAAATTCATATTAAGACACTTGGAGCGAGGGATTCACTGGTAGTGTACAAGGCATATGTTCAATTGTCAATGTTGGATTAAGAATGCAAAGAGATGGAAAAGAAAGCACAGGATGTTAAGATAATGAGAGCAACAGGAGCTCTAGAGAGACAGAAGGTGAGTTAAAGAATAGGTTTAAAATATCTGGATCTAAGGGAGTAAGAAGATAAAAAGTTATGGCTTCAGAAACGAATTTCAGATTCTGTATCATAAAAGGAGCCAATAGCAAAACCTATGGTCTCAGATTTCTATCTTCAGCAGGTTGGAATTTGGACAATAGCAAAAAGAATCAGAGGTTCTAATTCAAGGAAGCAATTTGATGAAAATTTGATGATTGAACCTAGATGGCCTAAAAACTACAATTGGACTTTGATGTGATTCACATAATGTATTCAAAAGAAATAGAAGAGGGGAAAAAGTTGTGAAGGGGTAGAATGAGGGCTGTATTATATTTTAAGAAAGTTAACTGAAAGGAATCTAGGATCTAGAAGATGGAAAAAATAACAAAGAACTTGGGCAAAGATCAATAAAGGGTATCAATAGAGCAGAAATAATTTCTCCATTAGAGTATGCTACAAATTACCTGGATAGAAAAAAAAAAAAAGATATGATGTTTAGGAAAAGCATCGCAAACCTGGTAAATAATTGTCTTATATTCATAATGAAGGATATTAATTATTTAGCATTATGTTGGAGGTTTTCTATCAAAATCAAAGAATCTAATGACTTCCTGATTTGTCTAAAAATATTTTAATCTTTTAAAAAGTGTTCACTTTACAAACACATAAACTAATACATGAATATTAGAGAAGATAAACCTGCCACCTTGTGTAAAAATGACAAATACGGAAAAACTCCATTCTGTATTTTATTCTCACTTGCTAGGGTGAAAATGATGAGAATTTTGGAAACAGATAACCAGCCTGTGAAAGTGGAGAGGAAATCATAAACACTAGATGTAGAAAAAGTTGAAATCAATGGCTTCAGAGAAAATATTAGGTCCCCATGAACTAAAATGCTACAGAAAAATGTAAGTCTATGAGGGGTAGGAGAAGTTTACTATAAAATTCTTAAAACACAAGTAGAAACAATTCCAAAGAAGAAAGAAAGTATGGTATTTCTGAAAAGATGTGTTTAAATAATAAGGAATTCACTAATTCCTTAGTGGAATTTAAAATTTTTAATTTTAAAAGGAGAAAGGGTGAAAAGAAGACATGACCAGTTAACAGAATAATAATGTATGTGCATCATATTATTCTGTAAAAATAATATCAAAGAGTCTAAGGTCAAAATAAGCTGAATTTGGTGAGGAAAGCTAATTGTTCATATTTTTATATAGTTGATGTATGCTAATGAGACTGTTTTAGTTAAATATAGAGAAAAGAAAACTAAGAAAACAGTTAAGAACTTTGCATGGTGTCAGTGACAACAGAGAGAATATAGAGCTGCTGATATCTAATTTTCTTTTCTTGTATTTCTGCCAAGGAAAATGACCTTTGCACAGGAAATCATAGAAAAAAAAAGAAAAAAAAAAACAGATAATACTGAGTTGATACCCGAAATAAATAAGGAGGTAATATGAGAGAAACTACCTGCCTTCAAAGGATTTAAGTCTCTTGGCCTAGATGAATCACATTCTCAGATATTGAGGAAGATATTGATGTGATCTTTAAGCTATTTATTGTCAGTGATATAAGAAAAATCGTTGGAAAAGGGAGAAGTAAAAGATTTGGAAAATGGCAAAGGTCTCTATTTCATTTCTGACAAAATTGTTAAACTAGTACAGGAGAAGAATGTGGGTAAGAGGGTGAAATTCCTTTCTCAGAATAAAACTTCCTAACCTTCAATCTCTGTATCTCACCCTTCCTAGAACCACTTCTTCTTTACTTGTACATCTTAATCATCTAACTATCTATGTCTGTCATCTCTACTCTATTCTACTTCCTGTCTCTTTGCATTCTTTATCGATTATGGACCTAATAATCATAGATTATTTTCTTCTTCTCTGAATTCTTATATAATTGTTTGCCTTTCTTATTTCATTTATACTCACTATATTTTGTTGCACTTTCTGTGTACAAATTTTATTTCCCAATTAAGACCAAAACTTAAAGGTACAGTGTTTTCTCCTTGTTTTCCCTTTAATATAGATAACAACCAAGTCAACTCCCATACTTTCAAGGAGGTTGAGAGCTTTGTATGTAGAAACACTGATCACTAGTGCATTTTAACATTTCGTCTATTAGTATTATAGTTGTCTGTGGGCAATGACATGCTGTCACACAGATAACATGTGTGAGATACATATATGTTAGAACAATAATACTAAAAATTAACACTTATTAAATGCCAGGCATTGTGATAAGTACTTTACAATTATATCATTTGATCTTCATGACAAGTCTAGATGGTAGATGCCATTATTCCTCTTATAGAGATGAAGCAAATGGGTGAAAGATATGTGACGAGCCCAGGATCACATAGCTAGTAAGTATTTCAGGTTGTATTTTAATTCAGGTCTTCCTGACTCCAGGTCCAGACTTCTACATGCTGCATGATAAAGCTGTATGTGCCATATGTACAGGTACACACATGTATATGTACTCAAACACATTCATTTTAGCTATGTGATTCTATAATACAAGGTAGAAAGGTACAATCTATGCATTTTGATTATTAAACAATCCTGACAGGCATTATTTCTAGGTAATTTAAACATTTTATTAATAAAATCAAGATGTTGTTAATAAAAAGATAGTTATTTAACTGTATCTCTTGGACCAAAGGGGACTAATGGAGGTCTAACTATAAATTCAGTTTATATGCCTTTCTAGGATTAGGTATTCTGGAATGTTATCAAATACGAATGGCTAACATAAATCTTAATCAAATAACTTGTTTGCGCAAATGGGAGAAATAAATATTTCTCCAGACCCTTTTGAGCAAACACAATAGGCAAGAACACACCCATTAGTTCACACTTAGAATTTCTTTTACAATCTGATTAGATTTATCCTATGTAAATCTTTGAGATTTCACACACTGGATAGTTTCTGGTTGAGAAAATAGAAAGGAGGGAAAAACCCTTGTCCAAATAAAATCAGTCATTAAATACAAGACAGAAATATTTATTTTTCCCAGCATATATTATTATATTTGTGTGTATATGTGCATGTACATGTGCATGTGTTTATGTGTGTGATTCTGTTTTCATTATCAGGAATAATGTAAATTCTGAAAAAAGCCCTTTCTCTTCTCATCATCAATCATCATAGTATATAAAGTATATAAAGATCAGTTTCCTGAGACTGTCTTGTTAGCATTTCTGAAACAAGCTTAATCATTTCCTTATGTTGTACAACTATTCATGCAAACAAAATAATGCTACTGTAAGTAATTAAAATATAAAAAAATATTTTAGTGAACAATCATTTGAGTGAACTTACATAGTAGAATGAGAATTAATGGGGTTAAAATTTAAAAAAATTAAAAATAAAATTTTACTTAAACAATAAACATTCTAATAGCTTTTAAAAGTTTAATATATAACAACATCTTATTGAGTTCATTAGCTGCTTAGTCACTGAATTTACAGGATTTTGAATGATATTTTAAAATTTGTCATCATAAAACCATATATCATATTGAGTGTTCCTTTGATAAACAACACATTTTTCTAAGTTTAGCCCACTGATTTTTCCTTTAGGTTCAAATTAGACATGTTGCTCATCCATTTAACTATATTTCTTAGATAAATTTCTTAACTATTGTTGTTTGGTATATAGCAAGATGGTGTGGCAGTACATTTCTTAACTCCTTTTGGTAATTCATGTAATTACAATATCACTGAGGAATTACAAGAATCTAGATGATACAGTGAATAGAACTCTGGGACTTGAATCAGGAAGATCTGAGTTTAAAATCTACTTTCAGACACTTAATAACTATGTGACACAGAGATCTTTCTGTCTCAGTTTTCTAAAATGTAAAATGGGAATAATAATAAAACCTACTTTCTAAGGTTGTTATGAGGATCAAATGAGATAATTTTATAAAGTGTTTAGTATAGTACCTAGCATATAATAGCCTTTTTAAAATGCAAAAATCTGATGTTTTATTTTATAATTTAAAAATAATAGCCTTTTATTTTCAAAATATATGCAAAGATAGTTTTCAACAGTCACCATTGCAAAATCTTGTGTTCCAAAAATTTTTCTCCCTTTCTTCCCCCCACCCCTTTCCCTAGACAGCAAGAAATCCAATATAAGTAAAACGTGCAATTCTTTTGCATATGTTTCCACAATTATCTTGCTGAACAAGAAAAATCAGATCAAAAAGGGGAAAAAATGAGAAAGAAGGCAAAAAAACAAGCAAACAACAACAAAAAAAAGCTGAAAATACTGTGTTGCGATATACATTCAGTACCCACAGTCTTCTCTCTGGATGCAGATGGTTCTCCATCATAAGCCTAGAGGCCTGGATCACCTCATTGTTGAAAAGAGCCAAGTTCATCAGAGTTGATCATCCTATAATCTTGTTATTGCTGTGTACAGTGTTCTCTTGGTTCTCTCCACTTCACTTAGTATCAATTCATGTAAATTTCTCTAGGCCTTTATGAAATCATCCTGCTGATAATTTCTTATAAAACAATATTTCATTTTGTTTTACCTTCAAATGGTATATGAATTACCAATGATATTGATAATTATCTTCATATACCATAATTTACTCAGCCATTCCTCAACTGATGGGCACTCACTAAGTTTCCAGTTCTTTGCCACTACCATAAGGGATTCTACAAACATTTTTGCAGGAGGGTCCTTTTCCCTTTTTTTTTTTTAATCTCTTTGGGATACAGACCCAGTAGAGATACTGCTGGAGCAAAGGGAAGCACAGTTTGATAGTGCTTTGGCCATAGTTCCAAATTGCTCTTTAGATTAGTTGGATCAGTTCACAACTCCACCAAAAATGTATTAGTGCCCCAGTTTTCCCATTTATCATTATCTTTTCCTGTCACAACCAATCTGAGAGGTGTGTAATGTACCGCAGGGTTGTTTTAATTTACATTTCTCTGATCAATAGTGATTAGAGCAATTTTCATATGACTAGAAATGACTTTAATTTATTCATCTGTAAATTGTCTTTTCATATCCTTTGAACATTTATCAATTAGATAATAGATTATATTCTTATAAATTTGAGTCAATTCTCTATATATTTTAGAAATGAGAATAGGCTCTTAATAAATGCTAGTTCACTTCCTTTCCCACTGCTTCTCAATATTCCACAGAACATATCATTTTCTACCACACTGAACAAGATTTTCAGGACTCCTGGAGAGAGAAAATCTTTAAAGCCTTTTTATTTTATTTTATTGAGGTGCATGTTTTACAGTCTGTTAGAAATGCTCAAATTTTAAAGGCTCACTTTCTTCCTCTGACAAAAGTTTTGCCTGAATAAACAAATGAATTTCATCAATAAAAATTACTTCCTTCTCATCCTAGGTTGTCCTATATATATATATTGTCTTGCTCATTTCAAGAGTTTTCTTTTTCTTCATATCTTCATAACTATAATTGCTGGGTTTTTTATTTATTGGTCTTTGAACTGCTCTATCCATTTCTTGTAATTCATGCCATAGAGCAAAGTTATTAATAAGAAACTCTTATGCCACTAGAAGGCACTGAAGGTTTTTGTTTGTTAATGATAATTAGGTGGTTTTGTAGCAACAATTTGATATTCCTCATTAGTATTTTTTTCATTTTCAGCCAAATTTCCTTTTGTGTTTTGGTGAACCTGTCATTGTTTATTTGTCTGATTCTTAAAATGATTAACTTCTTCAAACCAGTAGTGACTGAAATAGCTATAATTGTTATTAATTGTGCTACTAAAGAAGTACAACTTCTGCATGTTTCCTTGGAGTGATGTCCATTCCTAAAAAGGATAATTGAAAACATAAAAAAGAGAGGGAAGAAATGTTTTTATGGTAAGAAATCCTGCACTCAATTGACAGAAAACTAACCAGAGGTGGAGAAACGAAATCATTTTTTTTTTCATCTGGTCAAAGTCAGATGCTTTGAATGAGTCTAGTGTCAGTAGGAGCACACTTATGTGAGCATTGTTGTCACAAAACAAAACGAAGTTGAACGAAAAATGAAACAAAAAAAAAATCTTATTGTTTGTCCCAAGACATTCACACCACATTAAATGTGTATTTTCCCTGAAAGCCTAGATTTTTCACAGTGGTTGACTTTGTTGCAGTTACCTCTACTATAAATATAAATGAATTGCCCAAAAAATATTACAGTAGCAAAAGGGAAAAAAAACTATCAAAATGCTGAGAGACTTATTTAAGAAAGTAGAGTAAGAAAATATATATTGAAGTAGGGAGAAAAAAAAAAAAAACTACCAAGTTTATGACTTAGGAAATGACAAAAGATTTTAAGAAACACAATATGGCTCATTAGTGTAAACTCTGAGAAAAGTAATGAATGAAGTTTGAGGAGTAGGTCATAAAAGAACATATTTGACACTGAGGCACAACAAAGTGCAATTAAAATGTTCTCAAGACAATTTGTAAAAGAATGGAATGTTTTGAACCAAGTTTTATGATATAATAAAATTAAAATGTACCTTCACTTGGCTGAAGATGTTTATGAAAAAGAAGGAAGGAGAAAGCAATAAAAATGGGTAATTTCTAAGGCTCATGAGGAAGAATACCTCTTCTAATGGGGCGAATGAACTCTTTTTCATTTATGGTGAAATGGAAACATAATAGGATAAAAATACATTATTTCAGAATAAGAAACATGGACCCAAATTGTCAGATTATATTTATATGAATTCAAGGTTTAGATGTTAAAATAGATAGAATGCTGGTCCTGGAGTTAGAAAGTCTCATTTTACTGTGTTCAAATTAGTTGTGTGATCTTAGGCAAATCATCTAACTCATTTTTTCCTCAATTTCCTGCACTATGAAATGATCTGGAAAAGCAAATGGCAAACCATTGGGTATCTTTGCCAAGAAATCTTCAAACGAAATCATGGATAGTTGTGTTATGACTGAAAAATAACTGAATGGCAAAATATGAATTAAAAATGTATATAAATTGAAAACCATGTAATTCTTTGTAAGATTTATTTTTTCTACTATATACTCTTAACAAAACCATTTTAAAATTTCCTATAATATTATTTAGTTTAAAAAAAAAACTAAATAACAGTATTTTATGCTTCTTTTTTTGATAGTAAGAACATTTGGATTTCATGGAAAATTATAGAAAAGAGTATGAAGTTAATTAAGATAATCTGCATCCTAGCATCATGAAAACATTGCACTTGGAACAGTTGTGTGGATAAGTAATTATGTATTATTTTATCATGACTGAATTGACTAGTCATTAACCAACTTTCCTGCTATTCTTTGAATTAGATTGCTTTCTCTCTATACTGAATCAACTCCTTTGGTTGACCCAAGTGTTACAAAACAAAGACTAATATCCTATCTTTAGATATTTAAAGAAAGTCTGTAGAATCTGATATAAATCAGTTTGGATTGGTTGAATAGAACTAAAAAGTTTACTGAATAAATTTTTATGTGATCATTTGATTTGTTACTTTAATAATATTTGATTACTCAATTTATATCTGAATTAGTGATTTCATATTAACTGTAATTTTTTTCTTTGCAGTTATAGTCAATAAAATAATGTATCATAGTAACTGGAAATTGACAGACAGGATATGAAAGAGATAAAAAAGCATACCTGGGGCTATACTTCGAAGAAATTCTTTGGAAATGAAAGGAATGAAGGACTTTGTTTATTGCTAGGTTGAGATCTATGATAGATTTGTGCTGTAATAAGTGCTAGCCTGTGATAATCAAGCCATTTTATTATTGTGAAGTTCATGATGTTATTTCTTACCTAGCGTAATCTGTGGTTCTTTTCCTTTGCTTCCAGGTTCACTTTCTATAAGACATTTTTTTGACTTTGGGCAGAAAATTGTTAAGCATGCCAGTTTTCTCCCTTATTTTCATTTGGGCTTTGTCTTATTCTAGAAACAATGTGCACAAAAATATCATATCTAAGATACAATGATGTTTAAAGTATATTAATGAACCTTTGATATGGCAGTCAATCTAGAGAGAGTAGCAAGAGTAGCATAGATTACCACATATGAGACAAATGCAAATAATATAAACATAATTTAATGTATGGATAAGGTGTACTTCTGTGAGCAGAGCCAAAATGGCAAAGATGAGACACATTTTTTTCTGATCTTCTTCTACAACCCTCAGACTAATTAGCAAATCCAGCCTCTGAATTAGCTCTGGACCAGCAGAGACCTCAAATATTGGGAATACAACAAATAACAGCAAAAGATAATTTTGAGTGTTGCCAGAAAAGGTCTGTTTAAATTGGAAACAGGAGAGAGGCAGCCAGCACAAGCCACTGAGCACAAACGTCAGTGCAGACAGCGCAGATTCCCAAGATGGTGCAGTCTCAGAGGGGTGGTGCAAGCTCCATTTGATGAAGAATCTACATGGAAGAATCTACAGCAGTATTGGCTACACTGTTCTGGCTGCAAGCCAGTAGATCAGGAGAGAAGTTAGAAAACATCCAACACAAACACAAAAGGTCAGTAATGAACCCCCAAATGCCAGAATCTCACAAAACCTGGCCATGACCACCCAGCCCCGGAAGAAGTAAGTCAGTACTAACCCATCACAGTTGCTTACAGAGGACACTGCTGCTTGTAGAGGAAGCTTGGAAAACCTCCCCTGCCCTAAAAGCACACCTTAACATTTTTTTAAATGAGCAAAAAAATAAAGAGAATTCTGACAGTGGACACTTTCTATGGTGAAAGAGAAGAACCAATATCAAATCCTGAGGAGACTAAAGGCAGATCTTCTCCAGATGAAGGCCTAAAAGGTATATAACCAGGTTCCCATCACACAAGGCTCTTCTATAAAAAATTAAAGAGGATCTTAAAAGAGAGCTAGAAGAAAAATGGGAAAAGGAAAAGAAAACTTTGCAAGAGGGTTTGGAAAAGCTATATAACTCATCAAAAGATACATTTGATAAAATGCAAAAGAACAAACAACTTTCAGAAAAACAGAAGCTGTGAAACAGGAAAAAAATAATACCTTAAAAACAGAATTTATGAAACGGGAAAAAATTCATAGAAAAAAAAAACTCATTTAAAAATTCAATTGGACAAACACAAAAAAAATAAATGAAGAAAATAATTCATTAAAATTAAGAACTGAACAAATGGAAATGAATGATTCAAGGAGACAATAAGAATCAGTCAAACAAAACAAAAAAATGAAAAAAATAGAAAAAAATGTAAAGTAGAGAAATGGGAAAACAACTAACCTGGCAAATAGATCTAGGAGAGACAATCTAAGGATTGTTGGACTCCATGTAATCCATGATGAAAAAAAGAGCCTAGACACTATTTTTCAGGAAATCTTCAAAGAAAATGGTCCAGATGTCATAGAATCATAAGGTAAAATAATCATTGAAAGATTTCACTGAACACCTCCTGAAAGATACCTCAAAATAAAAACCCCAAAATTATCATGACTGAATTTCAGAAGTATCAGACCAATGAAAAAATTACAAGCAGCCAGAAAGAAACAATACAAATACTGAGAACCACAATAAGGATTACTCTGGACCTTCCACTTTAAAGGATCCAAGGGTCTGTAATCTGGTATGCCAAATGGCATAGGATCTTGGAATGCAGCCAAGAATAAATAACCTTATTAAACTGAGCGTTTTCATTCAGGGAAGAAGAATATTATTCAATGAAATTGGTGAATTCCATTTATTTTTTATGAAAAGACAAGCACCAAACAAAAAATTTGGCCTCCAAATGTAGAACTCAAGAGAAGCATAGAAAGATAAAACAAAAAACAAAAAACAAAAACTCTTGAGAACTATTTCTTTTATGGGTATACATAGATAATATATGTATGATCTGGTTTTACATTTATGATATAAAAAAGAAACTAGCTGTGGAAAGGGGATTGTAACAGAAAAAAAAAAAAAAAAAAACCAGGGAAAATGGAGATAAAATGAGAAAAAATTATATCTCAGGAAGAGGCAAAGAAAACCTATTGTAATTGAGAGAAAGAAGGGAAGGTGATGAACATTGTGCGAATCTTACTATCTTCAAATTTAGTTCAAAAAAAGAATATTAGACATATTTGGTTTTACAGATAAACTTCTCTAACCTTATAGAAATGTGGCAGGGGGAAAGAAAAAAAAAAAGGAAAGGGATAGGCTAATATAAGGGAAAACAGAAATAGTAGGGGAAAGGTATAAGGGAAAAAAAGGGTTTCCAAATGGGGAGGATTGCTTGAGGCAAGTAGTACTCATAAGTGAAATACTGGAGAAGAGAGAAAGGGGAAAAGGAAAGAGAAAAGTATAATTTGGGTTAATAAGATGGCAGGAGATACAGATTTAGTAGTTTTAACTATAATTTTAAATGGGGTGAACTCTCCCATAAAACATAAGTAGATACCAGACTGTATTAAAAGCCAGAAGTTTACAATATGTTGTTTACAAGAAACACATTCAAATCAGAGCGATACATGCAGAGTAAAGGTAAAAGGCTGGAGTAGGATCTATTATGCCTGGGATAAGTATTAAAAGCAGGAATAGCCATCCTGATCCCAGATCAAGCAAAAAATAAAAATTGATCTAATTAAAATAGATAAGAACGGAAATTATATCTTGCTAAATGATACCATAGATGATGAAGCAATATCAATATTAAAAATATATTTACCAAGTGGTGTAGTATCTAAACTCCTCAAGGAGAAGTTAAGAGAGTTGCAAGAAGAAATAGATAGCAAAACTATAATAGTGGGAGATCTCAACCTTGCTCTCTTAGAACTAGATAAATCAAACCACAAAAGAAATAAGAAGTTAAAAACATAAATAGAATACTAGAAAAGCTAGATAGGATAGATCTTTGGAGAAAATTGAATGGGGACAGAAAGGAGTACACTTTCTTCTCAACAGTTCATGGAATCTATACAAAAATTGACTATGTATTAGGACATAAAGACCTCAAAATCAAATGCAGAAAGACAGAAATAGTAAATGCACCTTTTTTCAGATCATGATGCAATAAAAATTACAATCAATAACAGTCCAAGGGAAAATAGACCAAAAAGTAATTGAAAACTAAATAATTTCATCCTAAAAAAATGAATGGTGAAATACAAATCATAGGCACAATCAATAATTTCATCCAAGAGAATGATAATAATGAGACAACCTACCAAAATTAGTGTGATGCAGCCAAAAGGGCAATGAGGGGAAATTTTATATCTCTAGATGTGTATTTGCATAAAATAGAGAAAGAGAAGATCAATGGATTTAGCTTGCAACTAAAAAGTTAGAAAAAGAACAAATTTAAAAAATCCAATCAAATAATGTACTTGAAATTCTAAAAAATAAAAGGTGATATTAATAAAATTGAAATTAAAAAGCTATTGAATTAGTAAATTAAAGAGTTGATTTATTAAAAAAAAAACAAAAATAATTGATAAACCTTTAGTTAATTTGATTAGAAAAAGGAAAAAAGAAAATCAAATTGTTAATCTCAAAAATGAAAAGGTGGAACTATCCACCAAAGCAGAGGAAATTAGAGCAATAATTAAGAGTTGTTTTGCCTAACTTTATGCCAATAAATCTGACAACCTGAATTAAATGGAGGATACCTACAAAAATATGGATTGCCTAGATTACCAGAAGAGAAAAGAAATTACTTAAATAGTCCCATTTCAGGGAAAAAAATTATATATATATATATATATATATATATATATATATATATATATATATATATATAAAATATGGAACAAGCTATTAATCAACTCCCCCCCCCAAAATAATTCCAGGGCTAGATGGATTTACATGTGAATTCTACCAAACATTTAAAGAACAATGAACTCCAATACTATATAATCTATTTGAAAAAATAGGGAATGAAAGACTCCTACCAAATTCCTTTTATGACACAGACATGGTACTGATACCTAATCCACTAGGATGAAAACAGAGAAAGAAAATTATAGGCCAATCTCCCTAATGAATATTGATGCAAAAATCTTAAATAAGATATTAGCAAAGAAATTACAGAAAATCACCACCAGGATAATACATGATGATCAAGTAGGATTTATACCAGGAATGCAAGGCTGATTCAATATTAGGAAAAATATTAGCATAATTGACTATATCAATAACCAAATTAACAAAAAAAAACATATGATTATCCCAATAGATACAAAAAAAGCATTTGATAAAATCCAATCCCAATTCCTAATAAAAACCCTAGAGAATATAGGAATAAATTGACTTTTCCTTAAAACAATCAGTAGCATCTATTTAAAAGCATGAGGAAGCATCATATGTTATGGGGATAAACTGGAATCATTCCCAATAAGATCAGGGGTGAGACAAGATTACTCACTATCACCATTATTATTCAATAATGTATTAGAAATGTTAGATTTGGCAATAAGAGAAGAAAAGGAGATTAAGGAATTAGAGTAGGAAATGAGGAAACACATTATCACTCTTTGCAGAGAATATGATGGTATGCTTAAGAGAACCCTAGAGAATCAACTTTAAAAAACTATTAGAAATAATCCACAACTTTAGCTAAGTTGCAGAATTCAAAATAAATCTACATAAATCATCAACATTTTTATATGTCACTAGCAAAATCCAACAGCAAGAGCTACAAAGAGAAATTCCATTTAAAATAATTGGTGATAGTATAAAATATTTGGTAATCTATATGCCAAGGGAAAGTCAGGAACTATATGAGTAAAACTACAAAAAACTTACTGCACAAAGTCAGATCTAAGCAATTGGAAAAATATCAAGTGCTCTTGGATAGGTGGAGCAAATATAATAAAGATGACAATACTAACTAAACTAATGTATTTATTTAGTGCTATATCACTCATACTACCAAAAACTATTTTACTGACCTAGAAAAAATAACAACAAAATTCATCTGGATGAAAAAAAAATTAAGAATATCAAAGGAATTAATGAAGAAAAAAATAAATGAAGGTGGTCTAGATGCACCAGATCTAACACTATATTATAAAGCAGTGATAATCACAACCGTTTGGTACTGGCTAAGAAAAAGAGTAGTTGATCATTGGTATAGGTTATGTTCATAGAACAAAATAGTCAATAACTATAGCAATCTAGTATTTGACAAACCTAAAGGCCCCAGCTTTTGGGATAAGAATACAGTATTTGACAAAAATTGCTGGGAAAATAGGAAATGAGTATGGCAGAAAGTAGGCATAGACTCACACCTAACACCATATACCACGATAGGGTTGAAGTGGGTTCATGATATAGACATAAAGAATGGTATTAGAAACAAATTAAAAGAACATAGGAGAGTTTACCTCTCAGATCTATGGAGGAGGAAGGAATTTGTGACTAAAGAAGAACAAAAGAACATTAATGAAGACAAAATAGATAATTTTGATGATACTAACTTAAAAAAGTTTTTGTACAAACAAAACTAATGCAAACAAGATTAGAAGGGAAGCAATAAACTGGAAAAACAAAGAATCTGATAATGACCTAATTTCTAAAATATATAGAGAATTGACTCTAATGTATAATAATAGTTCAAGCCATTTCTCCAATTGATAAACGGTCAAAGGATATAAACAGACAGTTTTCAGATGGAGAAATTGAAACTATTTGTAATCACTTGAAAAGGTGTTCCAAATCACTATTGATCAAAGAAATACAAATTAAGACAATTCTGAGATACATACCTGTCAGATTGGCTAAGATGATAGGAAAAGATAACGGCAAATGTTGGAGGGGATATTGGAAAACTGGAACACTGATATATGTTGGTGGAATTGTGAATACATCCAGCTATTCTGGAGAGCAATTTGGAACTATGCTCAAAAAGTTATCAAACTGTGCATAGCCTTTGACCCAGCAGTGTTTCTATTGGGATTATATCCCAAAGAGATCTTAAAGGAGGGAAAGGGACCAATATGTGCAAAAATGTTTGTGGCAGCCTTATTTGTAGTGGAAAAAAACTGGAAACTGAGTGGATGCCCATCAATTTAGGAATGGTTTATTAAATTGTGGTATATGAATGCTATGGTATACTGTTGTTTTATAAGAAACGACCATCAGGATGATTTCAGAGAGGCCTGGATGCTAAGTGAAGTGAGTAGAACTGGGAGATCATTATACATAGCAGCAACAAGATTATGTGATAATCAATTCTGATGGACGTTGGTCTCTTCAACACTGAGAGAAATCAAACCAGTTCCATTTGTGCAGTAGTGAAGAGAGCTATCTACACCAGAGAGAGAACCATGGGAAAAGAGTGTGGAATGGAACATAACATTCTCATTCACTCTGTTGTTGTTTGCTTGCATTTTTGTTTTCTTTCTCAGTTTTTCTTTTCCTTCCTTCTTGATCTGATTTTTCTTGTTCAACAAGATAAATTGGAATGTTCTCTGGTTTGGTTTTCCTGGGGTCCTGGAGCAGCCTTCTTTTCAGTTCAGTAAAAGCTGCAAGAGTTGCCAGGGGTTAAAGTCCAAATCTTTTATTAACTTCTTGTCTGAGGCTGGGTAGCTTTCTGGAGAGCCTTTCAGTCTGGCCTTGGTCTTAATGGGGAAAGTGCAGGCCAGGCCAGCCACCAGGAAGATCAAAGATTGTATTAAATTTCTCCCCTTGGTTCTGAGAGCTTAAGCTTCTGCTTCCTGTCCTTTGTCTTCTCTGACTCTCTCAATCTCTCAATCAAAATAATTGAGGCTCCTAGCTTATATGTGCCACACTGAGTATAAACCAATCATTATATCACTAGGAAACCATTATTTGTTATAAGATTAAATCAATCATACTGAACCCTGCTAAAGTAGATAACCAATGTCTCCTCAATTTCACTTAGTATTTTGTAAGCATCCTTGTTTCAAGTTAAGAGTTCTGGTTAGTAACAATAAATGTATAGATATCTATACATATATTGGCCTTAACATGCATTTTAACATATTTAACATTTATTGAACTACCTGCCAGCTAAGGGAGGGGGTGGGGCAGAAGGAGGGGAAAATTTGGAACAAAAGGTTATGCAAGGGTCAATGTTGGAAAAAATTACTCGTGCATATACTTTGTAAACAAAAATATAAATAAGTAAAATATACATATATACATACATATACATATATATAGTTGAATATAGTTTATTGAACCTTGCAAATACATATTATATATATATATATATACAAATACAATACAAATACATATATATACATATACATATATACATATATATACGTATACATATATATGTATATATATGTGTGTATATATATACATATACATATATATGTATATATATGTGTGTGTGTATATATATGTGTGTGTATATATATATATATATATATATATATATATATATATATATAATATGTATTTGTGAGGTTCAATAAACTATATTCAAACCTTTTCTATATGGCCTTACCAGAAGTTAACATGTTCTTATAGTTATTAATTTTCAATATAATAAAACTTTAAACTGTATTTAAAATTATGGAGAAAAATATTGACTTGTACAAAAATAGGCTTCAGGCAGGCAATGTATAATTACCCTTGGATAGATAAAAATATTTTTATTAAATGGAAAATAATTTCTAAGAATATAGCTTTTGGAAAAAGGCCATGAAATATTTTTAAAGTCAGAATTGGGGAGAGTTTTAAATTGGATAACTTCCTGGCCTTTCTCTATATGAAAAGAACTTGGTACCTTAAGATTTTATGGCCAATATTTTATTAACAGAGTGAAAGTAATGTTACTTGATTTTGATGACCTTTACCGCTCAAGTAGCTCATTAGCATTTATACAATTTTAAAAATACCATCACAAAATGGTAACAACACTTTTATGACAAATATTTTTTAATAGTTTAATAATGAGAGGCATTTGCGCTATGCTATGTTATTTAAGGTTAGCAAAAACAAGTGTGATAAATAAAGGACCAGTGGTCTGGAAAATAACTGCTTTTTATCTTACAGAGCAGAATGCAGGATAAGAAAAAAATGAGGTCTAAAATAATTAAATATTATTGATTATAGCAGTTGGCAAAATAAATTATTCAAATATTTTCATAATGTCAGTGCTGTGGCAGTTGGAACTCTCTAAATCACACTTTTCTACATTTGCTGGTTTGGCTTACTTTATATACATATTTATGATTTTTCTTTTATTGATTCATTTTATGTTGCTCCATCAGTCATTAAACAGAAAAGTAACACATATCTCCTAATAGTATTTCCTGTTTTAAAATAAAACAAAGTTGAATAAAAGCTACATGATAGAGTAATTATTACTAAGGTTAAGTTATTTTATTTTTTCAAGTGGATTATTTATAAAAAATGAGTTATATCAAAGTAATCAAAGATATAATTTTATATTAATCTCTAACTTTTAATAACGGTGTGCAATTTTAAAATTTATATCATGTATTCCAACATATGGTATGTAGTGTGAATTACTGGACTGAACTTATTATCTGAATTACTACTTCATTTCTAATAATTTGGAATATATTCTCTTATTTTTCAATAATTTGACTATTATTTTTGGTGATGTTAAGGAAAGATTGTTCTATGTAATAACTTTATGAAGTTTTGAACTTTACAGAATGCTATATTTTTATAGAATGCTTTTCTCCCTCTCTTAATCTAATGAATAATATTGGATTTTCTTTTTTGTTACTTATTTTATTAAGGGTTTTTATATGTACAATTTGATCCATGTTTTGTGGATACATCACTGTAAAATCCTGACAACACCTTTCCTGAAAAATTTTACATCGTTGTTCTAGTTGGTCTTTTCTTGTTTTCTTATTTTTCTTTTCTTCTAATCAGGATTTCATTTAGCTTGCTGGTTAAGGTTTCTTTGGTGTCTTCTTCTGTATATTTGAGAATGTATTATATCATACATGCTCTATATCATCTTTACATGTGTAACATTATTCAATTGTATTTCAGAAAGAAATGGCTTTCTTATTTTACTTTGATAACTCATATGCCTTAAAAAAAAAAAAAAAAAAAAAAAAAAAAAAAAAAAAAAAACTTTTTATTGGGAATGGCCACTGAAGATTTCTTTATTCTGTTTTGTACATTGATATATTTTTATATTTTGCATATACCCATGCAATTTCATTAAAGTCTAAGGTTTACTGACATTTAATTTGGAATTATTCTTATACTATTTCCTTCCTCCCATTATATCCTATGCATCAATGTTGAACTTACTATTATAAAGTTCATTTTGTCATTTTTCCTGATTTCTTTTAAAATGCATTAATATTCATTAATGATTCATTTATTCTGTTAGAAAAAATCATTGTTTGGTCAGCTAATTAATCTTTTACTTTTAAGTGTATTTGTTTTCCTCCCTTTTCATTTTCAATTTTGGGTGTGTTGGTGTATGTATATGCAGTAGAGCTTCAGGTAAAATGTTGATCAATCTCCTATGCTTGGGTAATGATTTCAATGGGAGATTTGCTGAGCTGAATTAAAAAAAAAAAAAAAAATATTTTTTGCTCCATATTATTTTCCTGTTAAAATGAATTAAGTTGCTTTATTTCTTAATTATTGAGTGATCTTTAATTGTCCTTTTTCAAAGTATTAAATCTAAAATTATAAGACCACTGGCCTGAGAGAAGCCCAGCCCAGAAGAGGTACAGCCGTTCATATCAAGAAAATTTATAGAGCCCCTTCCTCTTTTTCTATTGAAAATGTGAACTAAGCAGGAGGCCAGTTTGGCTGTAACATGAAGTACTTGAGGAGAAACAAGTAAAAAAGAAAATTGGGGAAGGGGCATAGATATCATCTGAATCTTAAGCTACAGAAATATTATTAAGTGCATTAAGTAAGATACAGAAGACTGAATTTTGTATTAGAGGAAATATAAAGCCATTACAGTAGCTTACTGTAGAAGAAAATGCTTGATAGGAAATACATACATATATGTAAATGTAGATACATTATATATATTTTGATAATTATGTGGTAGATTAAATTGAAATCACAAACTAGAATCAATAAACTCAATTAAAAGTCTATTGCTCTATTCTAAGGGAGAGTAATGAGTTACTCCCTTAAGATGGAGGTCATGAGAATAGATAGAATAGATGCGAAGATGCTCTTGAGTTAGAAAAGATAAGATTTATTTGAGGAGGAGGATGAATCAAAATTGAAGGGTAATATGCCTCTAACAGAAATAAGGCAATAAGTAAGGGTGAGTGTGGTGGGAAAATGATAATTCTTGAATTATGTATTTTGAATTTGACATGTTGGAAAGATGAGGAAGGAAGAAGGAGATAAACTATATTTCCAGATATATAATTTACTCTTTAGTTACTAACATATTTTATTCCCAAAATTTGGAGATACTGTTTCCTTGTAATTTTCTTTGCTTCATGTTTTAATGATATATTTGCTCTATTCATTGTGTTTTCATTTCCTAGGAAAGCATTGCTGAGTCTCCATTTTTTCATTTAAAAATTATTTAGTAAATGTAATTTTATTATATTATGATATTTAAAATTTGCACTTTACTGTTTATGTTTTTAACGTTTATTTATTAATTGTTTAATAATCAAAAATAATCAATTTATATAATGGCACCATTGACACTTCTCCACAAATTCCTTCTCTGATAGCTTATAACCTATGGATTTGTCTGATTCAAATTTGCTTCCTGCTTACATTTTGGTTCCTATATTTATTTCCTACAATAGAAGAAGAGCAAAATGAAAGACATCTTCAGAACTCACATTCAGAACAAATTAAATGTCTTTAAAATTCTCAAGCTTCTTTTCTACTATAGGTTTCTATGATCTTTTCTAAGAGATTGACTTTTCAATTAACATGTTTTTTAGAATGCCTCTAGTTCTGAAGAAGAAAAAATGAAGTAGAACATGTCATTGAATAAAAATTTATTAATATTTCTAAATTATAACACAATATTTACCCTCCCAATAGAACTGTACTTTAATAGATAAAAGATATATTTGACAATATTAGAAAGATCAAGATTTTTATGGGGATCATAAACTGTCAGTTTCATGGAACTCTAAAAGTATAGCCACTAAAAGGATAATTTATGATTTCTCGTTTGTACATTTATGTTTAATTGTCAGATAGCAAAAAAAAAAAGTTTTAAATATACTTATATATTTAAAGAAATGACATTATAATAAAAAATAAAATAAAACATGTCCTTTTAAACCATTTAAGAATTCTTTTGAGAACTACTTGTTCATAGCTTTTGAGATCTTATTTGGGAATGTATTTCAGTCTTCTTTCAATTGTTTTCCTATTTATCTTGGGAGTAACAACGAGAGATAGTTAATTCAAATTTTTTCAATCATATTAACTTTTATTTCTTTTCCTAGGTGTATTAATTATATTCATGAAACATTTTTCAATTGGGTTACTCAAAATAATTTATTTAATATTTTGTAAATTACTACATTTCTTTTTAAATTAGCAATTAATCCTTATCTGGGAGGGGGTTATGATTGTCTCTTCATATAATTATATTTAATACTCAGGTCACATATACTTTTAACTTACTGCAGAATATGGTATAAAATAATGTTGTAATCACTACCAGAGTGCTGTCTTAGTTTTTCTAGAAGTATTTCTCACTAGGGAAATTTTTACTAGATCATTTCTGTTCCATTGGGAAATGGAAGTTCCTTCCTACCTTACTCTGATTGTCTCTTTTCTGTCCTATTCTAATGAAATACTTTAAAAATCACCAATACTAAATTGTTTTTAACATAATTGAAGTTCTGCAAATATTATTCTCCCTATATACCTATCTTCCCCACCCAATCCTATCATTTCCCTCAATACAGTTTTATAACCCTTTGGGTATAGTCACAAATTATTCTCTAGAATAGTTGGACATTCATACTTCTATCAACAATTAATTAATTTAAAATATTTTATAATCCTTCTATCATTTGTCCTTTTTAATTTTCTCTCATTATCTAGACTGATGAATAAGAGGTGGTACCTGAGAGTTGTTTAATTTTCATTTCTCTATTTATTGGTGATTTAGATCATTTTCCCTTGAGAAATGATAGTTTTGATTTCTTCTCTTTAAAATTCTCTGTTCTTACCCTTTGACCATTTGTAATTTGAGGAATGAATCTAAATTTAGCTCATTTTCCTATATATTTGAAAAATTTGATGAAGGACTTCATTAAAGGAATTGCTATATTTTTTTCAGTTCTATATTACCGTCTAATTTTAGTTGCATTGATTTTATTTGTGCAAAACAACTTTTAAAATTTCATGTAATCAAAATTATCCATTTTACATCTCATGATTTCTAATTCTTATAATTGTCATTTTTGTTGACCTTCTTACAATTTAGAAAGTTGATTGTTTTTAATATTATGATTATTATATATACATTGTTATGTAGATTATGCTTATTTCATTGTTCATCAGTTTTTAAAGGTCTTCAAAATTATTTCTTATTATAATATTTTGATATATGATAATTTCTAGTTCACTCTGTATCAATTCATGTAAGTCTTTCTAAGTATTTTGAATGATGAATGAAAGAAATAATAATGCATGCATTAAATAACTTGCTATGTGCTAATCTGAACACTGAAGATGGAGATAAAAGTGTATGAAGGTACTCATTCTCAAGGAGTTCATATTCTTTTTTTTTCACCTTCCAAAATGTATTTTTAAAATTTTTTTAATATTTATTTTTTATAATATTATCCCTTGTATTCATTTTTCCAAATTATCCCCTCCCTCCCTCTACTCCCTCCCCCCAATGATAGGTAATCCCATACATTTCACATGTGTTACAATATAACCTAGATACAATATATGTGTGTAAATACCACTTTCTTGTTGCACATTAAGTATTAGCACCCGAAGGTATAAGTAACCTGGGTAGATAGACAGTAGTGCTAACAATTTACATTCACTTCCCAGTGTTCCTTCTCTGGGTGTAGTTATTTCTGTCCATCATTGATCAACTGGAAGTGAGTTGGATCTTCTTTATATTGAAGATTTCCACTTCCATCAGAATACCTCTTCATACAGCATTGAAATGTACAGGGATCTTCTGGTTCTGTTCATTTCACTCAGCATCAGTTGATGTAAGTCTCTCCAAGCCTCTCTGTATTCCTCCTGCTGGTCATTTCTTACAGAGCAATAATATTCCATAACCTTCGTATACCATAATTTACCCAACCATTCTCCAATTGATGGGCATCCATTCATCTTCCAGTTTCTAGCTACAACAAAAAGAGCTGCCACAAACATTTTGGCACATACAGGTCCCTTTCCCTTCTTTACTATTTCTTTGGGATATAAGCCCAGTAGTAGTACGGCTGGGTCAAAGGGTATGCACAGTTTGACAACTTTTTGGGCATAGTTCCAAATTGTTCTCCAGAATGGCTGAATTCTTTCACAACTCCACCAACAATGTATCAGTGTCCCAGTTTTCCCACATCCCCTCCAACATTCATCATTATTTGTTCCTGTCATCTTAATTAATCTGACAGGTGTGTAGTGGTATCTCAGAGTTGCCCTAATTTGCATTTCTCTGATCAGTAGTGATTTGGAACACTCTTTCATATGAGTGGAAATAGTTTCAATTTCATCATCTGAGAATTGTCTGTTCATATCCTTTGACCATTTATCAATTGAAGAATGGTTTGGTTTCCTATAAATCAGGGTCAGTTCTCTATATATTTTGGAAATGAGACCTTTGTCAGAACCTTTCCTTTTGAAAATATTTTCCAATTTGTTACTTCCCTTGTAATCTTGTTTTCATTAGTATTGTTTGTACAGAAATTTTTAGTTTGATGTAATCAAAATCTTCTATTTTGTGATCGATAATGAACTTTAGTTCTCCTCTGGTCACTTTTCCCTTGAGAATTGATAGTTTTGATTTCTTCTTTTGAAAAAATTTTTTCTTAACCTTTGACCATTTGTTATTTGTTATTTGAGGAAAGATTAGTATTATGACTATTCTATATATTGTTATGTAAATTCTACTTATTTCAATTTTGGTTCTTGTATCATTACTAGGAGTTACTCTGCTATTGTACCTCCAACTGATAATTAGAAGGTAAATTAAATGACTATTCAACCTCTAGTACCTGATGAGGTCACCAAATGATAAAAGAAAAAAAACACACATTTTAATCTTAAGTATATCTGCAATTAAGAGGCATGATGTGAAATATCAGCTGAAATTTGATTTCATTGAACCATTTATTTTCTCATTTCTTATAGTGTAAACAGTATATTCATATAACAGAACTTATTCATCCATTTCTCAGTTGATTGGTGTTCTTTTAGTTTTCTACTTTTTTCTCGTCACAAAAGCTGAATTTTTGTACATAAAGAATATTTTCTTTGTTCTTTGATCTGACAATATAGAGTCAAAGAGCATACAATATTTGATTGTTATTTCTCTCCAGAGTAATTGTCACAGATTTAGCAACAGTGCATCCATATGCCTACTGATTTCCCATATCCCTTCAATTTTTTATCATTTTCCATTTTTTTTTTTTATCTTTGCCAATGTGTATATGAGAAGTAAAATCCCAGGATCTCAGAATTACTTTAATTTGCATTTCTTTACTAAAAATTGGAGCATTTTGAAAAAAAAATGGTTTTAAAAAACCTATTTTTTCTTCTCTAGAAAATTGCCTATTCATATTATTTTTAATAGTATTTTATAATGAAATTTACATAGGGCTTAAATATATTTTCATAGATTGAAATATTTTATTGTTTGCAGCTATTTGAATGAAATTTACCTTTCTACTATTGCCTTTTATGTTATTTTATTATTATCCAGAAATGCTATTGATTTTTGTAGGCTATGGTTATATACTTGTGATATAATTTGACTCTTCCCATGGGGCCAATTCCTTATTGATTTTCACAGGACATTATTGTAGTTGATGTTGTTCTTCTGGAAAATATTTTTCTTTACCCTGGAAAATAATTTGCTATGTTAGACACTTAATCTGCATGGGACATTATCCTTTTAGATGTGATATTGCAAGGCATTGCCCTTTTGGACATAAAATTGTGGAGCTGTTTTCTGTTTCCAACTTGTGCCTCAAGTTCTTCACAATCTCATCCTCATGATAAAGGGTGACTCTTCCATGCTCCCTTAGTTTAAAAAAAAAACAAACAAACAAAAAACAAACAAAACAAAAACAAAAACAAAAACAAACAAAAAAAAACCTCAGGCTTTTAAAAAAGAAATTGTTATTTTAGAAAACAGCTACCCCAAATATGGATCACCCATAGTCTAATTTTGGGAGAACAAAATAAAACAAAATTATAGTAACAGCAGCAACAACAAAACCTTTTCTCAGATTGATTTTCCTTTATAAATGGACTACCTTAATCCTTTCAGAAGTTAATCTTGACTGCTACCTTTTTCATTTTCATTCACATTTTCCTGATTTTAAGTACCACAAAAGTATTTAGATACTGTGATCCTAGGTCTTAGGTTCCTTTATCTTAGCTTAATTTGGTCCTTTCCTGTGCCACTTTCTTTTCCTTTCTGAAGTCTAGAATCTTTATTTTTTAAAAATCTATTCAAAGCCTGTTCTTCTGATAAATATAAAAACAATATCTGATTTTAGGAGTAGCCTATTTTTAATTGTCTAACCTCTGCTGTCTCATGTGGATGGGGAAAAGGGAAGGTCCATAGGACAAAACAAAGGGCAAGATCATACCCAGTTAACCATGTTATTGATCTTTCACATGGAGATAGAATGGACTGATTTCAAAAAGTATTTGAGTTCATTCTTGTACTGAGAACAGCAAGCTTCTGATTAAAAGAAATAAATCATTTCAGAGTTATTTTTCAGTTTTCAAATTGTAACCATTCTGTTACTTTCCACTAACCTATTAATACTATTTTTTTTGAAGTGATCAATGCCATGATATGAAAATTTAACTTATTTTCCTTTCATCATACATTCTGTCTCAACTTAGGGGAACAAATTATTGGTTGTACCATTATCATTTTTCATGTACAATCTGAAAACCTAGCTTGTTTCATTTTTAATCGAAGTATTTCATATTCTTCTTTGTCCATGACAACAGTCAAATAATTGAACATATTAGTGTAATTTCTTTTTCATGTTTGACAATTTTTTCTTGAAACAGATTGAGCCTGGTTTGATTTTTTTTAAAGTACCAATTATTAAATCTTGGTAAATTTTATTTATTTTGTTAGGTAGAGAAGTCACTGAACATGGAATCAAATGACTTGGGTTCCAATAGTTATGTGACCTTGTACGGGTATTTTTAAACTATGTAGGTCTCCTTATAAAATGAGGGGAGATTTTAGTAGATAAACTCCAAGGTAGATAGAGAAATGATCTATTTTTTTCAATTCCTTCTTTGTATTACCATCAGTTAGCACAATACTTACCATAAATAAATAAATAAATAAATGTTGAATGGCCAGATGATTTTAGCTCTAAATATATGATTCTTTGAAGCAGCTTAAATTAGAATTTTAGAAGTTAGATCATTAAGGTTTCATTTAAAATACAACATGCAAACATTGCAGAAATTTCTGAACTGAACATGTTGTAGTGTATACTTAACTTCTGTATTTATTCATGTTGACAGTTTTATGAGGTAACATTGTATAGAAAACTTATTCAGACTCAAATCAATTTCCTGCCAAAAGAAAAGATTTAGTTGATGGATGGTTGCATCATGGACCCATTTCTTAGGAAAATATTACAATGCAAAAGCTATTGAAACCACAGCAGCATATTTTATCTGTCATAATTTTTCAAGATCACATTCTTTGTTTGGTAGTGAAGTCAAGTGGGGGAGAATACATAAAATATGTTATATTTCAAAAATTTATTAAGGGAATAAAGTTATGATCAAAGAAGTGGACAATTGTTTCAATTTTAAATATCTTCTCTCCATATTATGATTGACAAAATAAATTTAGGATCTAATATAGAATTATGATTCTTTAGGTTTTCTAGATTTATTTGTAGTTTTTATTTGTCCAAACTTTAAAAAAGTATTAAAGCAAATGTCCCTTGGTAAAGTTTTTGTGGATTGGAAAAAAGTTATTAGATTATTTTTATAGTTTCTTATAAAATTCTAAATTATCAAAAATGATAAAATTGGTTCAATTAACTGCAGATTATGTAAAGATACCTGTATGTAAAAATATTGCCCACATATTATTTCTGTGGGATTCCTAATCAAGCATTTCTAATCAACCCAAGTTTCACTCAGCATTCCCAGATTCAGACTCCGAAACTGCACATAGTCTAGGAGGTAAAAGTTCCTATGGTTCCTGCTGAGGCTCCAGCCAAACCCTGCTAGCCTCAGAGTTCCCACTTTGTGTTTTTGTGGAGCTAGCCTGGTGCTATTTGCACTTCAAACTAGTCAATCCTGGATTGGGGTCTTTTTTTATTTTTTTTATTTTTTTATTTTTTCTTAAGCAGGAGTTCCCCTGTTCTGTCCCATGTCTTCTTGGTTTTTACCTGTCCATTTCCACCCTGAGACAGAAATTAATTTTGTTTGTGGGGGAAATCTGGTGTTTTTCTTTTTCTTTTTCTTTTATTTTCTTTTTTTTTTTTTTTTTTTTTTTTTTTTTTGCAAACAAGAACAATATTTAGATAAGTTTTTTTTTAAGTTGTAAAAAACACTAAAATGAAATACTAGCTGTTCATTCATAAAAAATTTATATGATACATACTAAACTTCTGGAATGCAAATTTACATATTTACAGAATCTGTGGACTTTTAATCTTATGAAATCATAAAGTCATCTAATTAAATCTTATTTTAGAGTTGTTTAATTTCCAGTAACTTTTATCAATTAAAAGGTAGCCTTTACAGAAGATCATCCTAAAGAATATGAAGATTCTTCTGTCTGCTGACAAAATTCTGTTTCTCTTTGTGTCTACTGGCTCTAAAGTGTCGAGATTCGATTTTAATATTTATTTTGAGATTCATGCAATTTACATCTCTAAAAGTACACAAATTATTATAAGTGATAATGATATTTAGAAGAATTTAATATTTAATAAAATATGAGAAGCATAATTACTTATAAAATATCCTATTTTGTGGTTAATAATTTATATAATAGGCTTAGATGATGATAGGCTGATTTGAAGTAAATTAAACTTTGAAAAAGGATTTATCAAGATTCAAAACAATTACCATGTATATGCATATACAGTTAAAGAAGTGAATTTAAATATCAAAACGAATATTAGTACCACTGCAAGTCTTTCTTTTTCAATTGTGTTAAGATATAGAATAGTAAGTGTTCCCTCAAGAGTTCTATAATATATATATATATATATATATATATATATATATATATATATATATGCAAGTATTAAACATATCTAATAAAGAAAAACAGGATTCCTTTAAATGTCCTGGTGCATTTGTAGTAGAGCCTGATTTGCCTTGTAAGAGCTTTCCAGGATAATATGCCCAAATCAACTTTGGAAATTTTCAGGAACACTAGACATAAAAACCCCACATTCAAGTGTATTGACAATGAAATTAGAGGCTGCTTCCAGCCAATTGGTCAATCAGGGCTAAAAGCACCTGTTTGGTATCACATAAAAAAGGACAGTGAGGTGACCAAGTGGATGGAGTACTGAATTTAAAATCATCAAGATTCATCTTTATGAGTTCAAGTCTGTTCTTAATTTGTTATTAGCTGTCTTACTCTGGGCAAGTCTCTTCACCCTCTTTGCCTCTGTTTTCTTTATTTATAAAATGATCTGGAGAAGAAAAGTTCAAACCATTTCAGTTTCTTTGCCAAGAAAAATTCCAAAGTGCAGATAAAAAGAGTTGAACATGATTCAACAAAAAAAAAAAAAAAAAAAAAAAAAAAAATTGCAGTGCTTTATTTCTTTCCTGTCCTGTAAAAATTGTGTCGAGACTTCCGGCCAAGATGGTGGCGTGGAGGCAGACAGCTGCTTGAGCTCCTCGTTTTCTCTCAGAACTTACTTCATGACAAGCCTCTGACTTAATGCTTGACCCAGAAAGAAATCCACAAATTATCACCAAGAGAAGACATCCTTGAAAGTCGCCAGAAAAGGTCTGGGGAGGGTCAATCAGACTGGGCGCAGACTGAGGGCAGACAGCCAGAGCAAGACAGGCAGCTCACACAGCTCAGACCGGAGGGGGAGGGGTGTGATCTCTGCCGTTTCTGCGAAAGGGCTTTTGCCCCAGTGTGGATGCTCCGTCTTGGCAGCAAGCCAGGAGCAGCAGAGAGGGTGTAAACACCGGAGGTGAAGATTAAAACCCCAGAAAGCCAGCGTCTCTCAGAGCCCGGCCACCCCCAACCCCCACCTGGACTGACTCGGTGCGTTCTCGGAGCCCCAGAGCGCAGACTCAGTACAGTCATTGCTGTTCTGTTAGTGGCTCTCTGCTGCCCTACCCCCAGTCTGTAGAGGAAGCCCATTAATAACATCCAGCCCTATCCCCCGCAAAACAGACCAATTGTTTCTCTTGTCAGTTTGTTTTCTTTGATTCCTACTCTGACAAAATGAACAAAAAATTCAAAAGGGCTCTAACCATTGACAGCTTCTGTGTGGAGAGGGAACAGACTTCAAATGCTGAGGAGACTAGGAACAGACTGTCCCCAGATGTATCCCCTGGGAGGGATATAAGCTGCTCCTCAATACAAAAGAACCTCATAGAGGAAATCAAAAAGGCTCTCACAAGAGAGCTGGAAGAGAAATGGGAAAAGGAAAGGGAAGCTTGGCAAGAGAGCCTGGAGAAGTCATCCCATGCATTCAAAGACAGAATGGATAAAGAAATCAAATCATTGAGAAACAAGATTAGTGAGCTGGAAAAGGTAAACAACTCCAAGGAAAACAGGATTAGTGAGCTGGAAAAGGTAAACAACTCCAAGGAAAACAGGATTAGTGAGCTAGAAAAAGAAATCAGCTCTCTAAAAAATAAAATGGATAAAATGGAAAAAAATTCCATAGAAGATAAAAACTCAATTGGACAATTACAAAGAGATATAAAAAAAATGAGTGAAGAAAATACATCATTGAAAATTAGACTGGAACAAGTAGAAATGAATGACTCAAGGAGAAACCAAGAGGGAGTCAAGCAAAACCAGAGAAATGAAACAATTGAAAAGACTGTCAAGTACCTTACCAGAAAGACAACAGACCTGGAAAACAGATCCAGGAGAGACAATTTGAGAATAATCGGACTCCCTGAAAAATGGGAGGAAAAAAAGAGCTTGGCCACCATTTTCGAGGAAATTATCAAAGAGAACTGCCCAGACGTTTTGGAAACAGAGGGTAAAATAGACATTGAGAAAATTCATCGATCACCTACTGAAAGGGACCCTAAAATCAAAACGCCAAGAAATATAGTGGCCAAGTTCAAGAACCATCAGACAAAGGAAAAGATATTGGAAGCTGCTAGAAAAAAACAATTCAGATATGGAGGATCCACAATAAGGATAACACAGGATCTAGCAGCATCCACATTAAAAGAACGCAGGGCCTGGAACATGATATTCCGAAAGGCTAAGGAACTTGGTATGCAGCCAAGAATAACTTACCCAGCAAGAATGAGCATCATTTTCCAGGGAAGAAGATGGACATTTAACGAAATAAATGAATTCCATCTATTTTTGATGAAAAAACCAGACCTACATAAGAGGTTTGATCTTCAAATACAGAACTCAAGAGACTTCTAAAAAAGGTAAAAAGAAATCTTGAGAACTATACTTCTGTCAAAAAAATATGTAAAGAACATATGTACAATTTGTCTTAGAACTAGAGGTGGAAAGGAGATTATATCATAAAAAAGTATAAAGTGGTGGTACTACATCTCATGAAGAGGCAAAGGTAACCTATTATATCTGAGAGAAAGAAAGGAGGGAGATGAACATAGCGTGTATCAATAGACATATTCGATTTATGGTGAAACTTCTTCCACTTCATTGAAAAGTGAAAGGGAAGGAGTAAGCTAAGGGGAAGGGAATACAGTAATTTCGAGGAAAAGGGGTAAAATAAGGGGAGGATCTTTAAGGTGGGGGAGGGATCCTAAAAAGGGAGGGCTGTGAAAAGCAAGTGGTGTTTACCAGTTTAATACTGGATAGGAGGGTAAAAGGGAAGGAAAGGGGAAAAGCATAATCAGGGGTTAATAGGATGGCAAGCAATATAGAATTAGTCCTTCTAACCATAAATGTGAATGGGGCAAACTGCCTCATAAAGAGGAAGCAGTTAGCAGACTGGATTAAAAGTCAGAATCCCACTATATGTTGTTTACAGGAAACACACCTGAAACAGGATGAGACATTCAAACTAAAAGTAAAAGGGTGGAGCAGAATCTATTATGCTTTAGGCAAAACCAAAAAAGCAGGAGTAGCCATCCTCATCTCAGATCAAGCAAAAACAAAAATTGATCTAATTAAAAGAGATAAGGAAGGGCATTATATCCTGCTAAAGGGAAGCATCAATAGTGAAGCAGTATCAATATTAAACATGTATGCACCAAGTGGTGCAGCATCTAAATTCTTAAAAGAGAAATTAAGAGAGCTGCAAGAGGAAATAAATAGCAAAACTATAATAGCGGGAGATCTCAACCTTGCACTATCAGAATTAGATAAATCAAACCACAAAATAAATAAGAAAGAAGTCAAAGAGGTAAATAGAATACTAGAAAAGTTTGATATGATAGATCTTTGGCGAAAGCTAAATGGAGACAGAAAGGAATATACTTTCTTCTCAGCAGTTCATGGAACCTATTCAAAAATTGATCATATACTAGGGCATAAAAACCTCAAAATCAAATGCAGTAAGGCAGAAATAGTAAATGCATCCTTTTCAGACCATAATGCAATCAAAATAACATTTAATAAAAAGCCAGGGGAAAATAGACCAAAAAATAATTGGAAACTAAATAATCTTATACTAAAGAATGATTGGGTAAAACAGCAAATCATAGACATAATTAATAACTTCACCCAAGAAAATGACAATAATGAGACATCATACCAAAATGTGTGGGATACAGCCAAAGCAGTAATTAGGGGAAGTTTTATATCTCTACAGGCCTACCTGCATAAAATAGAGAAAGAGAGGACCAACGAATTGGGTTTACAACTAAAATTGCTAGAAAAAGAACAAATTAAAAACCCCCAGACAAACACAAAACTTGAAATTCAAAAAATAAAAGGTGAGATTAATAAAATTGAAAGTAAAAAAACTATTGAATTAATTAATAAAACTAAGAGTTGGTTTTATGAAAAAATCAGCAAAATAGACAAACCCTTAGTAAACCTGATTAAAAAAAGGAAAGAGAAAAAGCAAATTGATAGTCTTGAAAATGAAAAGGGTGAACTCACCACTAATGAAGAGGAAATTAGAACAATAGTTAGGAGCTACTTTGCTCAACTTTATGCCGATAAATTCGATAACTTAAATGAAATGGAAGAATACCTTCAAAAATATAGCTTGCCCAGATTAACAGAGGAAGAAGTAAGTAGTCTAAATAGTCCCATCTCAGAAAAAGAAATAGACCAAGCTATTAACCAACTTCCTAAGAAAAAGTCCCCAGGACCAGATGGATTTACAGGTGAATTCTACCAAACATTTAAAGAACAACTAACTCCAATGCTATGTAAACTATTTGAAAAAATAGGGATTGAAGGAGTCCTAACAAATTCCTTCTATGACACAGACATGGTACTGATACCTAAACCAGGTAGATCGAAAACTGAGAAAGAAAACTATAGACCAATTTCCTTAATGAATATTGATGCTAAAATCTTAAATAAGATATTAGCAAATAGACTTCAGAAAATCATCCCCAGGATAATACACTATGACCAAGTGGGATTTATACCAGGAATGCAGGGCTGGTTTAATATTAGGAAAACTATTAGTATAATTGACCATATTAATAATCAAATTAATAAAAACCATATGATCATCTCAATAGATGCAGAAAAGGCATTTGATAAAATCCAACATCCATTCCTACTAAAAACGCTTGAGAGTATAGGAATAAATGGACTATTCCTTAAAATAATAAGGAGCATATATTTAAAACCTTCAGTAAACATCATATGTAATGGTGATAAACTAGAACCTTTCCCTGTAAGATCAGGAGTGAAACAAGGTTGCCCACTATCACCATTACTATTCAATATAGTACTAGAAACTCTAGCCTCGGCAATAAGAGCCAAGAAAGAGATCCAAGGAATTAGAGTAGGAAATGAAGAAATCAAATTGTCACTTTTCGCAGATGACATGATGGTATACTTAGAGAACCCCAAAGACTCTGCTAAAAAGCTATTAGAAATAATTCAGAATTTTAGCAAAGTCGCAGGATACAAAATAAATCCACATAAATCCTCAGGATTTTTATACATTACCAACACAATCCAACAGCAAGAGATACAAAGAGAAATTCCATTCAAAATAACAGTCGATAGTATCAAATATTTGGGAATATATCTACCAAAGGAGAGTCAGGAATTATAAGAGCAAAATTACAAAACACTTGCCACAAAAATAAAGTCAGATTTAAATAATTGGAAAGACATTCAGTGTTCTTGGATAGGCCGAGCGAATATAATAAAGATGACAATACTCCCCAAACTAATCTATTTATTTAGTGCTATACCAATCAAACTCCCAAGAAACTATTTTAATGACCTAGAAAAAATAACAACAAAATTCATATGGAAGAATAAAAGGTCGAGAATTGCAAGGGAACTAATGAAAAAAAAGTCAGAGGAAGGTGGTCTAAGTGTACCTGATTTAAAGCTATATTATAAAGCAACAGTCACC
Organism: Sminthopsis crassicaudata; assembly: GCF_048593235.1. NCBI lineage: Eukaryota > Metazoa > Chordata > Mammalia > Dasyuromorphia > Dasyuridae > Sminthopsis > Sminthopsis crassicaudata. The sequence continues at coordinate 324,060,134 of NC_133617.1, read as the reverse complement.
AAAACCATTTGGTATTGGCTAAGAAATAGACTAGTTGATCAGTGGCATAGGTTAGGTTCACAGGGCAAGATAGTGAATAAAAATAGCAATCTAATCTTTGACAAACCCAAAGATCCCAAATTTTGGGATAAGAATTCATTATTTGACAAAAACTGCTGGGAAAACTGGAAATTAGTATGGCAGAAACTAGGCATGGACCCACATTTAACAGCACATACTAAGATTAGATCAAAATGGGTCCAAGATTTAGGCATAAAGAACGAAATCATAAATAAATTGGAGGAACATGGGATGGTTTACCTCTCAGACTTGTGGAGGAGGAAGGAGTTTGTGTCCAAGGGAGAACTAGAGACCATTATAGATCACAAAATAGAACATTTTGATTACACCAAATTAAAAAGTTTCTGCACAAACAAAACTAATGCAAACAAGATTAGAAGGGAAGTAACAAATTGGGAAAAAATTTTTACAGTTAAAGGTTCTGATAAAGGCCTCCCTCATCTCCAAAATATACAGAGAATTGACTTTAATTTATAAGAAATCAAGCCATTCTCCAATTGATAAATGGTCAAAGGATATGAACAGACAATTTTCAGATGATGAAATTAAAACTATTTCCACTCATATGAAAGAGTGTTCCAAATCACTATTGATCAGAGAAATGCAAATTAAGACAACTCTGAGGTATCATTACACACCTGTCAGATTGGCTAAGATGACAGGAACAAATAATGATGAATGTTGGAGGGGCTGTGGGAAAACTGGGACACTGATGCATTGTTGGTGGAGTTGTGAAAGAATCCAACCATTCTGGAGAGCAATCTGGAATTATGCCCAAAAAGTTATCAAAATGTGCATACCCTTTGACCCAGCAGTGCTACTACTGTGCTTATATCCCAAGGAAATACTAAAGAAGGGAAAGGGACCTGTATGTGCCAAAATGTTTGTGGCAGCCCTTTTCATAGTGGCTAGAAGCTGGAAGATGAATGGATGTCCATCAATTGGAGAATGGTTGGGTAAACTATGGTATATGAATGTTATGGAATATTATTGTTCTATAAGAAATGACCAACAGGAGAAATACAGAGAGGCTTGGAGAGACTTACATCAACTGATGCTGAGTGAAATGAGCAGAACCAGAAGATCATTATACACTTCAACAATGATACTGTATGAGGATGTATGCTGATGGAAGTGGATTTCTTCAACATAGAGAAGAACTAATCCAATTCCAATTGATTAATGATGGACAGAACCAGCTACATCCAGAAAAGGAACACTGGGAAATGAATGTAAACTGTTATTTTTACCTTCTGAATCCAATTCTTCCTGTGCAACAAAAAATTCGGTTCTACACACATATATTGTATCTAAATTATACTGTAATATATTTAACATATATAAGACTGCTTGCCATCTGGGGGAGGGGGTTGGGGGAGGAAGGGAAAAAATCTGAATAGAAAGAAGTAAGTGCAAGGGATAATGTTGTAAAAAATTACCCATGCATATGTACTGTCAAAAATGTTATAATTATAAAATAAAATAAAAAATTTAAAAAAAAATTGTGTCGAGGTGGGAGGAGGAGGAGGTTAGAGGGGGATATTATTTTTTAATTAAAAAGAGAGATAGCTTCCTAATGGCTTCATCTTTCCATTTAAGCATCACTGTGGCCAGAGTAGAATAAGTAGGAACTTTATTAGAGAACTAATGCCAGAATTTATGGCTGTTTTTCCTTCTTTGTTTCTTTTTAATTAAATAGCCAAAGCCCTTTTCAAACTGAACATATTTCATCTTAGAGACAACAACATGAGTCTGATATCTGAAGGTATTATATTCAGTAGACCTGACTGACAGTGGTGAGAATGCATTATAGATGATCCTCAGCAAAAGTCCAGGACTGTCTATTTAACATCATAAATGTCCTGGGAATTGTTTGGATAGGGCAGAGTTAATATAAAATCCAAAATGTTTGTTTACTTAGCTACTTTATTTAAGATGGGGTTTTAAAGCATCTCTTTTTATCTTTACATTTTTATTAAAGCTTTTAAATTTTCAAAACACATGCATAGATACTTTTCCAACATTAACCCTTGTAAAACCCTGTATTCCAATTTCCTCCCTTTCCCCCACCCTTTCCTCTAGATGGCAACTAATCCAATATATGTTAAATATGGTAAAATATATGTCAAATCCAATATATGCTTACATATATTGGATTCATACTTTGATGCACAAGAAAATCAAATCAAAAAGAAAAAAAATGAGAAATAAATTAAATGTAAGCAAGCCAACAAAAAGAATGACAATGCTATCTTATGCTCCACACTCAGTTCCCATAGTCCTCTCTCTCTAGATGGCTCTCTTCATCACAAGATCATTGGAATTGTCCTGAATCATCTCATTGTGCCTCTTTGAAATCATCCTGTTGGTTATTTCTTATAGAACAATAATATTCCATAACTTTCATACACAATAATTTATTCATCCATTCTCCAATTGATGGGCATCCATTAAGTTTCCAGTTTCTAACTACTACAAAAAGAGCTGCAATAAACATTTTTGCACATGTGGGTCCCTTTTCCTCCTTTAAGATCTCTTTGGGATAGAAACCCAGTAGAAACACAAGTAGCTTTTTCTAAGGCAATAATTGGTATTTGTAAGTTACTAGATCACATATTAGTAGTATACCATTATAAAATTATGATAAATTACATATATATAAAGTATATAAAATTTAGTTTCATCATTATATATATTTTGTTTTGTCATACAAAATTCATATTATACATTCAGTACTATTCTACTACCCCGTTTGGGGAAGCCTTAAATAGGAGTTTAACCTCAACTATGAATATTCTGTTCCTAGGTATTATGGATGTGAGGGTTAAAAAATATTAATACCATTCTCATTAGAAGTCAGACAGCCTCAGAAATGAAGCTGATCTGGATCTCCTATATGAGTCCAGAATTTGGGTATGTTACCCCTATCCCCAATAGCCAACAAGAATAATTTATTAGTGTTAGATATTGCTGAGTAATAAGATATAGCTATTAATATAAGGGAACAGCTACATAGTACAGTGAATAGAATACAGTATTTAGAGTTAGGAAGACTTGTCTTCCTGAGTTCAAATATAGCCTCAAATATTTACTAGCTATGTGACACTAAATAAGTCATTTAACGTTGTACCTCAATTTCCTCATTTACAAAGCATACTGGAGAATAAAATGGTAAACCCTGCCAATATCTTTGTCAAGAAAACTCAAAAGGGGGTCAAAAAGTCAAACATGGCTGAAAAAATTTGAAAAAACATTAAAATAGAAATGCATGGTTATATTTGCTTCAAAAGACGCTAATTCTTCTTTTCTTGAATATTGTAAATTTTCATTTGACTTTTTATATATTTCTGCATTAGAAGAGTCACAATTTTCAGAAAACTAATTTTCCAGTTTCAATATGAATTTTCTGAAAATACTCTTTATTAGTGGTCTAGAACTGAAAAATCTCTTCCAAGAAATTGGAATGGTCACTTTAACACATTGGAATGATGTTACAGAGAAACTTTTCCCCTCTTTCTCACTGCTTCTTTTTTGTAATTTCAGGATCTAAATTTAGTACTCTCAGATAAATGGGAAAAAGTCTCCTGTGACAGCAATATATCACCATTTTTCATTTCGTCACTTGGAAATTGAATCACTCTTTATGTAGTTAGTAACTGAAGATTTCATTTCTAGATCAACATCTGTACTGTCTAAAGTTTTCAGGACTGTCACACTCTCGAAAGTACCTCATATCAAGTTCAGAGCCAGAACACTTTGATAGAAATATCTTGTAATTTATTTCATTCCATTATGGGAAGAAGTAAAGATTAACTTGAGCCTTTTAATAGTATTGTAGAAAATAAATAAATAAAAGATAACCTAGGAGTTCCCTTGTAAAATCTAAGAATGGTGCATTTTTTTTAACCCTCTCCTCTATCTCCATCCCCTGACTCAGTGATAGAAAAATACCCTTGTATTATTTCATGAATATCTTTATTCATTTGTTTAATTAACATATCTTGAAGGAAGCCAATCTTTTTTTTTTTTTTTTTAATTTCTTTTTCCATAGCTTCCACAATTGCTTCTCTTATGGTGGAGGTAGATTTAAGCAAAACTTAATTGTCTTAAGGAATCTCATTGATTTCCAAGTCATTTCAACAGCATTAGGTTCAAACAAATAAACATAACAAAAAATAATCTTAAATCTTTTTTGACAGAAAAGAAACAAAAGTTCTGGTTATTGAAAAATCTAACCTTAAGAAATTTTATGAGGTAAGGATACATGTACTTATATGTGCCTGAGTGAGAGAATTTGTGTAGCCAAGATTTCCCTAAAAATTATATTGGGGAAGACTCTCCTCAGGGTGACAGAATGAGAGGAAGCATAACAACAACAAAAGAGCTTTAATTGTAGAAATTATAAAGAAATAAAAAGAAAAATTAGAGCACATGCTTGTTTCATGTCCAGGTCTGCACAACTTGAAACTTGTGGGCATTAAAAAGGCAGACAAGAGACAAAAGTTGAGCCCAAAGAGATCAATCATATCTCTATCATACCATAGAAATGGTCAATCCATATTAAGTGATTACCTTAAAGGAAAGAAGATAAGAAAGAAAGAAAGAAAGAAAGAAAGAAAGAAAGAAAGAAAGAAAGAAAGAAAGAAAGAAAGAAAGAAAGAAAGAAAGAAAGAAAGAAAGAAAGAAAGAAAGAAAGAAAGAAAGAAAAAAAGAAAGAAAGAAAGAAAGAAAGAAAAAAAGAAAGAAAGAAAGAAAGAAAGAAAGAAAGAAGGAAAGAAAAAGAAAGAGAAAGAAAAAGGAAAGAAAAAAGGAGAAAGAAAGAAGGAAAGAAAAAGGAGAAAGAAGAGGGAAAAAGAAAGAGAAAGTAGAAAGAAAAAAAAGAAAAAATCAGAGAAAGAACAAAAGAAAGAGAAAGAAAATGAATTAAGGAAAGAGCAATAGACAGCAGTTCTTATGATAAATACTTGCAAATAAAGGGGGTAAGTATCAATTGGAGAATGGCTGAAAAAATATGCAATACAAATGCAATGGGCTATTTTGTGTCATTAAACAATATTTTTAAAAAATTCGGAGAGCCTTAGGAGGACTTAAATTAAGTAATGAAAGTGAACCATAGAAAAATGTGGACACTGCTGGGTCAAAGTGCTACTACTGGGCTTATATCCCAAGGAAATACTAAAGGAGGGAAAAGGACCTGTATGTGCCAAAATGTTTGTGGCAGCCCTTTTCATAGTGGCTAGAAAGTGGAAAATGAATGGCTGTCCATCAATTGGAGAATGGTTGGGTAAATTATGGTATATGAAGGTTATGGAATATTATTGTTCTGTAAGAAATCACCAACTGGAGGAATACAGAGAGGCTTGGAGAGACTTATATCAACTGATGCTGAGTGAAACGAGTAGAACTAGAGGATCATTATACACTTCAACAATGATACTGTATGAGGATGTATTCTGATGGAAGTGGATATTTTCATCATAGAGAAGAGCTAATCCAATTCCAATTGATCAATGATGGACAGAATCAGCTACATCCAGAAAAGGAACACTGGGAAATGAGTGTAAACTGTGAGCATTGTATTTTTTTTTTGTTTGTTTTGTTTTGTTTTGTTTTGTTTCTCTTCCCAGATTATTTTTACCTTCCAAATACAATCCTTCCTTTTCAACAACAACAACAACAAAATTCGGTTCTGCACATATATGTTGTACCTAGGATATACTATAAAATATTTAATATGTATGGGAATGCCTGTCATGTAGGGGAGGGGGTGGAGGGAAGGAGGGGGAAAACTTGGAACAGAAGGGAGTACAAGGGATAATGTTGTAAAAAAATTATCTATGCATATGTACTGTCAAAGAAATGTTATAATTATAAAAATTAATAAAAAATAAAAATAAAAATGCAGACAACAATTTATTCAGCAGCAGCAGCAACAACATTAATACCTAAGAAAAGCAACTTTGTGACAATGACCAACTACAAACCTAGAACAAAAATAAAACAAATACTTATCTTCTGATAAATTAAAAGTGAAAAATCAGCCATAGTTTTTTTTTTTAATATGGGAAATATTTTTCTTTTACATGACTAAACTTATTTCTTTCAAGAATTATGTTTTTCTTCTTTTTTCCCCCAAGGGAGAGCTAAAGGGGATGGAGAAGAGAACTAGAGATAGTGCTGTGAAACAGATGAACAAAAAGAAGATGGAAGAAGAAGAAGAAGAAGAAGAAGAAGAAGAAGAAGAAGAAGAAGAAGAAGAAGAAGAAGAAGAAGAAGAAGAAGAAGAAGAAGAAGAAGAAGAAGAAGAAGAAGAAGAAGAAGGAGAAGGAGGAGGAGGAGGAGGAGGAGGAGGAGGAGGAAAGAAACAGACGTAGAGGAGGAAGCAAAGAGAGAATAAAAGAAAGACACTGAAGTCTTTTGTAATTCCTAGAGGAGAATGAAATAGGGAAAACAGGGATTAATAAAATAATATATTTAATAAGATTAATAATAGGTTTATTGTTTATAAGTGCATATTTTCATGCATATACATGTATCTGCACATTTTCATTTATATACAAAGGTATACAAAAATATAAGTGGTGCATATACTGTATATGTATATATACTTATATGTGAACATATGTGAGTATGTATAAAAATGTATATATATGTATATATATGTATATGTATATATATATATGTATATATGTATATGTATATATATATATATACACATATGAATATATGAATATATGTATGTGTGTGGTCATTTTGTCTTTCATAAAGTTCTCTAGTTCTTCTTTGATTATAAATTGCTCCCTTCTCCAAAAATCTGATAGGTAAATTACCCCTTTCTTTCCTAATTGGTTTATGGTATCCTCCTCTATACCCAAATCACATATCCATTTTCACAGTACAGATGTAAATCTATACTGATTTCCTAATATATAATTTTCCAGTTTTCCAGTAACTTCCCCCCCCCCCAAATAGTGAGTTCTTACTCCAGAAGCTGGAGTTTGGGGATTTATCAAACACAAGATTATTATTGGCCTTGGTTATTGTATTGAGTCTATCTAATCTATTGCACTGATCCATTCTCTACTCTATTTCTTAGCCAGTACCAAATGGTGTTGATGACTTGGCATTGCTTTATAATATAGTTGTAGGTTTGGTACTGCTAAGCTACTATTCCTTGTATTTTTAGTGTTTTGTAATTATATACATATAGTTCTTGGGCTTGTCTTGACAGATGGATCCCTCCCAGATATTTTGTTTTGTCTACAGTAATTTTAAATGGAATTTATCTTTCTATCTCTTGCTAATGGGTTTTAGTTGTAATATACAGAAATGCTGATGATTTATGTGGATCACTTTATATCTTGTCACTTTGCTAAAATTGAATTTTTCCAGTAGATTTTTAAATGATTTTCTAGGATTCTCTAAGTATATTATGATATCATTTGTACAGAGTAATACTTTTATTTTCTCATTGCCTATTCTAATTCTTTTAATTTCTTTTTGCTTTTATTATTGCCAAAGCCAACATTTTTTGTATAATGCTGAATAATAGTAGTGATAATGGCCATCCTTGTTTCACTTCGATCTTTTTGGGAATGCATCCAGCTTCTCTTTATTACAAATAATGCTTGCAATGATTTTAGATAAATACTTAATATATTAAGGAAAGCTTCCATTTATATTCCTGTGCTCTCTAGTATTTTAATAAGAATAGGTTCCATATTTTGTTAAAAGCTTTATCTATTGAGATTATCATATGATTTCTGTTGATTTTGTTATTGATATGGTCAATTATGGTAACAGTTTTCCTGATATTGAACCAGCTCAGCATTCCTGGTATAAATCCCACTTGATCATAGTGAATCATCTTGATGATAAATTGCTGTAATCTCTTTGCTAATATCTTATTTGAAATTTTTGCATCAGTATTCATTAAGGGGATAGGTCTGTAATTTTCTTTTTCTCTTTTAGTTCATCCTTGTTTCAGCATTTGTAACATATTTGTGTCATAGAAAGAATTTGTCAGGACTCCTTCTTTATCTATTTTTCCAAATAGTTTACATACTATTGCAATTAATTGTTTTTTTTTTTTTTCATTGTTTGGTAGAATTCATTTGGGAATCCATCTGGTCCTTAGGGAGTTCATTGATGGCTTGTTCTGGGGGTGGAGGCAAGATGGCAGAGTAAAATCAGAAAGCTACTTGAGTTCTCCCAGTTTCCATTCAAAACCACATGAAACAAATCTAATATTTGATAAACCTCCAAACTCCAGCTTCTGGAATAAGAACTCATTATTTGACAAAAATTGCTGAAAAGCTGGAAAATAATATGTCAGAAAGTTGGCATATAATTACATCTCACATGCCATACCAAAATAAGGTCAAAATGGATAATATGATTTGAGCATAAAGCAGGATACAATAAATAGGTTAGGAGAACAAGGGATAATTTACCTATTAGATGTGTGGAGAAGGGAGGAATTTATGACCAAAGAAGAACTAAAGAACATTTTGAAAGGCAAAAATAAACAACTTTAGTTACATCAAATTAAATTAAATATTTTTTGCACAAATAAAACCAACAGAAACAAGGGAACTACAAACTTTGGGAAAATGTTTATAGACAATGTTTCTGATAAATATCTTATTTCTAAAATATATAAAGAACTGTGTCAAATTTATAAGAATACAAGTCATTTCCCATTGCTAAATGGTCAAAGAAGATGTACAATTTTTAGATGATGAAATTAAAGTCATTTATAGTTTATGAAAAAAAATGCTCTAAATCACTATTGATTAGAGAAATGCAAATTAAAACAACTCTGATATATTACTTCATACCTCTCAAATTGGCTATAATGCCAGGAAAAAGTCCTAATAAATGTTGGAGAGAATGTGGGAAAATTGAGACAGTAATGCATTGTTGGTGGAATTGTTAAATTATGTAATTATTCTGAAGAGCAAACTGTAACTGTGCCCAAAGGGTTATAAAACTGTGCATACCCTTTGACCAGAAGTGCCATTATTGTATCTGTATTCCAAGGAAATCTTAAAGAAGGGAAAAGAACCCACAAGTACAAAAAATGTTTATAGCAGTTCTTTTGGAGGTAGCAAAGTATTGGAAAAGAAGTAGATGCCCATCAAATAAGGAATGGCTGAACAACTTGTGGTACATGAAAGTAATGGAATATTATTGTTCTTTAAAAAATGATTAACAGGAGCAGGTAGGTGGCGAAGTGGATAAAGCACCAGCCCTGAATTCAGGAGGACCCAAGTTCAAATCTGGTCTCAGACACTTAACACTTCCTAGCTGTGTGACACTGGGCAAGTCACTTAACCCCAGCCTCAGAAAAAAAAAAAAAAATGAGGAACAAACTGGTTATAGAAAGGCCTGGAAAGATTTACGGGAACTGGTGCGGAGTAAAACAAGCAGAACCAAGAACATGTTATTCACAATAACAGCAAGCATGTGTGATGATCAATTATGAAAGGTTTGGTTCTTCTCGGTATTTCATTGACCCAAAGCAATTTTAGTAGACTTTGGACAGAAAATGCCATCTGCATTCAGAAAAATAACTGTGGAGACTGAATGTAAATGAACACGATTTTTCCCTTTTGCTCTGATTCCAACATAATTCATAAAGAAATGCATAATAAATAACCTACTATAATTAAAAATGTCTTATTCAATTTCTTTTTCTAAAATGGAACTATTTAAATTATGTATTTCTTCTGTTAATCTGGGCAGTTTATATTTTTGTAGATATTCCTCCATTTCAGTTAGATCAGTAGATTTGTTCTCATATAATTTGGAAAAATATCTCCCAATTACTGCTTTACTTCCCTTCTCATTGGTGGAAGTTCACCCATTTCTTTTTTGAAGCTGGTTATTTGACTTTTTTCCCTTTCATCTTTGTAATTAAATTAACCAAAGATTTATCTATTTTGCTGATTTTTTCCATAAAACCAATTATTATTTTTTACTTACTTCAATAATTTTCTTAATTTAAATTTTATTAATCTCTCCTTTGAATTTCAAATTTGCTAATTTGGTATTTAATTGGGGATTTTTAATTTGCTCTTTTTGTAGCTTTTTTTAGTTGAGAGCCCAATTCATTGATATCCTCTTTCTCTATTTTATTCATGTAGCTATTTAGAGAGAGAAAATTTCTCATAAGAACTGCTTTGGTTGTATCCCATAGGTTTTGGTATGGTGTCTCATTATTGTCATCTTTGCCCTGTAACATTTTCTTTCTATCAACTAGAGTATTTAGTCCTTGAAAACAGGAACTCTTTATTGCTCTTTGTATCCCTAACACTTAGCACAGCATTTCACACTTAGTAAGTGCTAAGCATTTTGTTGTTAGTGTTTCTCATTCATCCAGTCCTTGGTTCCTTCATTCATTCATCCATTCATCCTGCATAAACTCCATGATATCAGGAATTATTCTCTGAATTAAATTAATCTTTGAGTGCTTGAAAGATGCTTCAAATCTGTTCAAAATTCACTCTCACCAGGAAGTTTGTCCTAATTAACATGAACCTATTTAATTGTGAAAATACATAATGCATACTCTGTATTCTTTTTTTATTATTTGTTAATTACTTTGTTAATTTTAAAATACTTCCTTGAGTCTATTTTCTGTTTTGCTAGATTCTTAAGGCTTTGAAAACTTATGATAACTGCATTTATTCTTTTCATCTCAATCCCACAATTCTCTTGACTATAGGAACTGCAAATTAAAATCATTATCACTTCTAGGGATCTAATTGGGAGAGCAGGAGACCTTGGAGTAAAATGATTTCTTTTTCAAATAGTCTTAAAGAGTTTTCTCTGGGTCCTCTCTTTGTTTGGGTATTCATGAGCATAATTGCATTGAAGCATCCATGCTTATATATGTGAATGTACTATTACTCCATATTATTAGAGTATGATGCCAATGATTCAATACTTGTGTGACTACAATCACACATTACTTCATATAATATTTATTTGTAGCCATGTTGTATCCCTTCTCCTTTTTAGAAGAAAATAATCTCCCTGGGATAAAGGACAATATGATAATTTTTATCTTTGTGTTTTTCAGCACTTTGCCATTTTCTTCTTTTGGGAGAGTGATGCAAAAAAGTTCCCTTGGTGTATGGAACTGCTATTGAGGAAATTCCCTTCATCTATACAGATCGTGTAGTATTGAAAACTTAGGGAGAAGTCTTGGGGCATTGAACAAATAAGGGGCTTATTAAGGGATACTGAGCCAATATGTGAAAGAGGCAGGACTAAAAGTTTGTTTTTTTCTAATCTCAAGGCCAGCTCTTCTAGTTGCTTCTCTGAGTACTTAATAGAAGAGTTTATTCATTTGAATCAAGAGCATCTTCAAAAGAATTTACTATCAATTTAAACTTTATTCATTTGGAAATAACAACAGAAATAATAGCTTCTCTCTCTCTGCATATATATATATATATACTTTTAAGTTTGCAATAGATTCTGTTATATCATTTGATTATCACAGCAAATCTCAAAGGTAGATGCTATTATTAAATTTTACAGTTGAGAAAATTGAGGTACAGAGATGGTAAATAACTTGATTAACAGAGGGTTATACAGAGGCAGAATTTAAATTTGGACTTTCCTGACTTCTGATCAGTGATTTTAGCTACTATTTACCCTGATTTTTCATTTTAGAAGAGTCAAAGAAACAAATTAATTTTCAAAAAAGAAATATATTACATTTGTAGAGGGCTGTACTCTGGAAAAGTATACTTGAAACAAAGACACTTACAACAGGGTATTTACTCAGTGTGACTGATGAGATAATGGTTCTCTAGTTTAAATATACTTAGTACTATATGGTGATGTAATGGTTCTGCAGCTGCCACATACTCAGTGTACTACAGTGATGTAATTGTACTAAGGTATTTAATGTCTGAAAGGACTTGCAACAAAGGGACTCTAGTGAGAGTGTGATTGAGCTCAGACTCCAGACTCCAGACTTTATCCCTGACCATCCTCATAGTGATTTTTCCTGCTAAGATTAAGGCCTGTCCAGAGATCCTCAAGTAGGTTAGTCTGGACATTATACACATTGAGAGCTTAGAACAATTACTTAGCAAAAAGCCAAAACAAACAAATATTTCCCTGAAGGAAATCGGAAGAACAGGAGCTAGCCCTACTGTTCACTTTTAAACTATCTAATAATTAGACTGCAGACCAGAAGGCACATTCTATTAATAAAAAAAAAGTAACCCCAAACATTGATGCTGTCATGTTTAATTAAGCAATCATCTCTATGAATGAAAATTCCATAGTTCTACTATTCTTTCACAATCCTTAAATTTTGCTCCAATATGCTTGTTTCATGTGAATAAAATTCTTCTTTTAACTTTGGAGTTAATTTTCTTTATGTGTTTAGAGAGAAATTTAATTCTAAAGGTAATAAGGGGAAGAGTACTGATTCACCATTTCTACAGTCCCTGGTTTCTAGGCAACTGCCTTTATGATATAGAAGGTCTGTCTTAGTTCCCAAGTACAACATATTCATTTATATAGAGAACTTAAAAAGATGGTTTGATATTCCTATCTCCAACATCCTCTCTTGATATTTACATGTATAAACATGTAAATATAGCTATAGCTATAGCTATGTATTTCAGTATATCAGTATATATCTATCAATCTGTATTCTGCCATCAATGATCAATTTAAAGACATTTTAAAAACTCAACTAAAATAACTAAAATGATATATTAAAATAGAAATCAGGACAGATAATTTAAGATTACTCTTGCAGGATTCCATATCATTGGAATGTGGTGCCAATGAGGATAGAATAGTGTGACTGTAATCCAAAGAGTCTGAATTCTAGTTCTAGTTCTTCATGCCATTTGACCTTGTATAAATGATTCCATTTTTCTGATCTAGTTTTATTTTATTTGCAAAATTAGGAATCTAGTCAACTCAAATAATGTATATTGCATGAAAATGTGCCAAATCCTAGTAATATGTTCATTTCATTAGATTGACTGTTCTCTCTAATAATAATAATCATACATATAGAACAACTACAATATCTATAAAATAATTAAGTATAATACTAGTTATTCAATTATCTCCCAGCTAAGGTCTTGAAAGAAGGCTTCAGAAATGATATATTAAGTGCAACTGAATTTTAAATACAATAAAGCCAGGGAACCTATTCTAGATGTAGGACAAGGCATAATAAAGTCTGGAACAATAGGGCAAAACAGGATTGGAGAATATTTATCCCAATTTACCTAGAATGTAATGCATTCAATGGAGAGATATATAAAATAAGTCTGGCTAAAGAATTTATAGATGAGGAGCTATTTAAAATTTTCAAAAATTGGAATGAGGTATTCACACCTTGGCATCAGGATGATTAATTTAGAATTAATGTATAAGAAAGATTAGAGAATGCAAAGACTACATCAAATGGGTTGATTTTGAGATCCAGAACAGAAATAATGAGAGTTTGAACTACAGAAATATAAGGAAGTAAGGGAAAAAGGAAGAGAAAAGTGAAAGATCTTCTGAAAATAGATTTGGTTAAATGACATAGCTTAGCTATTAATTCATTGTTATAATGCGGGTGAAGTTGAGGGAGAATGGATTATCAGAGATACATCTAGCTATCCATCTTTATCTCTCTATATTTATAAATGTTTTTAATCTAGCTTATTGAAGAATTATGGAGCCTTTTATAGAAATGAGGAAATTTAGAGGATTAATAGATTTTAAAGAGACAAAGTTGATTTTAGCTGTGAGTACAGTTTGACATGCCAGTGGGATATCCTTATAAAAATATATCCAATAAGTTGAAAATGGTAGAAGGAAACACTGAGTTTAAGGGAGAACTTAGGAGGATATATATTTGAAGGTTTTTCACATAGAAGTGATTATTAAAACTATGTGAGTTTGTTGGATTGTCAAAGTAGAGAGTCTGGCTTGGAGAAGGCTTGGGGACCGAGGCTTAGGAAAAAGATGAGCTATCAAAAAAGACTTAGAATATGAGTCAGACAATCCTGCTTCCTGAAGTCTGATATTGAAATCTCATTTTCTCCTCTAGGTAGAATGATGATAGACTACTATGATGTGGGAGCTCTGTTCTTTCAAACACCATCAATGTGTTGATTTATTTTGGTTAAGTAGACTATTTTTTTAAACTAGAAGAGTCTGTTAAGATGGAAATGGTCCTGTACTGGAAATGGCGTAATATTAAAAAAAAAACAATAACATTTGAAAAAATAATTCAAGTAGAAAGAGAATAAAAAGACAGCAGTTTCAGAGCAGCCAAGGAAGACCAAAAGAAAAAGAGATAATAGTCCACATTTTAAGTAATGCCTGCTCTATGTCACATTTGTTGTAGTGACTAATTGAACTAATACAGTGAAGAGTACTTTAGAAATTGTGCTCTAAAATGTATGATCATTCACTTTGCTCTCATCTGACAGGTTGTAATCCAAACACTGAACAGATGTCTTGTAAATATATTCTATTGATGGAGTTGCCATTATGCACAGGGAAGGCAATGTTTCTGCATAACTTTTAGAAGTATGCCAAAGGGGCAGCTGCCAAATGATTTACTCCCTGAGGAAGGTTGGCACATGGGATGGATATTGGAATGTGCTACACCATGTTTATGAATCCCCTAATTACAGAGTCTACTTGATAAAAGGCTTCCAAGGTCATTTAGTCTAATTTATTCTTACCAATAATCCTCTCTAAGACATCTCCAACAGGTGGTCACACACCTTCTACTTAAAGACCTCCTGCTAAGTTGTTTTAAGGTTCAAATGAGATATTTGTAAAGCTCTTGATACAGCACCAGGTACCTGTCATCTACTTAATGATTTTTTATACGTACCTGGCCCCAATTCAGTGAAATCTATCACATCTGAAAAGAAATTCATTCTGCTTTTGGATAACGGAGTGTATTAGGAAAGTTGCACAATTTTTATTATATCTTAATTATATATCTTATTATATCATGCACTTTGTTAGTATTTTTTTTTCTTTAAATGGTATTAAAGCTTTGGTCAAAATTAAGTTTACTCAGGGAACTCAGTGGTCAAACTATTGACATCACTTCCTTTTTACTGAAGTACCAAAGCACTTTTTTAATGCAAAAGAAATTTTGCTGGTGGTTCATGATGGGCAATGTAAGAAAGGAAACTGTTCACCTGAGTCAAATCAAGATGTTCTCATTGATTATTCTTGTTGAATAGCCATTTCCTCATATGACTAAATAAATCTTTTAAAAATTATCCATTGATCTATGAATGTCTCATTTTGTTATAATATTTAACTGCAATTAACAGAGGATTGGCTTGAATCTGGTCCATCTCAAAACACATCTAAATTAACAAATTTAGTACATACTAATAATTTTCTTTATTGATTGTTTTTCTGCTCCCTGGCTAAATAGAATACCTCTTAAACTCTTCAACATGGCAAAATTTCAAATACTTAAAGACAGGTATTATTTGCCTTCCTTGTGTGTGTGTGTATATATATATATATATTTTTTTTTTTTTTTCTTTTCCCTTCTTTTCTTTTTCCCCTCCCTCTTACCCTTTCTCTAGCTTCCATCCTTCCTTCTTTTATTCCTTCTTTCCTTCCTTCTTTCCAACCTTCCTTCTTTCCTTTATTTCTTCATTTCTTCATAAGGCTAATTGTCATGAGCTCAAAAAGAAACTAGATGTAGAAGGACTCAACATTTTTCCAGTCCAACTCTTTACTGGAAAAAAATGACAAATGATCTTCCAGCTTTTATCTTAATACTTCCAGTGACTGAAGGTCCACCTTACCCTTAAAGGCAACTTAATCTACTTTTGGAATAGCTTCCATCATTAAGAAGTTTTTACTTACATGAAATTTAAAGTAACTTATTTAAGATTTGACTTACTGTACTGTGTTGTGCACAAGGCTAAATGTAAAATGTAGACACAGTAAACCTAAATTGTCTACTCTCTCTTCCATATAATAATAATTAAATTACTTGAAGATTGTTATCCTCTGAATCTTTCTTACAACCTAAACATTACTAGTTTCTTTAACCAATTTCATATGAAATGAACTCTGGTATTCTCTTGTATACTCTCAACACACCCTGTTGGTCCTCTGAATATGATCAATCTAGTCAATGTCTTTCTTTAAATATGGTGATCAGAACTGGAAAAAAAAAAAGTATTCTGGATATGCCCTAATTAGTGAAGAATATAATGGCGCTTGTATTTTCCTCATTCTGTGATTCTTTATGCAGGATAACACGGCATCTTTTAATTCATGGTTGACTCATATGTAGCTCTTGATCCACTAAAATCTACAGATAATTTTCAATCTGGACTATTTAGGGTTCCATCATTCTCAATTTCTTAATATGCTTTTTAAACTTGTGAAATTCAGGGGAAAATCTCTGGGTTTGAAAAGAAAGAGAGACCTGCTTTTAATTCTAATACTGTGTGCTTATTAGTTCTATGATCATGGGTAAGACAAATGATATATCTACGTCCCAATTTTCACATCTGTCAAATAAGAATAATAAAACCTGTAGTACATACATCAGACGAAGATAAAAATCAGGTAATGTATGTCAATTGCTTTGTAAATAGCAAACATTATTATCTGACTTAAAGTTGCACGGAATCAATGTTCTAGAGCTAGAAAGTTCTTGTATATTCACCACAAAACTTACATATTGACCTGACACATTTAATCCACAAATCAAAATCATTAGATCTTTAATCTTATTGGAAGCTGGATCTCTAGAGTGCTTCTCAATTTTTCACTTACCTTATGATTGTGAAAGACTAGTTTGTGGATTAGATAAAATTTAAGATCTATTCCTCCTACTTATTTGAACCATAAATAAAGGAATAGCCCTAATAAAACTTGAAAAAAAATGAAACTGTAAATATTTCCAATATTTAATGACCAATGGGATGATGAAAACATAATGCTTCATGTTATAGAATTGACATTCAATGATGTATAATTTCAGTCTTGCAAATTTTCTCTCCCTTAAAACTGAATGGCCAACATTCTGGTGATGTTTGCTCAAATTACAGAGGCTTTTCATTATAAACTAATCTGCCAGCAGACTTATATTTACAGCTTTTTCAAATTAGTCAAAACTACTAGAGGTAACAGTCAGGTAGTTGTGCCTTTGAAAATTCATGGGCACCATGATTTTGTATTCACATGTCTATACCAGAAGAAAGAATTGAAAGAAAATATGCTATGTGTATTTGCATGCATACACATATGCATTCACAAACATGAAACAATGCATAATTAAAACTAAAAAAAAAAATCCAAACCCACTTGCACTAACCATTTAATATTTAAGTAGAGTAGAAATAAATACAATATTTTTCAAGCTTTACATCTGCATTGCAACCAAGAATTATTTTTATAGTGAAACAAAGTTAAGTTTCTCATGAAGAACAGTTAGAGTGTGATGTGTGACTTTTTTCAGAAAGCATGGGGGCTAAAAAGAACTGACAAATTTTTCAGATTTCACAAGATGTTTAGCAGAATAACCTTTCCTTAGGTCAATATTAACAGCCCAATCGTTAATGTTTTCCTTGTTAATAAATGTCACTGTCATTGACATGACATTTTCTTCATTCTTTAATCAGCAAATATGTGTAACAAAGGTTGACAATTATTACTTCATTAATTTAAATTAATTTTATGGTCAGAAATCTGGCATTTAATATAAAAGTGACTGCTTTATCAGAGTAGGTATTAAATAACTGAATGTAATGTAAGTTTTATAAAATTAAATTATATTATATAATTAATTTTAAAAAGTAATTCTATACTGTATAACTAATATTTTTCAATAAAATCCTAATCATAATATGAAATTGACTTTGAATTTTAAATGTCTATAGCAGAGGACATATTTAGTCGTTCTTTGAGTTATTTCTGACTCTTTGTGGCCCCATAAAGAGTTTTCTTGGCAAAGATACAGAGTAGTTTGCCATTTCCTTCTTCAACTCATTTACATTTGTAAAATGAAGAAAGTGATATAAATGCTTTTTCAGTATCCAGCATTAATTTAGCTGAGCCTTATAAAATATATAAATGGACAGTTTTGCCACAGGGAATGAAAAATAGCCCTACTATGTGTCAAATGTATGTTGTTGCTGCTCTTACTCCAGTAAGAAAAGCATTTCCAAAAGTAATGTTATTACATTACATGGATGATATATTGGGATGTACACCTGAGGATCAAATGTTAGAAACATGTCTACAAAAAACCATGGAAACAGTAAGGAACTACAAATTGCAAATAACTCCAGAAAAAATTCAAAGACATGCTCCTTTTCAATATTTAGGATATGAAACCCTAAGGTGTTTACAATACAAAAATTTTCCTTAAGAACAGAGAAGCTAAACAGCTTAAATGACTTTCAGAAATTGATAGGAGATAGCCAATGGATGCATTCAGAGTTAGGCTTGACTACCTATTAAGATTGCAAACATTATATGACATTTTAAGGGGAGAAGTGAAGGAAGCAGATGACTCACCAGCATCTCTTCATCTAATTCTGCTGACATAGAGTCATTGTCTCACAATTAGCATTAAATGCTCAGCTGTCTGATTCAAGCACACCTTTTTGGAGTTTCAACCCTCTGCAAGATATATAAAGATCAAATGACTTGCACAGAGATTACACACCTAGTAATTGTTTAAGATAGAATTCAAATCAGGTACTTCTTACCTTCACTTCTTGAATACTATATCCCATAACTCTCTATTTTAGCAGAACTCTGTTCATTTGGCTCAGTCTTTTCAAAATTCAGGACCAACTCAGTAATAAGACTAGGACCTTATTGGAGAAAGTTATTGCTGCTAGAAGAAACCCTTGGAGAGTGGTTTTTCAGGCCTCCTTCCTAGTCCCACCTAGATCCATTGTTTCCCACTTATCTGCCCTCAAATAAAAGTAGCCAAAGCAAAAACAAACAAACAAACAAACAAACAAACAAACAAAAAAAAAAAAAAAAAAAAAACAAATAAAGCAAACAAAAAACAACACATCAAGACTACCTGAGTAATGAATCATGATTAAGCAAATAAATCCCTACTGTCAAAATTATGAGTTTCCTTTACTTTATACTACTAAGTATCTTCAATCAGGAACATGAACCCTGCCCATATGTCTAGTATAAAAAGAATCTATCTCCCTTGTGTCTGTTTATGATGCTTCATCTAGACTTGTTCACCCCACACCTTTGAGAGTAGCACTCCAGACTCTCCAGAAATTCTTCCCCTCTCTTCTACCTCCTACTTGCTTCTGACAAGGGTTGACATATATACTTTTACTTTTGCTCTTATCACTCCAACTTCCTCATTGAACTGTATTCAATTAAAACCTATAATCCCTAAAAAAACTGTGTTTTTCTGATGACTTGCTTGCTCAGAAATGACATAAATTACATCAGTCAATAGTTTCCTGCTACCATAAGTATTTTCAAGTGTTTACAACATTAAAAAAAAAAAATTACCTAACTGTGAAAGCAAAATGGCATTTAACTTATAAAGTCATGCTTATAACATACTACTCTCCTTTATTTATTCTATACTATGATTAAAATGTTTCAGTTTTTATATCTTAAAATGACCCACATTTTCCCCACACCTTTCTTAATGTGTTTAATGTGTATATTAATGTGTTTAAAAATAGAAAAAATAGAAAAATAAAAAGTGGTCATGTGTACAGCAGAACATAAGATTCAAATTAAATAAATTTTCATTTCAAGAAAGTATAATACATACATATATATACATATATATGTATGGGGACTGAGGATGGTGTTAAAAGATTCTGCAACTCAAAAGTTTTTAAAAATATAAAAAAAAATTTAAATGTAATTGGGGAAAATATTAAATAAACAAAAATAAACAAATAAAAGGAAGTGTATAATAAACCCTACACATTTTATTCAGAATGTCCAGGTGTCTCCTTGTAGGTTTTCTTTTGTATTCTGCAGTGTACTTTTTGCTTTATTCATTCTTTTTTTCCCTTTCCTCCTCTGATACTTCCCCCAAGCAGGCTACAATTAAACACTGTGGTAGTTTTACCCACGCACACACACACACACACACACACACACACACACACACACACTCACATATCTACATAGATATACACATATATACACATATATATTCACACACATATACCTACATAGAGATATTTATGATCATCACATTTTTGTCTTGTTTTTTTGAAGGTAAATAGCATCATCATTTTTATATCCAAGTCTTTTCATATTTTTCTAATCTACCAATTAATCGTTTCCTACACCATAGACATATTCCCATTATATACTATCTTGTTTTTTAAAATGGTTTAAAATAATATTGATTAATATGACTGACATTAATATGATTGACAATTTCTCACTTTTTTTTTCTTTTGTGATTGTTTTAACTTTGACTTTGAGAATAATGATTACTATTCCTGCATTTTTCTAATAAATTTTATTCCAAATCATTGTTATGCTTGTGTGCATTTCTTATTTTATATCCCTGCTGATTCCTCTACTTTACTTCTACCTGTTACCTTACCTTGCTATTACTTAACCTTGCCCTCTCTCACCCAAGAATCTCTCCCCTATTTTCCCAGTTCATCCTTTCCCTTCTTCTTAATCTAATTCCCAATAATCTACATACCTTCTGTACTCTCTCCATTTATCCTATTGTTCTTCTTATTTCTTAAAAATATGGAAGACTTTTACATTCTTGTATATATATGTAGTTTCTTCTTTAACCATTCCCAATGTGAGTAGCATTCCAGAAATACCAGCCCTCTTCTCCCAAATAATTCTTCTGTGTCATTTCTTGCTGTTGTACCTCATTTATTAACCTAGTCTTTTTACTTGTCCTAAAAAAAGACTGTGGTTTTGCTTTTTTAGAATCCCATCAACTTTCCCCCAACCTTTCTTTTGAATTAGAATTTCTTGGATTGTTCTTTTTAATTTTTTTAAAGTTTTTTCCTCTATCTTTCTCATTTAATTTTTATTATTTTTTTTAGTTCTATGAATTCTTTTTGGGCAGGGGACCATTTGACATTACTCTTGGGTGTAAGAGAGTTTTGCTTGAATTTGTTTTGTTTTTATTTGTGTCATCTGAAGATGACCTTCAGTCTTTGTTATTCCCATAATAACTTTCTATGATTGGGTTTTTTCTCTTTTGCCTATTCGTTTTGTAGCAGATTGTTAGTGTAATCTAGATCTGGGGTATGGCCAATGGTGTCTATAGCCTCATGTCCTTTAGTTCTGCTGACCTGGAACCCCCAACCAAAAACTCTCTTCCTGTCAGTGCCAGCAATGCTGGCATTCCTTCTCATCTAGGGCCATGTCTTGCTAGCACAGCAGTCTTTTCACCAGAACTCCCCTCAATCTTTTCTGACTCAGACCACTCCTCACACTGTCTAGCAGATGAAAGTTCCTGTGCCTGGAGACTAGGGCAACCTCTTAACCCACTTAGCCCAAGTGCTCACTAGACATGGAACTAGCTGTGTGTTTTCCCTTTCACAGTGGCAAATCTTGGTTCCCAGTTCTTTCTTCAGATATCCAATTGTCCCAGGAGGAGGGCCACTGTTCTGCCCAACTACCGTTTATCTTAAACCACTCTATGTTGCCCTGAGATTCAATTTTGCCTTTCTTGAGGGCGAAATTAGAGAGCTTGGAATTTACTGACCTGCTCTTCTAAAATCCAAAAATACTCTGATCTACCTTTGTAATGTCTGAAAGGTCCACCCCTGACTTCTTTACCTTCTGTTAAAGCTGTATACATTTTAAATTTCTAATTAAAATTAATTATATTACTTTCCCTAGTGTCCCAAGCAGATGTGATCTCTCCTCACTCATGGAAGTATAATGTCACATTGCTTATCCTCTATCCTTAGTCTGCATTTTACTTAAAAGTGTATATTTCATGTTTAGTAGCATTGTAAGCTCCTGGAAGGCAGACACCATGTCTTATTTTGGTGTCATCCCCAGAGACTAGGGATTCCTTACACTTATATTTAGTAGGCACTGAGTGTGTGTGTGTGTGTGTGTGTGTGTGTGTGTGTGTGTGTATAGGATATACATGCACATATGCAATATAGGTAGGTATATATGTATATACAAATATATACTCATACATACAAACACACATAATGCATACATATCCATAATACACATAATAGGTTTGTCATTAATTACAATATAAATATGTATTGTGTGCACATACACATGTGCTTATACACACATATATTGCAAGATACACACATACACATATATATATATATATATAAGGGTGTGTCTCTCTTTATATGATATATATATATATATATGAAAAAGGGGACATTTATAAAATACACTTATGGAAAATTATGAAATTCCACTTAATAAATTTATACTGTGCCTATGTGATGCCAACATAATCATTTGAAAGGAGGGAAATGCCCCTCACCCACTAAATATTGGTGATTATAGAGGATCATAGAATAATTTCAGTGATTAAAAAAAAAAAAAAAAAACTGAACTGTTTATTTTCCTGCAGAAGTTAGGCAGCCACAGAATCATGTTGTGTTCATGAAATTAGAAAGTAAACATGGAACTATATAAGAAATAAATTGAACCAAGGACAATCCAAACCATCCAGAGATCAGCTTCTGTCACAATAACATACCCAGGAAAAGGCACCAAAAATGCATATGATGATCAAAGAGTAGCTTTGGATGACCTAAGAGAATGAAAATACCACCAACGACCTTGGTAACAGCCAGCAACTTATACCTGAAATGTTGTCATTGGCCACTTTGTGTGCAAAATTGAAAGGAGTAGACAGACTTACTTTTTCACACAGAAACCAAGAAACAAGGGAGACACAAGTGACAAGAGACAGAAAGAGAAGACAGAACATAGATAAGGATGAGAAGTAAGAGAAAAGTGTAATTTCCAGTGGTTAAAGAAAAAAGAAAAGAGTCATGGACAAAAAGAGAGAAGAAAAGTAGTTTGAGTTGTGTGTGTCTGTGTGTGTGTATGTGGTGTCTTATTGGTCAGTCAGAAGTCTAATAAAAATTCATCATAGGGAGTAATTATGAGTTCAAATCTGACCTCAGATAGTTACTACCTGTGTGACCCTGAGCAGACAGGTTGCTTACCTTCTTTATGCCTCAGTTATTTCAATCACAAAATGGGGATAATAACAGCAGGTACCTACCAGGGTTATTGTGAAATTCAATTGAGATAATATGTGTATAGTGACTAGAACATAGTCATCATATAAATGCTCATCCCTATTACTTAGATGAAGGTATCTCCATTCAAGGACTTATTCACCACAGAAATCCATTCACCCTTTTACACGGTTACAAAAATATGTATTAGGTATTTTATGACTTTCAATATATTTGCATCCTAACAACCCTGTGAGTAGCTATTCATGTCATATTTTCTCCATTTTATAGATGAAAAAAACATAAGTAGACTCATTGTGCTAATACCCCATTCTTTGATGCTAGGAGAGTCAAGCTCTTTGTCTTATGAGGAATGTATTTTTTCGTGTGTGTGGGCCTTTACAATGTTGCTGTATTCTCAGATATTCTTGAATGAGATGGTTTTCCTTCTTGCCCTCGCTAATTAATGTAGTTCTTCCCTCTTATTTTAAGGGTGAAGGGACTGAGGTGCTGTGAAAAATTGTTGCTAATAAAAAAATTAAAAAAAAAACTCTGTTGCTAACTCCAAAGCCCAATAATTGCATATTAGGTACCTGTTATTGCCAAACACTGTGATAAGCCATGGAAAATAAATGAGATGAAAAGTAAAAAAAAATAAAGAAAGAAAAAGGAGAGCCAGAATTCATACATAGATTCTAAGACTTTGAATCCAATGTTTTTCCCAGCAGCATTCCCTAGGATAATATTTAGCAAAAGTTAGTTTGCAACATGGGTTATGCATGCTATTCAGTGGCCCCTAATTATATAGTTGTCAAGTCTTGGATCTAAGTTGCTAGCATTAGAGTCAAGAGGACCTGATTCTAATATACATGTCCTATGTGACTTTGAGTAAGTCATCAAACTTCTCAGAATCCCCAATAACTCTCAAAACCCTTTCAATTATAGAGAAGGCCCTTGTATGTATTGATGGAAGGAGTTTACTTTAATCACTACTTGTTCAAAGACTAATCACCTAATTTAACTCCTTCTCTCATATGCTGACTCCCATTTCTCATTTTCATCTTTTCCAATCTCCAACGTTTAGTACTATACTTCTTTTCTGACCATCATTTGTTGTTACTTAATTACCTAAAAGCTACAGCTTCTTACAAAAATATAGTCCAACAGCAGCTATACAGTACAGTAAATAGAGCACTGACCCTGGATGGAGTCAGGAAGACCTGAGTTTAAATTTACTAAGCTATGTGACCCTGGGAAAGTCACTTAACCCCAATCACCACCACCACCCCCAAACAAAAAAAGAAAATAATATCCCAAATAGGAAATAAGAGATAAACACAAACATAATAATGCTGATCAGAAGTAGAAATTATAAGAATAAAAGCATTGATTTTAGACAAAGTTAAGGCTCAATAGGATTGAATCAAAAGAGAATAATAGGGAAATTGTACTTTAAGCCATCCATATCAATCAGTAGTATTTTAGACTATTTAAAATAACTGGACAGTATAAGGTTGGAATCTTTTTGTACTGTAGAAAATGATGAATTAGTGGATTTAGAAAAATAAGGAAAGACTTAGATTTTTGATGGATGATATTAACCACTTTCAGAAAAACAGAGGACAAGCAAACATAGTATGACCTTACATAGATCTTTATGAACATATATCTATATCTATATCTATATATGTATAAATATATATATATGTGGGTGTGTATGTGTGTGTATTTATATGTATGAATAAATATGCTCAATTTTAGCCTTCTTGAGGAAAGTTGGGGAGAGGAGAGGGAAAAAAAAAGAATAAAGCAAAAAATGCACAGCAGAGAACAAAAGAAAATCTACAAGGAAACAAAGAAAAGATGGAAAGCTCTGAACACAGTGGGTAGTATTTATTATATACACTTTATTGAAATAGAAATCTATTATTTCATATTTTGAATCTTGTCTTATGTTTTGCTTTGCATATGGCAATTTTTTCTTCTGTTTATTTTTTTCATTCTGTATTAAAATTAAAATTTAATTATTTAATTAAAAAATAAAAACAAAAACAAAAAATATATTTCAAGAAAGGGCAGGTCTTAAAAAACAAAAACAACAACAAATTTTATTGCCATGCAAATGTAATATGAGATCTTTTCCTTTTCTTTCTACTTTGGTAACTTAGGAAAATGAATGCTGCCAACTTTCCAGATGACAAGATCTCTAGCTGATGAAGAATGAATGTAAATGTGAGAAGGGGAAGGTGAAAATTCACAAAGATGGGGGTAATGGCAATTATAAGAGAGCTCTGGAGGGGCTGCCCTCATTTTCTATAGTGAACTTGGCACCAGAGGAGTGAGAACACTACAGATCCATCCTAGCTTTTTCTTGAAACCCAAGATTTGTGTTTCAATTTGTCTTAAAAGCCAATAAGAACCTTGAATTATGTGCATATATCTGTGTGTATGCATGTATACATGTATATACGTTTGTATAGAAAAGACATTGCCAAAGAGAATATCATCAGTACTTTTTGATCATCAAAGATTTGAGATTTTTGTTAGCATTTAAAAGGACTCTAATGGAAGTCCTTAGACACTCTACAAATTATTTCTGATATATTTGAATCAAGCACACATATAAAACTAAAATGATTTAAATTTTCTATTATTACTTTACAAAGCTCTCATTTACTATAGTGCTGATAAAATTTTTTGAAATAAATTCATTTTATGTTTTATGTTGTGGAAAAATAAACATTAATTAATATAAATTTAAAATATGGTCTATGTATGGATAGCAAATTTCTTTTAAATTACCTTTTCCCCTATGCTTTGAAAAGCATTAATATATTAAATACACTACTCTACAGTGAGACACACTAATATGGAATGATTCTGTGATTGCACAGAGAAATGCATATATAGGTACTGAATTCTTTTTTTTAATTGTAAATAACTCATCATCCTAGAGGCCAACAAGATATCTGGCATCAAATACCCTTAATGATGGCTAAACCAGCATATACTCTTAATATGATAGCAAAACAAAAACTTGGACTTATCATTAATGTTTAGAATTGATAAATTATACATTTAAAAAAATTAAATTAAAAACCAGCAACAGAAAAATATAAATTGTTTTCTCAATTCAAATAATGTATGACTCATCATGAAATAAGCTTTCAAATTTCCCCAAGTGAGACCTGGAAAAACAATAAGAATTCAGTTTAATAGATATTATGGAGACATTTTCATTTTCTTTCTAATGGTTTGTGAAAAATATTTCTTTGTTCACTTTATATCATGACAACTGGTAGGATTGACTAAAACTAAATGTGAAATTGCTTCTGATTAATATTTTAAAGAACTATTTTAAATGTAAATCATAGACGATCTTAATTTTGACAAAAGGAAAATTCAACTCCTTATTAGACTATCATTAAAAGGAAAAAAAGAGATAGAAGGAAAAGGATTGTGATCAATGGATCATATGCTAGTAAATTCAAATCAGAGCAAATATAAATTTCTTGAATATAATCACATTGTACATTGATTAATTACAAACATTGTCGTTGTAACAGTTCCAAAGGAAATCACTCAAAAATTTTTGTCCAAGTTTTCCTGTAATTAAATATGAATATATATCTATTTATTTATCCACCTGGATTGGTAATATAATTAAAGAATTGCTAATATTTACTATTCACCATTCTTTACTAAATCAATGAAAGGCTATTTTATTAATATTTTACAATAGTTATAATTACTATCTTAGTAATTATAAAATGGTTGCTTATATAACTGTTACTTTTTCATGAGTGAGTTTCCAATTCTTTTTTTTTTTTTCCAGAATAAACTTGATTTGATGCTAAATTAGATTTTATTAAAAACTTGCACTAACTACTGTCTATCTACCCAGGTTACTTATACCTTCGGAATCCTATACTTAACATGCAACAAGAAAATTGGATTTACACACATATATTATGTCTAGGTTATACTGTAACACTGTAAAATGTATGAGATTGCCTGTTATCTAGGGGAGGGAGTAGAGGGAGGGAGGGGAAAATCTGGAAAAATGAATATAAGTGATAATGTTATAAAAAATACTCATGCATATATACTGTCAAAAATATACATAATTATCAAATTAATAAAAAAAAAACTTGCACTAGCAGAAGAAAGTTGGTCACATTTTAATTTATCCCTCAGGAGCTTTGCAATGTTAACCGAATGGAGATTCTCATCATATTTTCTTTGAAAAAACATAGATTTAAAAAAAAAAGAAAAAAATATAGATCAATGTCCTTCATAGTTGTTTTATATTGCATTATTTTTCCTGGGCTTTAGCAAGAATGAGAGACAACAGATGGACAGCCTGAAAGCTCCATTTGTACCCCTTAAATATTAATAGAATGAAAGGAAGCCCTCCAGTGTTGTCAGCAACTACTTTATGGAAGATTTATGACATAAATTGCAATAGATGAGAGGGAATTGCCATCTGCATTAGTGAAGGTACTACCAATTCAATCACAGACAACAAACATTTATTAAGTACCTACTAGAAAAGATCCATTAAAATACATGATGTGCTTACTAAGAGTAGTTGGAGATTTGTTTAAAGTACTAAATACTGGATTTTATTTCATAATAAACTGTTTACTAGAAGAAATCAAACTTAAATTCCTTATCTCTAAAGATTCACAGTAGTTCTGGCATTAAGAAAGAAGAATAAAAATTGAGAGGATTTAGGATTTCATAATTATCAATTATTTCATAATTATCAATAGCTATAGTCTTGTGACAATTAATATGGTTTCCAGAACAAACAAGATCTTAGTCATTCAAAGTAATTTAAGAATTCTTGGTTAACCTACAATCTTTCTCTCTCTCTGTCTTTCTGTTTCTCTGTCTCTCCCTTTGTGTATGTCTCTGTGTCACTCTGTTGCTCTCTCTGTGTCTCTGTCTCTCTGTATGTCTTAGTGTCTATCTCTCTCTGTGTCTCTGTCATATGGCTCTCTTTGTTTCTCTCTGTCTTTTCTGTGATTTTTTTTATATAAAAAAGCACTTTTCCACACCTGCTTTTTTCTTTCTTTCACATTGACCCTTGCTTTTTCTTTCTTTCTGCCATTTATCTTTTTTTCTTCAAATGTCCAAGATTTTTACTTCTACACTGACTTCTACATTCTTACAGTATAAAGAATTTTATTTTAGGATACGTAGTTTCTCAAACTCTGCTGCCATCATTTCTATTTAACATTTCTATCAATTAATTATGCTTGAACCCTAGGAATATCTTATGGCTATCATAATTTGAATTAGGAGTGGCAGAAGAACTTCTGTAATCCCCTATAACTAATATCAAACTTGGTAACTATGCTAATAAAAGCTAAAAATTTTAGCTGGCTCAGAAAAAGAAAGTGATGAAAGGAGCCTGATTAATTCAAATGAGATAATGTGTGTAAAGTGCTTTGTAAAATTGAAAGTAATATATAAATATGAATTATTATTAAATTTCAATTTAATAAGATATCAGATATTATTACTGGAAATGCAAATATACTATCTTTCCACATTATGCAAACATTCAATTAAGTGGGTTTAAACTTAGTCCAAAGGAATCTGTGAAAAAAATGTTTTATTTGGCTTTGTGGTTTGGGTTAGAGCAAAGATCATGAAGATTTATAGAAACTTATTACTTGGAAAGCTAATAAAAATATGACCTTGCTACTATGTGGGCCAAAATGTAGTCAAAAAACAGAAGTATATGTATAGAAGTACACATATGCTGTCACAGATAAGGCATATACACATACTATATAGCAATATAAAAAGATAGAGATATGACCAGAATTCAATATTATTAGTAATATGTTCAGAGACATTAGAATTGCTTATCCTAAGTTATTCCATATAGATGACATATTTCCTTTTTTTTTTCTGAAGCAATAGGGATTAAGTGACTTGCCTAGGGTCACACAGCAAAGACATATTAAATGTCTGAGACCAAATTTGAACTCAGGTACTCCTGGCTTCAGGGCTGGTGCTCTACCTGCTGCGTCACCCAGATGCCCCATCACTCCTAATTTCAATACCAAATGACATGTTTACGAATCACAAAGAACACAGTTATATTTCAAACGAGGTCTATGTACCTACGTGGGCTTTTGAAAGCATACTAAAATTGATTGATAAGCAAATTAAAGCCTTTTATACATTCAAACGAGCAACTAGTTACATGTCAGTCATTGGATTCATTTCAGAATATGATTTTCAAGAACCTACTCCTATTTAGTTGAAGATTTACAGGCACTTTCATTTCTGTACCCAGTCTTAAATCTAGAATATTATGTTCAATTTTGAGACTCATAACTTAGCATGGACATTGATAACCTGTATAGTGTTCAGAATAGGATAGTCAAAATGGTGGAATACCTATGTCATTTGAAAGAACTAGGAATATTTATCTTGTAAAAGGGAAAACTTACTGATAACATGATATTTATCTTTTTGCACTTGAAAGCTTGATATGTGGTAAATGGATTAGACTAGTACTGATTTCTTCCAGAATGCAACACTGAGACCAATTTATGTGTAAAATGGGACACATTTTTTTTTTTTTACCTTGGATTGCACATACAAAACTGAGACACAAAAAGGCATCACAAACTTCAATGAACCACGAAATAACAATATATTCATCAGATGTCCATAAGTCACTTTTGGACAACATTATTTAACTTGATAATGATTTCCTGGTTCTTCTCTCTAATTTCTAGAATTAAAGCTCTCTGTGCCTTTTTAGGAGACTAGATTTTTTTTTAAATCAGACAAGACGTAAATTCATGGGACAAAAAAAAATATCATTCTTTCCTGAGATCAACACAATTCATTTCACTTGATCATTGTTTCTTAACTTTTGCCTCTTCCTTCCTGGGAATCAAGTTCTTAATTTCTACCAGCAATTTTCCATATATGAAATTCTTCTCCCCCCTAATATATAGTTGTGCAGGTAGCTTTCAGTATATAAAACTTACCCTCAGCTCTTTACTTCAGAAAATCCTTTGCTTCCTTCAAACATTGCTCAGGAATTTCTTCCTATAAGAGGTCTTTTCTAGGCTTCTCCTTTTAATTAGTAAATGTTAATCTTCTTTGAATTTGTTATTTATTTATTTGGTATGAAGCTTATATTTTATAAGTGGGGTTATGTTGTGTATCTGTAGCAGAATGTGAGCTCCTTAATAATGACATAGATGATTCCCTTTTTGTCATTATAACCCTATTACCTAGAACAGTCCAATGCTTATAAGATATATTCTTAAAGCATTTGTCAAATAAGTATTCCATTCATCTCCAAGAGTGAATCTTTCATCATTCCTTTTATATCTTTCATCTTATTTATTTCTTCTCATTCCCCAAATCCCAAAAAGATGCTCAAATCTCCACCATCCTTAAAATCATAATATTAGAACAAGCCATTAAACAATCTAAATCCTTCACTTGGTCTTATCATGATATCATGCCAAACTATCATTCTATAATGATTCTATCCTCTTTCGGTTCCATGCTCCTAGAGGAGAAAAATTGAGAGTAGCAGAAAGGGCGAAGCAGTACAAAATGAAGATATGTACAAAATGGCCTCTAAATGTAGCAAATTGCTTGAGCCTCAGGATTTCTAATCTATAGTTGAATTAAAAATAATGAGATTCCACAGTACATTGAAACTGCTACTATAAGCCCACAGCAGTGGGAAAAAGTCCATCAGAATGCCTAGTTTCTTAGGTGAGGTGACTCAGGTCTGAAGTGGAACAGGACAAAACTTTCATGTTAATTTGAAATGGTATTAGCTCTCTGACTGGAAATTGTTCTTCAAGAGTGGATATGGAAATATGGAGAATAAATGTAAATAACAATATTCATAGAAATAATAGTAATAGATGACTTCTGAGATCCTTTCAACTTGAAATATATGATTCTATTTTTTACTTAGCTACCTACATAAAAGATAATGCCATCTTAGACACAGAGCTGAGAAATAGCTATTCTCTACTACCATTTTATAGTGAGGGAAACTGAGGCCTAAGAGATTATGCAATTTTCTCTTACTGCACAGATAGTCAATTTTGGAGGCAGAATTTGAGTCCTGTAACAGTCAAGATTTATAGCCAATTTCTGTGACAACAAAGTCACTAAGGTTTTCTTTTTTTCCATTGTCCTCTGTCTTTTATTGTCTCTCTATGTCTTTCTGTCTCTGTCTCCCTCTTTTTCTCTCTTTACATATATGAAGTAAAAAAAAGTCACCTAAAAAAACAACCTGTTCCACTTTTGAATACTGTCAAGACAGTTTTCCTTATTTCAGATGAAAGAAAGACTAGATCAATATTTATGCATTATTCCTGGGGATATGCAGAGAAATCTAATACCTTTATATAGAATTAACTCTTCACTTGGTTAACATAATTTTTACACTATATTGAATTTCTTAAACTGTGTAGGTTATGATTCCATATAGGAATCAAGAAATTATGACTTTGAAAAGGAGACATGAAATCATGTTTTATATATATATATATATATATATATATATATATATATATATATATATATATATATATATATAAAATTTCATTTAAATTATATATATATATATATATATACATATATATATATATATATATGTATATATATATATATATATATATATATATATATATATATATATATATATATATATATACATATTACATATCAGACACAGGTTACAAGGGTCACACAAGAAGCCACACACCATACACTATACACTGTACCTCCTAATTCCTAGATACCATGCAATTCTAAATAAAAGTCAAGATCATATTCTTGACTTTTAAAAAACATATTATCCTTTTATTTATTTTTAAAATGTTTAACTGAATTTACATATGACTTTCAAATGCAACAAGCAGCATTATGATATATCCCATTTGTGTTATGCCTTTGCATGATGACTGACAGTGCTAGAGACAGTTTGGATCAAATGACTCAATTCTGACCATTTTACATATACCATATTAAATAATCATTTCATTCACTCATTGGAGTAAATCTGATGTTGCTGAATGTGCTTTGAACTTTGTTTTCATTGTTTAATATTTTATTTTTCCAAATGCATGCAAAGATAATGTTTAACATTCACTTTTGCAAAAGTTTGTGTTCCAATTTTTCTCCCTCTTTTCTACCTTTTCCATCCCCAAGACACAAAGCAATCCCATATAGATTAAACATGTGCAATTCTTTTAAACGTATTTCTATAGTCATCATGCCATGCAAGCAAAAATTCAGATCAAAAAAAGGAGAAAAACAAAACATGAAAAAGAAAAAAAAACGATCAAACAAACAATAGCAACAACAACAAAGGTGAAAATACTATGCTTTGATCCACATTCATTCTTCATAGTTCTCTCTCTGGTTGTGGATCACACTTTCCCAGTGCAAGTCTACTAGAATTTCCTTGAATCATTGCATTGTTTAAAAGAACCAGGTCAATTACAATTGATTATCGCATGCTCAGTTCATTCAGCATCAATGAATATGTCTTTTCATGCTTTTCTGAAACCATCCTGCTGATCATTTCTTATAGAACAATAACATTCCATTACCTTCATCTTCCCTAACTTATTCAATCATTCCCCAACTCAATTTTCAATACCCTGCCATTATAAAAAGGGTTGCTACAAACATTTTTGCACATGTGTGACGTTTTTCCACTTTTATAATCTTTTTGGAATATAGACCTAGTAGATATATTCCTGGATGAAAGGGTATGTAAAGTTTTATACCTCTTCCTTGCATAGTTCCAAATTATTCTACAGAATAGTTGGATCATTTCACAACTCCACCAACAATGTATTAGTGTCCCAGCTTTACCACATCACTTCTAACATTTGTCATTATCTTTTCTTGTTGTTATACCCAGTCTGAGAGATGTGAGTTAGTACTTCAGAGTTATCTTAATTTGGATTTCTCTAATAAATAGTGATTTGGAACATGTTTTCATGTGACTAAAAATGCTTATTTTCTTTCTCTGAAAATTGTCTATTCATATCTTTGACAATTTATCAACTGTTGAATGGCTTGTTTTCTTATAAATCTGAGTCAATTCTCTATAAATTTTGGAAATGACGTTTTTATCAGAAATATTGGTAGCAAAAAAATTTCCCATTTTTCTGCTTCCCTTCTAATTTTGGTTGCATTAGTTTTGTTTGTGAAAATTCTTTTTAATTTAATGTAATCAAAATTATCAAGTTGACATTTTGTAATGCTCTTTAGTTCTTCTTTGGTCATAAATTTCTGAGAGGTAAACTATCTCTTGCTCTCCTTTGTATATAAATCATGAATGCAGTTTGACCTTATTTTGGTAGAGGGTGTTAAAGATTGGTCAATGACTAGTTTCTGCCATACTATTTTCTAATTTTCCCAGATAATTTTGTCAAAAAGTGAATTATCCCAGAAGCTTGAGTTGTTGTTGTTTTTGTTTTTTTTAATCAAATAATAGATTAGTATAGTCATTGATGGTATGTGTATGTGTCCTTAACCTGTTCCAATCTACTACTCTATTTCTTAGCCAGTATGAAATGGTTTTGATGACCAGTGCTTTACAATATGGTTCTAGGTTTGGTACAACTCGGCCATCTTCTTTTGCATTTTTTCCCATTGATTCTCTTCAAATTCTTGACCTTTTGTTTTTCCAGATGAATTTTATTTTTTCTATCTCTATAATTACTTGGCAGTTTGATTAGTATATTTTTATAGCATTGAATATTAAATTAATAAATGTAGAACTATCATTTTATTATATTAGTTCAGCCTATTCGTGAGCATTAGGTTCTTCCAGCTGTTTAGATCTAATTTATTTGTGTGAAAAATATTTTGGAATTATGTTCATATAGTTTCTAGTTTTGTCTTTACAGATAACTATTTTTTTAATTTTAAATGGGATTTCTCTTTCTATCTTTTGCTATTGAGCTTTGTTGGTAATATAGAGAAATGATGATGATTTATGTAGGTTTATTTTATATTCTGCAAGTTATTAATTGTTCCTAGTAGTTTTTCAGTTGATTCTGGAGCATTCTCTAATTATACTCTCATGTCATCTGCAAAGAGTGATAATTTATTTCCTCATTACACATTCTAATTCCTTCAATTATTTTTCCTCCCTTAACATTCTTGACTTTTATGTGAACATGGACTCAGAAAATTATAGTCTACTAGAACCCCTAGATATTTTTTCAAAGAGACTATGGTCTAGTCATTCTTTTCTATCTTGTACTTGCATGAATTATTTGGCCTATAATTGGAGCTGGATATATAATGATGGGACTTCTCTTATTAAGTACTTTATCTTGCATGGTCATGTCAAAACATACTTTTTTGTAATGATGATCTGTCTCTTTGAGCTGGCTAAATTTTACTCTGTCTCTCCTGTCAGATAGGAACTTTCCTATACTTAAATTAACTTTGGAATAATCTCAATGTCTAGTGTGACTAATGAAAATTTAAGCTTTCTGTGCAACTGTGTGGTCAAACAGACAAACTGGTTTTACCATGTG
The DNA here is from genome assembly GCF_048593235.1 of Sminthopsis crassicaudata. Lineage (NCBI taxonomy): Eukaryota > Metazoa > Chordata > Mammalia > Dasyuromorphia > Dasyuridae > Sminthopsis > Sminthopsis crassicaudata. Next base: position 324,025,297 of record NC_133617.1, on the reverse strand, counting down.
GATCTAAAAAGCAGAATTAGAATGAAATCATTCAGTCCTTCACTTATGGGACCTTAAACACTATCAAGACAGTCTATAGGTCAATGATAGGAAATGAGACTGAAAACTTATTGCAATAAAGCTCATAATAATCTTTTAAGTCTGGTGGTATTAATCATTATTCTAGTCCATGACACTGTTTACTTTAATAGTTTACTAGTTTATTTTATTAATAAGGTAGTTGATACTTTATGAACAGAAATATTCTGAATCTATATAAGCATTCCCTCTTTGGACACATTTCCTATTTCAAAAGGTTCTCACTACTTTTAGACTAAAGAACCTCATAATGTCATCTAATAATGGTACCTTCTTTGGATAGTCACAGGGACTGTAGGGTGAATTTGAATGTTATGGAGAAACCTGATTTATTTTTTTCCTTTTATAAAACCTTGTTTGGATTTTACATGGATGATTGTCTTTAAGACACCCTAACACAATTATCATGTCAGCATGATGTTGTGAAAAAGAGCTGATCTTTTAAATAAGTCACCTTGGACAGCTTTCATTATTGCTGTGGTATTGCTTCTAATTTCTCAAATGAGGATGCTAAATTAGTTGAACTTTAATGTTCCTCCAAGCTCTCCTGAATCCTTTACAAGTATGGAAAAAATTGTTATCGAGTTACTATATACTCTGATGGGCCTTACTGCTTTTTGGTAACAGCAATACAAATGGCAAGATTAATCACCAAATAAAAGGAACATCTCTACAGAATACTGGCCCTACTGAATCACCCCTTCTTCAGATTCACAGAAAATGTTACTATAGGCAGCAGACTCACTTTATAGCTACTACCCACCTTTCTAAAGGGTGATTCTAAAAAAGATATAAATAGATTTATGGAAACACAAGTATATTAAGGGATGACAATATAAAAAATTCTAAATTCAAAGGAAATCAATAAAATTACACCTAAAATTTGTTTTGAAGTTAATTAGACATTGTAAAATTGAATCTTCATAGAACATCCAGTCCTACTTTATGACATTGTAGATAAGGATCAGATGAGATTCAAGAATATTTAAATGACTTACACAATGTTACAAAGATTATAAGTGGCAAGGTCTAAGTTCCAGATCCAGCATGCTTTGCCTTTTTTCATGTTGCCTCTTACTTATTTTTATTTTAATCATCATATTCTTGGAAGACAAGATTTTTTCTGAACTTTATTCAACTTTGCCATGAAATGATCTATTCTTTTTTAATTTTAAAAGCAAATACATCTATTTTATTAAAAATAATTATTTTTTAATTATAAAATCCCTCCTCTTGATAAAAAAGATAAAGGGGTATCACTGGATTTTTGCTTTACTCAAATATGTAAATAAAATAACATTATAAATACATTCTAATTATTAAATAACAATACATTTCTAAAAGGCTATCTGAAGGGTTAGCAAAATAATTCTCTGTATTTTGAATAACTGTGATATATTTATTGATAATGACATAAATACATTGTTATCCTATTTATATGCTACCTACATTTTAAATAAATTAAAGATGCATAAACATTTATAATATTTTAGCAACCCTAAAACTATGAAAATGTTTCCCTCAATGCAAATTAACTGTGCTAAAATGTAAATTAGAGATAGTTAAAATAGCTGATTTTTCCATGGTAGCTTATTAGCTTAATTCATCTTCAATGAATTACAGTGTTGGAGTAAATTATAACTGATTATTATTGGCTAATTCATAAGCATGACAAATATTGTCTGTGAATAAATTAGCCATCACAAAGTTATTTCCTGAGTTTGTGCCCTCATTGTAAGTAAGAAAAGAAGAAAAGGATGATAAATCAAAACTCCTTTCAGTACTGCAATTTTCATTGTTTCAGTTTTTATGCTACTTAGAGTATTGAAAGAAAATGATTCAACCACACCTTAACAAATAAGCCTCATATAATCTAAATAAAGGCCCTTATTCCTTTGCTATCATATTCATTTTCTGCCCCCTTGAAGTGTTTCTTAAATTCATGCCTTTAATCATATCATTTACCTACCTGGTGTATTGTCCTTACTCCATAATATCTCTTCAAATCTTGCCTGATTTATAAGTCTTAGATTAAATTTATTTACCAATGATAACTAAAGGAGTTTTAAAGAAAATATCATGACTTCTCAAATGAACTAAAGCAGAGAGTGTAGGCAGAATTAAAAAGAAGTATACACAATGGATAAACAAGTGAAAAGAGTACTATATATAAGTCAGATAAAAAAAGAAAGTAAATGAGTAAAAAAATAAAATACAAGCAAAAAACAACAAAAAGAGTTGAGAATGTTATGTTAGGTTCCACATTCAGTCCCCACAGTTCTCTCTCTGGGTATAGATGGCTCTCTTCATCACAAGATCATTGGCGATGGAATCAATCATCTCATTGTTGGAAAGAGTCATGTTTATCAGAATTGATAGTTGTTTAATATTGATGCTGCCATTTACAATGATGCTCTGGTTCTGCTCAGTTCACTTAGCATCAGTTCATATAAGTCTCTCCAGGCCTTTCTAAAATCATCTTCCTGATCATTTCTTAGGCAATAATAGTATTCCATTACATTCATATACCAAAACTCATTCATCAATTTTCCAACTGATGAGCATCCACTCAGTGTCCAGTTTCTTGCCACTACATTTTTGCACATGTGGGTCCCTTTCCTTTCTTTAAGATCTCTTTCAGATATAAGCCCAATAGAAACACTACTGGGTCAAAAGATATTTCTAGTTTGATAATTTTTTGAGCATAGTTACAAATTGTTTTCCAGAATGCCTGGATCTGTTCACAGTTCCACCAACAATATATTAGTGTCCCAGTTTTCCCACATCACCTCCAATATTCATTTTTGTCTTTTCCTGTCATCTTTGCCAATCTAAGTTGTATGTAGTGGTAACTCAGAGTTGTCTTCATTTTCATTTCTCTGATCAATTAAATAGTGATTTAGAGCACCTTTTCATATGACTAGAAAAAGTTTTAATTCCTTCATCTGAAAAGTGTTTGTTCATATCCTTCGACCATTTATCAATTGGAGAATGGATTGGATTCTTATAAATTTGAGTCAATTCTCTATTTTAGAAATGAGCCCTTTATCAGAACCCTTAAATGTAAAAATGATATCCCAATTTATTGTTTCCCTTCTGATATTGCCTAAATTAGTTTTGTTTATACAAAACCTTTTTAATTAATATAATCAAAATTATCTATCTGGTGTTCAATTTTGAGTTCCATTTCTTCTTTGGACACAAATTTCTTCCTTCTCCACAGATCTGAGAGGAAAACTGCCTCATATTCCTCTAATTTGCTTATAATAATATTCTGTATGTCTAAATCATGAACCCATTTAAATCTTTTCTTGGTATAGGGTGTTAGGCATAGGTCAAGCCCTAATTTCTTCCATACTAGTATCCAAATTGCTCAGCAGTTTTTCTCAGTGAATAATTATACCAAAAGTTGTATGTCTTTGAGTTTGTCAAACACTACATTGCTACAGTTATAGACTATCTTGTCTTATGATCCTAATCTATTCCACTGATAGACTAATCTATTTCTTAGCCAGTACCAAATGGTTTTGATAAATCCTGCTTTATAATATAGTTTGTCTGGCACTGCTAGGCCACCTTTATTATTATTTTTTCATTACCTTGAAATTTTTGACATTTTGATGTTCTAGATGAATTTTGTTACCATTTTTTTCTAGATCTGTAAAATAATTTCTTGGGAGTTTGATTGGTATGATACTAAATAAGTAGATTAATTTAGGTAGTATTGTCATTTTTATTATAATTGCTTGATCAATCCAAAAGCACTTGATAGTTTTCCAACTGCTTAGATCTGAGTTTATTTGTGTGGAAAGTGTTTTGTAGTCATGTTCATATAGTTCCTGACTTTCCCTTGGCAGACTGATTCCCAAATATTTTATACTATCAACAATTATTTTGAATGGGATTTCTTTTTGTTTCTCTTGCTATTGAACTTTGTTGGTAATATATAAAAATGGCTGATGATTTATGTTGCTTTATTTTGTATCCTGCAACTTTGCTAAGGTTTTGAATTGTTTCTAGTAGTTTTTAGTTGATTCTCTAGGGTTATCTAAGTATACCATCACATAATTTGCAAAAAAGTGATGATTTGGTTTCCTCATGACCTATAATTCCTTTAATCTCTTTTCCTTCTCTTATTGCCAAGGCTAGCATATCTAATAAAATATTGAATAGTAATGGTGATAGTGGGCAACCTTGTTTCACCCCTGATCTTACTGGGATTTGTTCCAGTTTATCCCCCTTATATATGATGCTTACTACTGGTTTTAAATAGATGCTACTGACTGTTTAAAGGAAAAGTCCTCTTATTCTTATACATTCTAGTGTTTTTATTAGGAATGGTGTTGGATTTATCAAATGCTTTTTCTGCATCTATTGAGATAATCATGTTTTTTGTTAATTTGGTTACTGATATAGTCAATTATGCTAATAGTTTTCCTAATATTGAACCAGCCTTGCATTCTTGCTATAAATCCTACTTGGTCATAGTGTATTATCCTGGGGATGATTTCTGTAATCTCTTTCCTAATATTTTATTTAAGATTTTTGTATCAATATTCATTAGGGAAACTGGTCTATAATTTTCTTTCTCTGTTTTTTCCTGACTTGGTTTAGCTCTCAGAGGTACCATATCTGTGCCATAAAAGAAATTTGGTAGGACTCCTTTCCATTTTTTTTTCAAATAGTTCATATACTGTTGTAGGACTTGAAAACCCTCAGAAATCATTGGCTTCTCTGAGACATGATAAGACTGTTGTAGGACTTGAAAATCCTCAGGAATCATTAGATTCTCTGAGAAATTATAAGACTGTTGCAAGACTTCAAAATCTGCAGGAATCATTGGATTTCCTAACACATAAAAGATTGTTGCAGGACTTCAAAAACTTCTAGGGATCATTGGATTCCCTGACACATGAAGCAATGGAGAATAGATTGGTTTACGACTATCTCTTGGCTGCTGAAGGAGGCATATGTATGACTGTTGTTTACATACCATCCTTCTAGGATTTCTGGAAATCTTTTACAACATAATGTTGATTTATATTGATTGTTATATCACTACTTGCATGTACAATTCATGTTTGTTACACCACATTGAGCCTGCACTGGCTGTGGGGAGAGCCTGTTTGTTATTGCTATGTGCTTATGTAATACCTCCCATGCTGATGGGTTTGTGCATACCTGTTTCTAGTAAGACTCTTTAGCCCAGAAACATACTAGCAATATTTGACTTGACTCCCCACTTCCTTTTGGTGTTTTCCACCTCCCTTCCTTCCGTAGAATTGGGGGGGGGGGATTTGATAACCTCCTTTTTGATGTTTTCACCTCCTTTCCGCATAAGTCAGGGAGGGTGTGATCACCTGTGTTCTAAAACAAAATAAAATGGGTAATGTAAAGGGCTGAAACTCTTAAAAGATGTACTTGGATCAGACAAGGGAGCACAAAGCTAATTACCTATTCAATATAAGATAATGACTCTATTAGCATATGTTTGGGGAAATGGCTCTTCTCACCATTGTTGCTGGCTCAATGTTTGGTGTAGAGATAATTATAGGTAAGGATTAGAGGGTGAGGTGACAGAAGCCAGAGATTCACTTGGCTGCATGATGAGGAGAAGAAAGGTGGAGATCCTGGACTCCAGAATCCAGAAGAGATATTTGGCAAAATTCCTGTCAGTTTGCCTGCTTCTCCCCCTAAAGACCAAAGATTTTTACTTATCCTGACTCTGGCTGATCCTGAGGCCTCCAAGGAGCTAGTTTATTATAGTATAGTATTGGAGTTAATTATTCTTTAAATGTTTAGTAGAACTCACATGTAAATCCATGTGGCCCTGGAGATTTTTTTCTTAGGCAGTTGATTAATAGCTTTTTCTATTTATTTTTCTAAAATGGGACTATTTAAATACTTTATTTCTTCTTCTGTTAATCTGGGCAATCTATATTTTTTGTAGATATCACTCCATTTCATTTAGATTATCAAATTTATTGGCATATAGTGGGGAAAATAACTCCAAATTAGTGTTCTAATTTCCTCTTCATTGAGACTAACAATCTGATTTTCTTCTTTCCTTTTTCTAGTCAAGTTAACTAAAGATTTATCCATTTTGTTTTTTGTTTGTTTTTTTTTTTCATTAAACCAACTCATACTTTTATTTATTAATTCAATAGTTTTCTTATTTTTTTTAAATTAATTTCCCCTTTTACTTTCAGAATTTCAAATTTGGTATTTAATTGAGGGTTTTAAATTTGTTCTTTATTTAGCATTTTTTTTTAGTTATAAGCCCAATTCATGTGATAGTCGCCCAGATTCTGACTCCAATGAACAAAATCCAGGAATATATTGGACAGCAGCTGTGATAGCTGACTGACGTAGTCTTACTATTTATATAAATGGAATACCATTTGAAGGATTGGTAGATACAGGGGCAGATCATACAGTTATTAGAGGTACCAATTGGCCCAGTCACCGGCCAAAGATTAAGGCAGACACCTACATGTCTGGGGTAGGAGGATCAATAGCAGCAGAAGTTAATGCTAGGCCATGGAGATAGATATTTGAAGGTGAAAAAGGAGTTTTTACTCCTTTTGTGGTTGAAAAAATCCCCATCAATCTCTGGGGAAGAGATATTTTACAGCAGATAGGATTACAAATAAGCACTTTGGCTTTTTAGGCAGGGCTGCTGTTGAAGGCCTACCTGTACTTTCACCAGTTCCTATTCAGTGGAAGACTGATTCAACAGTGTGGGTAGAACAGCGGCCCTTAAGAAGTGATAAAATTCAGGCCTTATTTAGACATACTGAATGAGCAACTTGACCAAGGACACTTGCGCCCTTCTCTAAGTCCTTGCAATTCCCCAGTATTTGTGATGAAAAAGAAATCTGGAAAATGGAGGATGTTAACTGATCTAAGAAGATTAAATGAACAGATGGAAACTATGAGGACTCTTCAGCATGGACTTCCATCTCCTACTCTTTGGCCTCTTTGGTTATAGACATTAAGGACTGTTTCTGTTCTATACCTCTAGATAAGGAGGATATGAAAAGATTTGCTTTTTCAGTGCCTAATGTTAATTTGGCTGAGCCTTATAAAAGATATGAATGGACAGTTTTGCCACAGGGAATGAAAAACAGCCCTACTATGTGTCAAATGTATGTTGCTGCTGCTCTTGCTCCAGTAAGAAAAGCATTTCCAAAGTAATATTGCTACATTATATGGATGATATTTTGGGAAGTGCACCTGAGGAACAAATGTTAGAAGCATGTCTACAAAAGACCATGGAAACACTAAAGTACTACAAACTGCATATAGCTACAGAAAAAATTCAAAGACATGCTCCTTTTCAATATTTAGGATATGAAGTATATTCTAAGACACTCACAGTACAAAAGCTTTCTTTAAGAACAGAGAAGTTGAACACCTTAAATGATTTCCAAAAATTAATAGGAGATATCGAATGGATGCGTCCAGTGTTAGGCTTAACTACCAATCAACTGCAACCTCTATATGACATTTTAAGGGGAGACAGTGCTTTAAATTCACCACACCAACTTACAAGAGAAGGACAAGAGGCTTTGAGAGAAGTTGAATTGGCTTTATCCAATGTGGTTGAAAGAGTCACTCAAAAACCCTTTGAAATACCAGTTTTTGCTACACAAGAGGCATACACAGCAGTCCTTCATCAAGGAGACAGTGTGTTTGAGTGGGTAAAGCTCCCAGCACAACCAGAATAAAGCCTTACTTCTTACCCAGCACTTGTGGCTAGAATTTTATTAAAGGCTATGAAGAAAGTAATACAATTATCTAGGATAAGTCCTCAAAAAATATACACATTCTATACTAACGCACAAATTAATGTATGCTGTGAGACCATCCCAGAATGGTAAATTTTATTGTCCACAGCTCCAAATTTTGCACATGGGTCTCCATTAAAGACAACCCGGCTTCTACATAATTGGCGATGAATTTTTGAAGAAAAGGTTTCTAAGGTTTCTCTTAAAGGACCAACAATCTTTACAGATGCCTACAAAGAAAATATTTGTGCTGTATACTCTCATGATTTAAACATAAAGAGAGTAGTCATAACATGCTTCAGTCCACTCAGCAGAATGAATTATTTGCTAACATGCTAGCTCTTATTACCCCGGAAACATAAATCTAATTACTGATTCAGCCTATTCAGTAGGTGTAGTACAAATAATTGCCACAGCCCAAATAAAATTTGCAGCCTCTAATATTTATCAGCTCTTTAAGGAACTTCAAGAGCAAGTGAGAAAGCATCCAGGCAAGATTTATATCTTGCATGTCCATTCACATAGTGGACTTCCAGGTCCTATTTTTTGATGGAAATTCAAAGTCAGATAGGCTTTTAACCATGTTAGCCAGTAGTCCTTTATTTCAGAAAGCACAAGAATCTCATTCTAAATATCATCAGGCTGCTTGAGCTTTACGTTTACAATTTGGAATCACAAGAGAGGAAGCTATGAGCATAGTAAAAAGCTGTACAGCTTGTCTTCTTTTCCACACTCCTACACTCCCTCCAGGGAAGAATCCTCATGGTTTGAGACCCAATGAAATCTGGCAAATGGATGTGACCCATTATAAATCTTTTGGTCGTCTATCTTTTATTCATGTTGTGGTAGACACCTTTTCAGGATTCACTTTTGCAGTGCCAACAGCAAAAGAGAACAGCCTGAGTGGTCACTGAACTCCTTATCCAAACATTTGCACTTATGGTTGTGCCACAAGAAATAAAAACAGATAATGAACCTGCATATAGTTCTAAACATTTTGCGTACTTTTGTGCACATTATAAGATTTTACACACTACTGGAATACCTTTTAAACTGCAAAGTCAGGCAATATTAGAGAGAAGAAACAGAGACATTAAGACACTCCTCCAAAAACAAAAGCAAGGGGGTGCCACAGGTAATCCTAGAGAACTTCTAAATTTAGTTCTCTATACCATTAATTTTCTAATTTTTGACAAAGATGCATTGGCTCCGGCAGACAGGTTTTATAACAGCTCCACTGTCCTTGGATTATCACCAGGTCATGTGGAGAGACCCAGAAACTGGTGAATGGAAGGAACCAGATAGGTTAACTGCCTGGGGGAGAGGGTTTGCTTGTGTTTCTTCAGATAGAGAAGGACTTAGATGGGTAACAATGAGTTGTATTTGCCTTATCCATTGGAGAGAGACAGAAAAAGAAAAAGAACTCAAAACAAAGGAGAAAATCTAACAAACATCTGACACTGAAAGAGCATGGTTAATAAGAAGACTGTTAAAGAATTTTAAAACCAGCAGGAATCATTGGATTTCCTAACACAAGATGAGACTAATGGACAATGGACTTATGGACATTTATAAATTCTCAATTTATGATTATTTGATCATGTTATTTGTTACATACTTCTAGTATGTACTATATTACTATGTGTTTATGTAATCTGTGTAATTATGTGTAATGACTCCCATATTGATGGATTTATGTTTCAAGATCATGACCACCCTATATTCTAAATCAAAAGAAAGGGGAAGATATTAGGTTGTTACTGAGTGCTAAGTTGGTACTTAACAATTCTCTAGTTCCGGCCTTTAGGACAGTTTTACTCCTGTGAACTCCTGGGGAGAAGTTTGCATACTTAGGAGGAGCAAGTTCATTGGTTGAAGTAATTTTTCCCAGAAGCCATTGCGTTATCCAATGCCCATTCTCTGGGAGGATAAAAGATGGTGGCACTCAAGAGATTGAGAATCTTGTCTGAGCCAGACCTGAGGCAGCTCTCTGGAGGAAGGAAAGTCTCTACATGAGGTCAGAGTTGGCTGCAGTTGAGAGAGCAGATCTCCTCCCAGAGAGTGATTGGCAGTTTCTGGAGACAACAGCACATTACAGGTTTATATTTGCCAAAATATAAATTACCCAGATTAACAGAAGAAGAAAAAAATTGCTCAAATAGTTCCACTTTAGGAAGGAAAAAAAAAAGTAATTGAACAAGTCATCAACGAACTTCCTAAGAAAAAAATCTCCAGGGCCAGATGATTTACAATTAAATTCTACCAAGCATTTTAAGAACACTCAATTTCCGATACTATATAAAGTTTTTTTGGAAAATAGGTAAAGAAGGAGTCCTGCCAAATTCGTGCTGGGAAAATCAGAAATTAGTGTGGCAGAAACTAAGCATTGACCCCTACTTAACACCATATACCAAGATAAGATCAAAATGGGTTCATGATCTAGGCATAAAAATGAGACTATAAATAAATTAGAAGTATATAGGGTCATTTATCTCTCAAACCTGGAATTTGTGACCAAAGAGGAACTAGAAGTCATTATTGATGACCAAATTTAAAAAAAAATCAATTATATTAAGTTAAAAATCTTTTGTACAAATAGATTAGACAGGATTAGAAGGGAAGCAATAAACTGGGAAAACATTTTTACACTCAAAGGTTCTAATAAAGACCTCATCTCTAAAATATATAGAGAATTGACTTATACAAAATCAAGCCATTCTTCAACTGATAAATGGTCAAAGGATATGAACAGACAATTTTTGGATGAAGAAATTGAAACTATTTCTAGTCATATGAAAAGGTGGTCCAAATCATTATTGATCAGAGAAATGATAATTAAGGCAACTCTGAGATAGTACTACACACCTGCCAGTTTGGCTAAGATGAGAGGAAAAGATAATGATGAATGTTGGAGGGAATGTGGGAAAACTGGGACAGTGATGAATTGTTGGTGGAGTTGTGAATGGATCCAACCCTTCTGGAGAGCAATTTGGGACTATGCTCAAAAGGTTATCAACTGTGCATACCCTTTGATCCAGCAGTGGTACTACTGGGCTTATATCCCAAAGAGATATTAAAGAAGGGAAAGGGACCTTTATGTACAAAAATATTTGTGACAGCCTTTTTCGTAGTGGCTAGAAACTGAAAATTGAATGGATGCCCATCAATTGGAGAATGGATGAGAAAATTGTGGTATATGAATGTCATGGAATATTATTGTTCTGTAACAAATGACCAACATAATGAATACAGAAAGGCTGTAGAGACTTACATGAACTGATGCTAAGTGAAATGAGCAGAACCAGGAGATCATTAAACACTTCAACAACAATAATACCTGATGATGACTTCTGATGGATGTGACTCTCTTCAACAATAAGAAAATCCAAATCAGTTCAAATTGATCTGTAATGAACAGAACCAGTTACACCCAAAGAAAAACCACTGGAAATGAGTACGGAACACAACATAACATTTCTACTCTTTCTGTTATTGTTTGTTTGCATTTTTGTTTTTTCTTCTCAGGTTATTTTTACCTTCTTTCTACATCAAATCTTTCTTGTGGAACAAGATAACTGTATAAATATGTATATACATATTATATTTAACATATACTTTTAACATATTTAACATGTATGAGACATGTAATGTTCTTTCTCTAAATTGTAATGTTCTCTGGGAGCAGGTTTCTTGGGGAGCTTGTGGTAGCAGCCTTATTTTCAGTTCAAAGTAATAATCACCTCAAATGCAGCCAGGAGTTAAAGTTCAAATCCTTTTTTGTTTCCTTTTAAGTCTTGTCTCCTTCCTTGGGCCCAGTTAGCTTTCTTAGAGGCCTATCTCTCTCCTTCATTCCTTCTGCTAGTCCTTTGCCTCTGCCAGCTTTAACTCTAGCTCCCTCCCAATCTCCAGCTTGTGGTTCTGTCCCTGAGAGCTTCTTGCTTATATGCTGTACACTTGAGTACATGCCAATCATTATATCACTAGGAAACCATTACTTGTTGTAGGATTAAATCAATGCTAAATTAGATTTAACCATTGTCTCCTCAATTCCATTTAGTACCTTGTTTCAAATTCTGGCCCATAACATCTCCTTATAGGACCAGATAAATCATATGGAACCATGCTAAATTAGATAATTATTGTCTCTATCACTTCCACTGTTGTAGGAATCATAACATGGGACTACCTGCATCTAGGGGAGGGAGAGGGGGAAATGAGGGGAAAAGTTAGAACAGAAGGTTTTGCAAGGGTCAATGCTGAAAAATTACCAATGTTTTGTATATAAAGAATTTTAAAAAGTTGCAAAGATGAAATGAAAAAAAAAGTGATATTATAAGCAAATTAGAAAAATGATAGTCTACTTCTCAGATCTGTGTAGAAAAGAGGACTTTATAGCCAAAGAAGACCTGAAATACATTATGCAATGCAAAATGGATAATTATAATTATATTAAACTAAAAAGTTTTTGTACAAATAAAACCAGTGCAAACAAGATTAGAAGGTATGGAGAAAAAAAAATTTACATTCAAAGGTTCTGATAAAGGCCTCATTTCTCAAATATATTGATAATTAATTGAAATTTAGAAGAATTCAAATCATTCTCCAATTGATAAATTGGTCTAAGAATATGAGCAGATAATTTTCAGATGAAGAATTGAAACTATTTCTAATCATATGAAAAAGTGCTCTAAATAATTAATGACCACAGAAATGCAAATTAAGACAACTCTGAGGTACCATTATATAGCCCTTAAATTAGCTAAAATGATAGGAAAACATAATTAATGTTGAAATAGATGTGGGAAAACTGGGGCATTCATACATTATTGATGGAGTTGTGAACTGATCCTACCATTCTGAAAAAGTAATATAATACTAGTCCCAAAGGGCTATCACACCATGCATAAGCTTTCATTCAGCAGTATCTCTCCTAGGCCTCTATATCCCAAGAGATGATAAAGGAGGGAAAAAGACTCATGTAAGCAAAAATGTTTGTGGCAATAGTCCTTTTTGTAGTGGCAAGTAACTGGAAACTGAATGGATGTCCATCCCATGGAGAATGATTGAATAAGTTATGGTATATGAATATTATGGAATATTATAGTTCTATAGAAAATGATCATCTGGATGATTTCAGAGAGGTCTGGAGAAACTTACATATACTGATGCTAAATGAAGTCAGTAGAACCAGGAGAACACAGCAATAGCAATATTTTATGATGATCAATTCTGATGCATGTGCTTCTTTTCAGCAATGAGATAATTCAGGCCAGTTCTAATAGTCTTGTGATCTGCACACAGAGAGAGCCGGTGGGAGGAGGGGGGTGTAAGGAAAAAAAAAAAAAAAGAAACACAAGTTTTACAAGGGTGAATGATGAAAATTATCTGTGCATATGTTTTGAAAATAAAAAAGCTTCAATAAAAAAAGAAAAAAGAAAAGAGAGAAAACACCATCTGCATCCAAAGAGAGAACAATGGAAACTGAATGTCAAACAAACAACACAGGCTATTTTCATTTCTTTTTTCTGAGTTTTTTTTTCCTCTCCCATGATTTTCTTCTTTTATCCTGATTTTTCTCTCCCTATATGATTTATAAAGCAATGTATTTGCTTTATATTTATAAAGCAATAATTTTCTTTGAATCTTCCATTAATCCTATGTTAATTTGTGTCCAAGCTGTGTTGATTTCTAAATTATTCTTTATTGATGTTTTAGAGTAATTTTCTTCTGTCATTGTGTCTGGTGTATTCTTGTCAGTATTACAGCTCAATAAGGTAGTTATTTTTTGTTATCTATTCTTTCAGTTTATTTCCTAATTTCAGCTGTGACTTTAGCAATGTTGGCTTCTACAACACGTATGAAGGGTACATCTGGGCTGTTCCTACTGCTGCTTTCTTGGGGTATTTCGTGTTGTGTTATACCAAAGTCTTAGTGACAGGCTAGAAACATGTAACCTTTTAGTGTTTCCAAAGTAATCTAGTTTGTCCAAAATCACATTGTTGTCTGTCTTGATCTGAGATTTGCATATTGCTGGGGTCTGTGCAAGAGCTCACTACTTTTGGACTCCAATCCTGTCAATCTCTTCTATAATGACTCAGAATAGGTCTAGTGGTACTCCTATAAGAGTTTGGAAACTTCTCTTGCTTTAGAGGATAATGTTTTGTGTTTTGTGGATGCTAAAGTATTTCTATCTTGACCCAATCTTCAGTGTCACCAGTCTTTTATCTACTGTGCCAATTAATTGTAATTAATTAATTTTGGGGCTTCAGCAAAATGAAAAAAAATATAGAGGGTAAAAATATTTAATAGAAAATATGCATAGACATTTACCTTCATTTACCAGAAGTTGGAGTCAATACAGTGAATGAAACTAAGTACAAACTCTAAAAAACTGTTTAGGGAAACTCTTTGTTGTCTTTTGATATGCTAATCAATGTGTTAAACTAGTGATCAAGTCAAGTCCAAGCTAATCATTTCCATAATCAGATCCAAGGATCACAGTTTTAAAAGTAATGTAATACAAACCACCACCTCATTTTATACAAGGGGAACCTGAAGGCTAGAGAATTTAAGTTACTTATCTAAAGTCACACAATGGCAAACTGGCAAGACTGGCATTTGATTCCAGGTCCTCTGACTACCAAAATGAATATATTTGTCTCTCTAGTAAATTTATAGATAAATAATATATATTGATAGATTGTGTGTATGTGTGTAAATTATATATATATATATATATATATATAAGTATATATATATATATATATAAATATATATACACATATATATATGTATGTGTGTATTTTTTATAGTGTGTGTGTAAATTGAAAACTCCATTTTTTAAATGTAAATGAAAGTATAAAAGTCATCCCAGAATTCTCCATCATTTCCAGATTCAAATCTCTATCACCCTTTTTCCTCTATCCTTAAGTTTGAATTTTTATACATCTGATACTCAATAGCTAAAGCCTATTGAAAATCTATTCAATTTAATCTAGTTCAAAGTGATGATGCAAAAATTTCTATTTTGTCACCATTTTTTTTATTGGCAACACTTCTATTTACTCTTATTGATTTTTTATTTCCTTCTCAGTGATTGTTCTAAACATTTGACAATCTCTTCAGGGTACCAATTATTTCTCCAAAATATCCTCATAATTACACATTTAATATCTTAATTTTTTAATGTGACAGAAAATCCAATGAGAATACTCTCATCTTCCCTCCTCCAAACCTCAAAATTTCTCAGTATTACCTGCTTCCTCTGCTTTCCATCTAGTGAGAGAAATCAAGGTAGTCATCTCTATAACACAAATTTATACTTGATCTTGTAATCCCAGATCCTTTGGACTTTTCTAGCACTTTATTTCAGAAATTGTCTACTCTTTCATGCATTTTGAACTTCTTTTTCATTAATTCGAGTGTATCTGCATAAAAAGAAACAGAACTCCATATCCTTAAAACCAAAATAAAATGAAACATTCTTCCTTGACCATGTTGCTCCATTCTGCTACCTCCTCCTCCTCATTTTCTCTCCTTACTCTTTAAGGTCTTTTCATGGAAAGACAATGATGTAATGTAGTATAGCATAAGGGATTTTGGACTTGGCACCACTGCACATAGGCAACTTTTAAAAATTATTTAAACCTCAGTTTCCTCATTTGTAAAATGATACTTACATAGTTTAGAGAATTAAATGAAATAATAAGCACCTTATAAAACACTCCGTGAAACTTTAAGTATTTTACAAATGTCAGCTGTCATAATTCAGTTTCATAAATCTAGAGAAAATAATATTTGACATCTAATTAGCATTCTAAAGTTTGCAAAGCATTCACACATTATCTCATTTGAGCTTTAACAAGAAACTTGTGAAGCAAGTGTTACAGGTGTTATTCTCACCATTTTACAGATGAGGAAATTAAAGCTGAGGAAGGTTAATTAACTTGCCCCTAGTGACAGAGCTGATAATGTCAGCATCAGTTTTAGAACTCATATCTTCCAGATTTAAGGTTACTCAATTCACTAAACCATGTGAATCAAGATGTCTACTTCATTGTAAGCTATTAACTCTGTAACCTCATTTATTTCTATTACTCTTGGGAATACTAGAATGTCTAAGAACACATTCCAAGCTTATTGTCTTTCCATGTTAATTTAGTGTGACTTTGTTATTTCCTTCAAATAGCACCACTATTTATTCAGTCCCCCATATTCAAATGTCAGGCTTCTCTTTGGCCAATCCCACATTTTCACGCTCATCATTGATATTCAACTGAATACTGAATTCTATATATTCTATGTCAAACATACATTATATATATACACACACACAGATATATATATGATGTGTATATATATATATATATACATCATATATATATATATGATGTATATATATATATATGCACAGACATATATATGTATGCATATATAAATGTTTTTTTTTTATTTTCAAAACACATGTAGAGATAGTTTCAATATTCATCCTTGCAAAACCTTTTGTTTCATTTTTTTTCTCCCCTCCCTTCCTTCTCCTATCCTCTCCCCTAGATGGAAAGTAGTCCACTATAGGTTAAATATGTGCAATTCTTCTACGCATATATCCACAATTATCAGGCTGACAAGAAAAATCAGATGAAACAAGGAAACAGATGAGAAAGAAAATAAAATTTAAGGAAACAGCAAAAAGGTAAAATACAATGATGTGAGCACACTTAGTCCCCACAGTCCTCTCTCTGGGTACAGAAGGCTGTCTCCATCATAAGACTATTGGAACTTGCCTGAATCACCTCACTGTTAAAAAGAGCCTAGTCTATCAGAACTGATCATCATATAAGCTTGTTATTGCTGTGGACAATATTCTCTTCATTCTACTTACTTCACTTAGCATCAGTTCATGCAAAACTTTCCAGGTCTCTCTGAAATCATCCTGATGATTGTTTCTTATACAACAATAATATTATAACATTCATATTCCATAACTCACACAGCCATTCTCTAAGTGATGGGCATTCACTCAATTTCCACTTGCTTGCCACTATACAAAGGGCTGTTCAGGTAGTTTCTTATATACTCGTATGCAATCATGCATTTCCTGTGCTCTTCATTGTGACATGGGGAGAAAGAAGGATTAAGAGACAGACCTCTAAGTCTCTTCATTTATATTTGATTATAGTCACTGTGAAGATTCACAGGGACTAAATGGGAAGAAGCCTCTTCCAAATCTCATGTCAAAGGCCAAATTTCAATTACCAGTTGGTGCAGATTATGACCTCCCTTTATAATCATACAGAGATGTTGAATAGGAAAATTTTCTAACATTGGAAATGTAGATTAGATGAAGTTTTGTAAATTGACAATTATTAGGAGAGCCTTGAATGTTTGGCCTAAATAAAGTTGAGTAAATTAGTTATTTGTTATGTAGGAAGTTTCCAATCTATAAGGTTGTACAACCAATGAATAGACATGTAGTCACTTCCATTATTTAGGATCTTGAAATATACCAGTCCTCACTTTCTGCCTCCCAAGTACATCTCACATCTAACTCTACTTCTTTATATCCCTTATACTTCCCCATTAGCCCAATCCTTGATTACAAGTTGCATAGAGATTTACTGTGAAGTTCTGGGGTGGAACTAAGATGGTGGAGTGAAGTCAGTAATTTCCTCAAAATTTTCTAGTTTCCTTTGAAAACAACATGTGTGATGGAAACCAGGTCAAAATAGATTAGAAGGACTTCAAGAAAAATTAGTCTTATTGGGTGAAAGCGTTGTTCAGCCCAGTTCACATATAATGTGAGAAAACCAATGAGAGTGTTTTAATAATAGCAGATTAGCAACTTAACAATACCTGTCTTGGCTCAGTAGCAGAGCAAACCATTGGGGTAGCCTCCAGGCTCAGAACAGATGGTAATTCACCACCTAGGAAGATTAGGCTGTTTCCTGGTGTTAGCAAGGTGTGCTACTTTCTGTAAGTCTTTCACTTACATCTCTTCAGAGCTGCACAAGTAGTTTGGGACAGCCACTCCTGTACTCCAGGAGCAGAGCTTTACCATAAATGTCACAAAATAGAGGGGGGAAGAAGAAGAAAACAGCAAGAAACTGAAAAGAACCTTAAAAATAGAAAACTACTTTTGGTGACAGAGAAGACCAAAACACCAATGCAGATGAAGACAAAATGTCCATATGGGAAATCTCAAAGAGTGATATGAATTTGTCTCATACCCCAACGGCTTCTTGGAAATGTTCATAGAAGATTTCAAAAAGCAAATAAGAAGGGAAGAAGAAAAACTGGGAAAAAATAACAAAATTAATGTAAGAAAGAGTCAACAACTTGGAAAAGAAAAACAAAATTCTTAAAAAAAAATTGGCCAAATTGGAAAAAAAATCCACTGAAGAAAACATTGCTTTTAAAAGTAGAATTAATCAAATAGAAAAAAGAGATGCAAAGCTAACTGAAAAAAAAAACACACATTAAAAACTAGAACCAGGTAAATTAAAGCTAATAACTCTATAAGACATCAAGAATTAGACAAAGAAATTAAATTAATGAAGAAATGAAAGAAAATGTAAAATATCTTACTGAGAAAACAGTCATCCTTCAAAATAGATCTAGGAAAGACAATTTAAAAATTACTGGTCTATATGAAGATCATGACCCCAAAAAAAGAATCAGGGTAGCATCCTTGTTTTGGGGGGGAAGAAGGGGTCATCTAGCATTTTATTTTATTTTTTATTAAAGCTTTTTTATTGTATGGGATTGCCTGTCATCGGGGGGAGGGAATAGAGGGAGGGGGGGATAATTTGGAAAAATGAATACAAGGGATAATATTATAAAATATATATATAATAAAAAAATTATTAATTAAAAAAAATTCTGATGTGCAGAAATATGATACATTTACATATATGTATGGAGATATATGTGTATATCTATATATACACACGTTAATACTATAACTCATTCACATCCTAAGTTTGTTTTACTTAAGGATGCCTAGTTTAGCTACAGGAGATCCTGCAGAAAAAATAAAATCTCACTAAAATAGTTGTGTGAAAATTAAGTTATCAATTAGACAGTTGCTAAGGCCATTTCTAACTATAAAATTCTGTGACTCTGTGAGTAGGCCACCAATAATGAATTATTTTTTATGCTGAAATCTATAAATAGATTACATATGCATAGATAGTTTAATATGATCTTGTTCAACTTTTCATTTATTAATAAATAATCTTTGTGACTATCATGAGAAAAAAAAAGCTTTTTATTTTCAAAACATATGTATAAATAATTTTCAACATTCATTCCTGGAAAACCTTGTGTTATAATTTTTCCTCTCCCTTTCCCCAGCCCCCTCCACTAGACAGCAAGTAATACAATATATGTTAAACATGTGCACTTCATCTGTACATATTTACACAATTACTGGATAGCATTTTTAAGAGATCATCAAAGAAAATTGCCCTGATGCACTAAAACCAGAATCCATTAATCATCCAAAAAGAGATTCCATGAGGAAAACCTCAAGAAACATTGTTGGGAGACTTCAAGGAAAAAAATATTGCAAGCTGCCAAAAAAAGTATCAAGTAAGTATCAAGTATCAAGAAGCAACAGTCAGTTATTACCCAGCATCTGGCAGCTTCCACAATAAAAGATTGGAGGGCTGTAATACCATATGCCAAAAGGCAAAGGACTTGGGATTAAAACCAAGTGCCAACTATCCAGTAAGACTGAGTATCATCTTTCAGGGAAGGGGATGGATCTTCAATGAAGTATGAGATTTTCAATCATTTCTTTTGGAGGGAAAAAAGTAAACAGAAAATTTAATCTTCAAACACAGGACTCAAGAGAAGCATAGAAAGGTAAATAGGAAAGAATATGTATTTGTACAAATAGGAACTATATGATCACATTTTACAAAAATATATTATTTAAAGATTAACCTTTTTAGAAAGGTTGAACTGTATCCATCCCTGGATGGGAAAATGATATTTGTAACTCTTGAGAACCATACTTTTATTGGGTCAGTTAAAGGAGACCTACATGGATGGGAGGTGTGGATACAAATTAACTGTGATGTGATGATATCAAGAAACAAGACATTATGGGTGGAAAATAATTATACTGGGAAAAGAGGAAAGGGAAGGTAAAATGGGATAATTTAGATCATATGATTTGGCACATAAGACCTATAAAAATAGAGGGAAAGAAGGGAAGGGGATGAACATTATCTGATGTTTAATCTCATCAGTTCTGTTTCAAAGAGGAATAACATATTCACTCAGTTACATATAGACATTTATCTTACCTTATAAAGAAGGAGAAAAGGGAAAGAAAAGAGAATATCCAAAACACTAGGAGAAATGAAGGGCTGGGTCTATTAGAAACAAAACACTACTAAGGAGGAACAGGGCGGGGAGAAAAAATTATATTCAGGGAAGAAAATAAGAGGGAAGGAAATACATGGGTGGCAATCCTAACTATGAATGGGAATGGGATGAACTCTCTCATAAAAGATAAGTGAGTAGCAGAGTGAAATAAAAACTAGAATCCTACAATATATTGTTTACAAGAAACATATTTGAAACAGAGAAATACATATAGAGTGAAGGTAAAAGACTGGAACCAATTTTTTTTTTTTTTTTGCTTCAGCTAAAGCAAAAAAAGCAGGATCAATTCTGATCTCAGATAAAAGCAAAAGTGAAAAAAGATCTAGTTAAAAGAGACCAGGAAGAAAAATACATCTTGATAAAGAGCACAATAAACAATGAAGTAGTAACAACACTAAATGTATATGTACCAAGTGGTACAATATCCAAATTCTTAGAGAAGAAGCTAATTCCGTCACAGGAAGAACTAGATAGAAAAACTAAAGTAATGGAACACCACAAGCAACACCCTCAGAATTAGATAAATCTAGCCACAAAATAAACAAGAAAAAGAGAGGTTGATAGAATCTTAGAAAATTTAGATATGATAGATATGTGGAGAAAATTGAATGAATATGGAAAAAATCTTTTTGTCAGCAGTACATGACCCCTTCACAAGGCACTTGTAGTTTTAGTACGTGGCAAATAGTAGAACATAAAAAACTCATAATCAAATGCAGAAAGGCAGAAATAGTAAATGCTTCCTCTTCAGATCACAGTGCAATAAAAATTGCATTCTGTAAATGGCCGGGGAAAGATACACTAAAAACCAATTAAAATGAAATAATCTAATTCTAAAGAATGAGTAGGTAAAACAACAAATCACAAAAACAATCTATAATTTCATCCAAAAGAATGATAATAATGAGAATATAATGTTAACTTACTTCTATGACACAAATATAGTACTGATACCTAAACCAGGAAGAGCCAAAACAGAGGGGGGAAATTACAAACCAATCCCCTAATGAATATTGATGCAAAATTTTTAAATAAAATATTATCATAGAAATTACAATAACTTATCAGCAGGATAATGCACTATAACCAAGTTGTATTTATGTATGCCAGGATTGCATGGGTTAATTAATAGAAGGAAAACTGCCACAATTGACCATATCAATAACAAAAGTAATATAAATCATTATAATCTCAATAGAAATAGAAAAAAAAGCTTTTTGACACAATACAGCATCCATTCCCATTAAAAACACTACAGAGCATATGAATACACAGAGCTTTCTTTGAAATGATAAGCATCTATTTAAAACCATCAGCAAGCATTAGTTGTAATGGGGAGAAGCTAGACACATTTTTAATTTGGTCAAACACTAGATTATTAAAGTTATTGACTATTTTGTCCTTTGAACCTAAGCTATTCCACTGATCAACCAGGCTATTTCTTAGCCAATACCAAATGGTTTTGATTACCAATACGTTATAATATAGTTTTAGGTCTGGTACAACTAGTCTACCTTCATTGGCAATCTTTTTTATTAATTCCATTGAAATTCTTGAGTTTTTGTTCTTCCAGATGAACTTTCTAGGTCTGTAAAATAATTTCTTGGGAGATTGGTTGGTATGGCACTGAATAAAAATAGATTAATTTAGGCAATATTGTCAGCCTGCCCTTGGGTACCTGATATTTATTTTTTTCGAATTGATTAGATCTGACTTTATTTGTGTGAAAAGTGTTTTGTAGTTGTGTTCATATAATTCCTGACTTTGCTTTGGCATATAGATTCCCCAAAATTTTGTATTATAAACAATAATTTTAAATGGAAATTCTCTTCCTATTTCTTGATATTAGACTTTATTAGCAATGTATAAAAATGATGATTTGTGTAGATTTATTATGTTTTTTGCAATGTTGCTAAAATTGTGAATTGTTTCCAGTAGTTTTTTTAGTTGACTCTCTAGTGTTCTCTAGGTATACCATCAATATTATCTTGAAAGAGTAATAATTTGGTTTCCTCATGCCCTACTCTAATTCTTTAATCACTTTTTCTTCTTTTATTGCCAAAGCTAATATTTGTAATACAATATTGAATAGTAATGGTGATAGTGGGCAACCTTGTTTCACTCCTGATCTTATTAAGAATGGTTCTAATTTGTCCCCATTATGTACAATTCTTGCTGGTGGTTTTAAACAGATGCTGCTAATTATTTTAAGGAAATTGACAATATGATTATTTTAAGGAAAAGTCCATTTATTCTTACACTCTCTAGTGATTTTCATAGAAATGGGTGTTGAATTTTATCAATTTTTTTCCTTATCTATGCAGATAATCATATGATTTTTGTTAGTTTGCTTATTGATGCAGTCAACTATGCTAACAGTTTTCCTAATATTGAACTAGCCCTGAATTCCTAGTATAAATACTTCTTAGTCATAGTATATTATCCTGGGGATAACTTTCTGTAATATCTTTGCTA
The DNA here is from genome assembly GCF_048593235.1 of Sminthopsis crassicaudata. Classification (NCBI taxonomy): domain Eukaryota; kingdom Metazoa; phylum Chordata; class Mammalia; order Dasyuromorphia; family Dasyuridae; genus Sminthopsis; species Sminthopsis crassicaudata. The sequence continues at coordinate 324,002,561 of NC_133617.1, read as the reverse complement.
ATATTTCATTTAAGATTTTTTCATTAATATTCATTAGGGAAATTGGTCCATAATTTTCTTCCATTGCTTTCACCCTACCTGGTTTAGTTATCAGCACTATATCTGTGTTATAAAAGGAATTTGGTAGGATTATTTCTTTCTCTGTTTTTTCAATTAGTTTATAAATTATAAGAATTAATTGTGCTTTTACTGTTTGGTAGAATTCGTATGTAAATGCATCTGGCCCTGGAGATTTTTTCTTAGGCAGTTGATTAATAGCTTGTTCTATTTCTTTTTTTAAAAAATGGGACTATTGAATAATTTATTTCCTTTTCAATTAACTTGGGCAATCTATGTAGATATTCCTCCATTTTACTTGGATTATTAAATTAATTGGCATACAGTTGGGCAAAATCACTCCTAATTATTGCTCTCATATCTTTTTCATTGGGGCAGAGTTCTCCCTTTTCATTTTTTGAAACAATTTGATTTTCTTTTTCCCTTTTTCTAATCAAATTAACTAAAGCTTTACCTATTTTGTGGGGTTTTCCATAAATCCAACTCAGTTTTATTTATTAATTCAATAGTTTTCTTATTATAAATTTTATTAATCTCTTCAAACTTGGTATTTAATTGAGGATTTTTAATTTGTTTTTTTTTTTCATAGCTTTTTTAGTTGTAAGCCCAATTTATTAATCTTCTCTTTCTCTATTTTATGCAAGTAAGCATCTATAGATATTAAATTTCCCCTAATATCTGCTTTGGTTGCATCCCACACATTTTGGTATGTTGTTTCATTATTGTCATTATATTGCATGAAGTTGTTGTGTCTATGTTTTGTTGCTTCATCGATTCATTCTTTAGAATTAGATTATTTAACTTCCAATTAATTTTTGGTCTATTTTTTTTCCTGGGCTTAAATTGCATGTGATTTTTATTGCATCATGATCTGAAAAAAACAAAAAGGCACTTACTATTTCAGCCTTTCTGCATTTGGTTTTGAGGTTTTCATGCCATAATACATGATCAATTTTTGTATAAGTTCCATGAACTACCAAGAAAAAAGTAAACTCCTTTCTATCTCCATTAAATTTTCTCCCAAGATCTATCATATCTAACTTTTCTAACATTCTTTTTACTTCCTTAACTTCTTTGTATTTTTTTTTGTCCTTTGATTTATCTAGTTTTGAGAGAGAAAGGTTGAGATCCCCCACTAGTATAGTTTTGTTGTCTGTTTCTTCTTGCATCTCAACTTCTCCTCTAGGAATTTGGATGCTATACAACTTGGTATACATATGATTAGTATTGATATTGCATCATAATCTATGATACCCTTTATCAAAATATAGTTTCCTTCCTTATCTCTTGTAACTAGATATATCTTTGCTTTTATTTGATCTGAGATCAGGATTGTGACCCCTTCTTTTTTTTTTTTATTTCAACAGCCCTTTACCTTCACTATGTATGTATCACTCTGCTTTAAATGTTTTTCTTTTAAGAAACATATTGTAGGATTCTGGATTTTAATCCAGTCTGATTTCTGCTTCTGTTTTATAGGAGAGTTCATCCCATTCCCATTCACAATTAAAATAAATAATTCTGTACTTCCTACCATCTTATTTACCCTAAGTTATACTTTTCTCTATCCTTTCCCCCTTCCTGCCTCCCCAGTATTTAGCTTCTGATGAGTACCTTCCTCAAACAGCTCTCCCCCTTTAGAGCTTCTTCCCTTTTTATACTTTTCCTCTAATATGTCTGTTTTCCCTTCTATTAGTTTTTCCCTTTCTTTTGCTCTTTCTTCCCTATAAGGTGAAACAAGTTTCTCTGTGAAACCAAATATGTCTGATATTCTCTCCTTGAGCCAAATCTGATGAGAGTAAGATTCACACAATGGTCATTCCTCTCACTTTTTTCCCTAATTATAATAGGTATTCTTTGCCTCTTCATGAGATGTAATTTCCCTTATTTTATCTCCTTTTTCTTTTTTTTTCCAGTGTTATCCCCCTTTCATTTCTAGTTTCTTTTTCATATTATCACAATGAAATCAAATTATATCAGCACTCTTTAATTATACCCATAACAGAAATACAATTTTGAGTTTTGTGTTTGGAGATCATTTTTTTTTTCTGTTCCAGTGTTTTCATTAGAAATAGGTGAAATTCATCTCCATTATTGAATGTCTATCTTCTTCCCTGAAAGATAATGTTCATTTTAGCTGGATAGCTTATTCTTGACTGTAATTCAAATTCCTTTGCCATTCAGAATGCCAGATTCCAGGTCCTTTGATCCTTTAAGGTGGAACTTACTAGGTCTTGCATAATCCTAATTGTAGCTCCTCAGTATTTAAATTGTTTCTTTCTAGCTGCTTACAATATCTTTTCTTTTATGTGATAGTTCTGAAATTTAGCCATGATATTCCCTGGGATTTAATTTGGGGCTGTCTTTCAGAAGGTGATCTGTGAATTCTTTTAATGGCTATTTTACTTTCTGATTCTAAGATATTAGGACACTTTTCCTTTATGATTTCCTGTTACATAGTGTCTTGGTTGTTTTTTTTTTTTTTTTTTTTTTTTTTTTTTTCTTTTTTTCTTTTTCATTATGGCTTTCAGGAAGTCCAATAACACTTAAATTGTCTGTCCTAGATCTATTTTCCAGGTCAGTTATTTTTCCTAGGAGGTATATTTCATATTTTATTTTATTTTATTTTCACTTTTTGTTTTTTGTTTCATTGGTTCTTGAAGTCTTATTGAGTTATTGACTTCCAGTTCTAATTTTTATTGTCTTATTTTCATCAAGTTACTTTTTTTAGCTCCTTTTGTATTTGGCTAATTGAATTGAATTGGTTTGTTCACTGCATTTTCTTTCCATTTCACACATTATGTTTTCCAATGGTATCTTTTTTCATATCTATTTGTAAGGAGTTATATGCTTTTTCCATTTCATCAAATCTATTTAGTAGGGAGTCATATGCTTTTCCCATCCCTTCTTGCAAAGATCTCATTTTCTTTCCCCATTTTTCTTCTTTCTTTTAAGATCGTTTATGAAATTTTCCAAGAAAGCCTTGTGAAATGGGTATCAGCTCATATCTTCCTTTGGGGATTCATCTAAAGTTAATTTGCCTTTATAAACCTTAGGATTTGAGATCTGTTTTTCTCTATCTCTTCTTAAAAGCTGGCTATGATGAGAATTATTTTTGGTTTTTGCTCATTTTTTAAAGGTATGAGGTCTGCTCTAAAGGAAAAGTAGTGACAGCTGCTTTAGTTTGCTTTGGGGCCATTCTGCTAATTGCCTTTTGGTGCAGGGTAATATTGTTAGGTCTCACGTTCTTCTGGGGCTTAGTAGTTTACAATTTGCCTTTTGTAGCAAATCTGCCAAACCAATGCAACCAGAACAGAGTAGCCTAAGAGGCTTACAGAAGATTCCTAGGTGCTTGGAAGCTGCAATGCTCTGACTCCCCACCCCAGTTCCCTGCTTTGGTCTCCCTGTGCTGGGGTCTGGGCCTGGCAGACTTTTCCCTTTCTCATTTGAAGCAGACCTGTTCTGAAGTTCTCCCAAGGTGTCTTCTAGAAATGTTTTGTACTCCAAATATGTGTGGGTTCTTTGACTCCAAAACAAGTTTAAAAGCTTAATTTACTGTTGGTTTGATAGAAGTTCAGAGGATATCATAGAAAGATGTGTCTGCTCCTCTCCAGCTTGGCCTAAATTTCTTAATCAATATATTTCTGATAATGTAGCTATATAAGCTTGTTTTGCTAATTTCACTGGGTGCTAAATTACCCTAATATTTAAATGATTACAATTAAATGATTTAAATGAAGTAATGACAAATTTCAGGTACTAAAGGCAACATCTAATATACCAAAATGATAATTTCTTGTATTTATAGTTAAATGTTCATAAGTAAATGCTAAATAATCCAAATATTTCTGCTAATTTGAAACAATGCAGATAAAACAAGTGATAGTGCTCATGTGTGATATGATTGTAACCATAGATGAATTGTTCTAGTTATTAACTACATTGGTTAAGAGTGAGACAGATATTTTAGTACAATGATAAAATCTTCCTCTAAAGAATTTCCATATTTCATAATGCCTTATGGAAATTTAAATTTACCCACTCTAATAATCAGTACAGCCTAGGATAAATTCTGAATTGTTATGAAATAGTAAAGAGTTTGAATTCTTTTACCACAATTCTGTAAATGGGAAAACTCTGCCTCTCTGACAACAGTATGTTGCTTATAACAATCATTTTCACCTGTTCTGACATTATTTTCAGTTGAATTCTCAGAGATATTTTACTTCCCTTTAGATAGTGACTTGCCAATTGGGTATTAAATAACAGTTGTTGTTCTTTAAGTTTTTTCTAGTGACAACTTTTCACTAATATTGAAACAGCTAATATGCCAGTGATATACTGGATGCCACTAAAGTAATAATTCTAGCAGACAGCTTCTGACATTTCTTCTCCCAGCTTTCAGCCTCAGAAAGATCTATGATCACTCATGAATATTAACAATTCTATCTCATATGATCATGTAAAATATTTGAAGAGAAAATGATCAAAAATGTTTTCGCTTTTTGATTGAATGAGATACTTTTTTAAAAAGATGACACATATATGTATTGCTGAAAGGCAAATTGATATCTAAATAATATATAGTACAGGTAAGGATAGGTAGAGAACCTGTGTTTTGATTAGTATAAGTAATTCTAGGTAAGAGAACTCCATCTACCAATTGACCCATCCTTGTATCTTGTTACAGTGATAGTTTATATCAGAGACAGGTCTGGTCTTTCTAGCTTCAAGGTCTACTTTTTCCATCATATTATGGCATCTTTCGGTCAATCCATAAATAAGCATTTATGAAGTACCTACCTATGTGCCAGGAATTGTGACTGTTATTATACAGGAACTTTAAAAAATGGGACATGACAGACCTTTATCTCAAGGAATTTATAATCTGATGACTTAAAATGTGAATGTATGTACAAACAAAATACAGGATAAATTGCAGAAAATCAGTATAGAGAGAACATTAGGATTGAGAATAGAAGATCAAGAGAAATTTCTTGTAGATGGGGGAATTTTTGTAAAGGTTTGAGAAAAACTAGAAAGAGAATATGAGAAGGGAGAATGTTTCAGGTTTGAAAAAAAACAAAAAAAACAAAAACAAAAAACAAAGACAGTGCCCAGAATCAGGGAATGGAATGACTTGCATGAAAAACTTAAGAGAAATCAGTATTACTATACAATATGAGAAATACGTTGTAAAAAGAATAAAAAGGTGGTGGCAGTGTAGTGGAATTATGAAGGGTTTTTGTTGATGAACAAAAAAATGTTATTTTTTTATCTTTGATGTGTGATAAGAAACCACTAAAAAGATTGGGGGACAGGTGGTGACCTAGACGTTTGTTTTTCTTTTCCATTGTTCAAAGTTTGATCATTATAATCACATAGTATTTATTTGTAGTGTTAAAATTCTCTCCATAAACAGAAACTGCTAATGATATTTGTAAACAAAGAATCCTAAAATTAAAAAAATAGTTATTATATTTTTTTGCATAAAACATCTTCTGGTGAATTAAAAAAAAAAACAAACGTACTTGATTATTCCTGCACAAGTTGGACATTTCTTTTGTGTGTGTGTGTGTGTGTGTGTGTGTGTGTGTGTGTGTGAATATCATTTTCTTGTTGCACAATAAACATTAGATTCCGAAGGTACATGCAACCTGGGCAGACAGATATTAGTGCTAACAATTTACATTCACTTCCCTGTGTTTCTTCTCTGGGTGTAGCTACCTCTGTCCATCATTGATCAACTGGAAGTGAGTTGGCTTTTCTTTATGTTGAAGATTTCCACTTCCATCAGAATACATCCTCATACAGTATTGTTGTTGAAATGTACAGTGATCTTCTGGTTCTGCTCATTTCACTCAGCATCAGTTGATTTAAGTCTCTCCAGGCCTCTCTGTATTCCTCCTGCTGGTCATTTCTTACAGAACAATAATATTCCATAACCTTCATATACCATAATTTACCCAACCATTCTCCAACTGATGGACATCCATTCATCTTCCAGTTTCTAGCTACAACAAAAAGAGCTGCCACAAACATTTTGGCACATATATGTCTCTTTCCACTCTTTAGTATTTCTTTGGGATATAAGCCCAGTAGTAGCGCTGCTGGGTCAAAGGGTATGCACAGTTTGATAACTTTTTGGGCATAATTCCAGATTGCTCTCCAGAATGGCTGGATTCTTTCACAACTCCACCAGCAATGTATTAGTGTCCCAGTTTCCCCACATCCCCTCCAACATTCATCATTATTTGTTCCTGTCATCTTAGCCAATCTGACAGGTGTGTAGTGGTATCTTAGAGTTGTCTTAATTTGCATTTCTCTGATCAGTAGTGATTTGGAACACTCTTTCATGTGAGTGGATATAGTTTCAATTTCTTCATCTGAGAATTGTCTGTTCATATCCTTTGACCATTTATCAATTGGAGAATGGTTCGGTTTCTTATAAATTAGGGTCAGTTCTCTATATATTTTGGAAATGAGACCTTTGTCAGAACCTTTGTTTTTAAAAATATTTTCCCAATTTGATACTTCCCTTCTAATATTGTTTGCATTACTATTATTTGTACAGAAACTTTTTAGTTTGATGTAATCAAAACCTTCTATTTTGTGATCAATAATGATCTCTAGTTCTCCTCTGGTCATAAATTCCTTCCTCCTCCACAAGTCTGAGAGGTAGATTATCCTCTGTTCCTCTAATCTATTTATTATCTCCCTCTTTATGCCTAAATCATGGACCCATTTTGATCTTATCTTGGTATATGGTGTTAAGTGTGGATCCATATCTAATTTCTGCCATACTAATTTCCAGTTTTCCCAACAGTTTTTTCCAAATAACGAATTTTTATCCCTAAAGTTGGTATCTTTGGGTTTGTCAAAGATTAGATTGCTATAGATGTACCCTTTTTTGTCCTTTGTATCTAATCTGTTCCACTGATCTACCGGTCTATTTCTTAGCCAATACCAAATGGTTTTGGTGATTGCTGCTATATAATATAGCTTTAGATCAGGTACACTTAGACCACCTTCCTCTGAGTTTTTTTTTCATTAGTTCCCTTGCAATTCTCGACCTTTTATTCTTCCATATGAATTTTGTTGTTATTTTTTCTAGGTCATTGAAATAGTTTCTTGGGAGTCTGATTGGTATAGCACTAAATAAATAGATTAGTTTGGGGAGTATTGTCATCTTTATTATATTCGCTCAGCCTACCCAAGAGCATTGAATGTCTTTCCAATTATTTAAATCTGATTTTATTTTTGTGGCAAGTGTTTTGTAACTTTTCTCATATAATTCCTGACTTTTCTTTGGTAGATGGATTCCCAAAAACTTTATACTCTCAACATTTGTTTGGAATGGAATTTCTCTTTGTATCTCTTGCTGTTGCATTTTGTTAGTGATATATAAAAATGCTGAGGATTTATGTGGATTTATTTTGTATCCTGCCACTTTGCTGAAATTTTGAATTATTTCTAGTAGCTTTTTAGTAGAGTCTTTGGGATTCTCTAAGTATACCATCATGTCATCTGCAAAAAGTGATAGTATGATTTCCTCATTTCCTACTCTAATTCCTTGAATCTCTTTCTTGGCTCTTATTGCCGAGGCTAGCGTTTCTAGTACTATATTGAATAGTAATGGTGATAGTGGGCAACCTTGTTTCACTCCTGATCTTACTGGGAAAGGTTGCAGTTTATTTCTATTGCATATTATGCTTACTGACGGTCTTAAATATATGCTCCTGATTATTCTAAGGAATAGTCCATTTATTCCTATACTCTCAAGAGTTTTTAGTAGGAATGGATGTTGGATTTTGTCAAATGCTTTTTCTGCATCTATTGAGATGATCATATGGTTCTTATTAATTTGATTGTTAATATGGTCAATAATATTAATAGTTTTCCTAATATTAAACCAGCCCTGCATTCCTGGAATAAATCCTACTTGATCATAGTGTATTATCCTGGAGATGATTTTCTGAAGTCTTTTTGCTAATATCGTATTTAAGATTTTAGCATCAATATTCATTAAGGAGATTGGTCTATAATTTTCTTTCTCAGTTTTCAATCGACCTGGTTTAGGTATCAGTACCATGTCTGTGTCATAAAAGGAGTTTGGTAGGACTCCTTCATCCCCTATTTTTTCAAATAATTTATATAACATTGGGGCTAATTGTTCTTTAAATGTTTGGTAGAATTCACATGTGAATCCATCTGGTCCTGGGGATTTTTTCCTGGGGAGTTGATTAATAGCTGGTTCTATTTCTTTTTCTGAAATGGGACTATTTAAGCAATTTATCTCCTCCTCTGTTAATCTAGGGAGCCTATATTTTTGGAGGAAGTCATCCATTTCACTTAAGTTATCAAATTTATTGGCATAAAGTTGGGCAAAGTAACTCCTTATCATTTCTCTAATTTCCTCTTCATTGGTGGAAAGATCCCCCTTTTCATTTGTAAGACTATCAATTTGATTTTCCTCTTTCTTTTTTTTTTGATCAAATTTACCAAAGGTTTATCTATTTTATTGGCTTTTTCATAAAACCAACTCTTGGTTTTATTTATTAATTCAATAGTTTTTTTACTTTCAATATTATTGATTTCTCCTTTTAATTTTTGTATTTCAAGTTTAATTTTTGGTTGGGGGTTTATAATTTGGTCTTTTTCTAGCCTTTTAAGTTGTAAGCCCAATTCGTTAATCTTCTCTTTCTCTATTTTCTTCAAATAAGCCTCTAAAGATATAAAATTTCCCCTTATTACTGCTTTAGCTGCATCCCAAAGATTTTGGTATGATGTCTCATCATTGTCATTATCTTGGGTGAAATTATTAATTGTTTCTATAATTTGCTCTTTCACCGAGTCAATCTTTAAGATGAGATCATTCAGTTTCCATTTAGTTTTTGGTCTATTTACCCCTACCTTTTTACTGAATGTAGCTTTTATTGCATTGTGATCTGAGAAGAAGGCATTTATTATTTCTGCCATGCTACATTTAATTTTGAGATCTTTATGTCCTAATATATGGTCTATTTTTGTATAGGATCCATGAACTGCTGAGAAGAAAATATATTCCTTTCCATTGCCATTCAGTTTTCTCCAAAGGTCTATCATACCTAGTTTTTCTAATGTTCTATTTACTTTTTTAATTTCTTTCTTGTTTGTTTTGTGGTTTGATTTGTCTAAATCTGAGAGTGCAAGGTTGAGATCTCCCACTATTATAGTTTTACTGTCTATTTCTTCTTGCAGTTCTCTTAACTTTTCCTTTAGAAAGTTAGATGCTATACCACTTGGTGCATATATGTTTAGTATTGATATGGCTTCATTATTTATGCTACCTTTCAGCAGGATATAGTTTCCTTCCTTATCTTTTTTAACGAGATCTACTTCTGCTTTTGCTTGATCTGAGATATGGATAGCTACCCCTGCTTTTTTTGGCTTTACCTGAAGCATAATAGGCTCTGTTCCAACCTTTTACCTTTACTCTGTATGTATCTCCCTGATTTAAGTGTGTTTCCTGTAGACAACATAATGTAGGGTTCTGCTTTTTGATCCAATCTGCTATCCGTCTCCGTTTGATGGGATCGTTCATCCCATTTACATTTACAGTTAAAATTACTAATTCTGTATTTCCTGCCATCATATTATCCCCAGATTATGCTTTTTCCCTTAACCCCCCTGATCCCCCTCCCCGATATTTAATTTACAGACCCCCCTTGTGACTTGCAACCCTCTCTTTTTTTTTAGTATCCCTCCCCCCTCCCTCCAAGTCCCTTCACTTATTTTCCTTTTCCTTTTCCCTTTTTCTCTCCCCCCTTTTAATGAGGTGAGAGAAAATTCTCTGCAAAACAAATATGTTAATTATTTTCTCTTTGAGCCTCTCCTGATGAGAGTAAGATTCACACAATGATTCTCCCCCTCACTAAGTTCCCTCAGATATGGTGTATTTTCTATGCCTCTTCCTGGGATGTAGTTTCCCTCTTTTTATCATTCCTTTCCCTTTTTCTGAACCGACCTCCTTCCCTTTACTACACCCCCCTTTTTTTCTTTTATATCAGTAAAATCAAATTATCCTTGAGTACTTTTTATATACCCACAACAGAGTTACAGTTCTCAAGGGTTCTGTGTACCTTTTTCTGTTTCTCTTCAGTCTTGTGGATGTAGATCAAATTTTTTGTTTAAGTCTGTTTTTTTTCTTAGAAACATATAGAATTCCTCTGTTTCATTGAATGACCATCTTCTTCCATGGAAAAAGATGCTAAACTTAGCTGGGTAGTTCATTCTTGGTTGTAGTCCTTGATCTTTTGCCTTACGGAATATCAGGTTCCAGGCCCTTCTATCTTTTAATGTGGAGGCAGCCAGATCTTGAGTGACCCTTATTGTGGCCCCTTGGTATTTAAATTGTTTTTTTCTAGCTGCTTGAAGGCTTTTCTCCTTTGTGTGGTAATTCTGCAGCTTAGCCACAATATTCCGTGGTGTTCTTTTTTTAGGGTCTATTTCAGAAGGAGTTCGATGAATTCTTTCCACATCTACTTTCCCTTCTGTTTCTATTATCTCTGGACAGTTCTCTTTGATAATTTCCTGTAAAATAGAATCTAGGCTCTTTTTTTGGTCATAGTTTTCTGGAAGTCCAATAATCCGCAGATTATCTCTCCTAGATCTATTTTCCAGGTCTATAGATTTTCCCAGTAAGTATTTGACGTTGTTCTCCAGCTTCTCATTTTTTTTTTTTTTTTGTTTTGTTTGACTGATTCTTGGGTTCTCTGTGAGTCATTCATTTCTATTTGTTCCATCCTGACTTTTAAGGAGTTATTTTCTTCTTTCACAGTTTTTAGTTCTTTTTGTAAATGCCCAATTTCGTTTTTAAATGAAATATTTTGCTCTATTGAATTTTTTTCCATTTCCCTAATTTTTTTTGAGAATTATTTTCTTTTTCCAATTCAGAAATTCTATTTTTTTGAGACTTTTTTATCTTTTCCAATTCAGAAATCCTACTTTCCTGTGATTTTTTAACCTTTTCTAATTCATAAATTTTGTTTCCCTGCATCTCCTGTGAATTCTTTATTTTTCCCAACTCCAATTTCAGAATGTTGTTATTCTCTATCATAGTTTCCCTTTCCTTTCCCCATTTTTCTTCAAACTCCCTTAATTTTTTAATAGTCTCTTCAAGGAGAGAGTTATGTGATGGGGGGGCAGGAATCATTCCCCTTTAGGTTGTTATCTGCTGTCACTCTGCTGTTAACTTCCTCGGGGTTGGATACCCGCTCTTTCTCTGTGTAGAAGGAATCTATGGTTTTTCTTGCTTTTTCGTTCATATTTTAAAAATATTTTGGGGTCTGTCCCTGGGGTAGGAAATTATTTATTTACTTCTTTACCAGCTTCCTCCCAGACCGGATCGATGCAGCCGCTCTAGAGCCTGAACTAAGATAGAGCTCTGTGAGAGAGTTCCCCACCCCCTCCCTGGAAGTGCCTCAGAGGTGACTAGCACTGCTGTGCCCCGAGGGCGCTGTGTTTTAGCGGCTTCCAGAGGTTGAGACTGAACAGTAAAGGCAGCACAAAGCCTAGCCTATGTATCCCTGTGGGGCGTGGATGTCTGCAGCAGGTGACGTGAAAAGCCCCTGTGCTCAAACTGGAAGTGTCTGCCAGAAACCACAGTCCCTAGTTCAAAGGTTCTGCTTCTCTGGGACTTCCTGGAGCTGAGTTCCACTCCCTCCAGCTAAACTAGGCAGTGTGTGTTGCCTTGGGCCGTATCCACCCACTTGTCAATCTCTTAACTATTCTCAGGAGGTAGCTGAGGCCACGCCCCCTGGTGCCGAGATCTGCTGAGTCACCCCCAGGGTCCTGGAAAATCTAATCTATCTGAATTTTTAAGGTATTTAGCTTTCTCTTCTGAACTGCTATATAATAAGCAGAGAAGAGCTAACAGCCTGTGCCAGATTCCTTTATCTCAGTGCCTTCTCTGATCCCAGAGCCCTTCCCAGTGCAATCGGCGCAGTGTGCTAGCACCCAGCCGTCTGTGCTGGACTCTCTTTTTCCTCCCCTGGGAACTGACCTTTTCTGTTGAAACTCCAGATTCTCTTCAGCTGGTAAGTTGTGCTTCCAGTCCTTGTGGTATCTATCAGTCCAGGGCTTATTTTGAGGCTTAATTTATCTAATTGATTGTGAGGGAGTGAGGACGTTCACAGAGTCCTGTGTTTCTTCTCCGCCATCTTGGCTCCGCCCCCCAGTATTCAAGTTGGAAATTTCTAAATAAGCATAACTGTAAGCAAACTCATGAGTAAGATACAAAATGATATGTCAGGATTTATTTTTTTCAGGATCATAAGTTTTATTATATGATGAACTTTTTTTCCTTTCTAAAGTCAATGAATATAACTCAACAGAAAAAAAAAGAAGACTACTGAATTAGTCCAGGTGTAAGGTGATGAGGGAATAGACTAGGGTGTTAAGGGAGAGGACAATTCCCCAGTAGACTCCACAGCTGTGGATCATAGCATCTGAAGGAGTTTCAAGGCAGCCTTTACTGACTCACGGGTTGCGGACTGGAAATGAGATAAATTTGAGGCAGAGGGAAGTGAAGAGAGGTCAGACAACGCAATAGCCTCTGAGTCAGAAAAGTCAGAGAATAGCAACTGCCTCTCAGTCTCCTTGTATTACCCTCTCACGAGAGGAGATCCATTCTGGGTTCGATCTCCAAGCAGTCACTGTTGGGTGGCTCCTGTGTATTTCAGCAGCTCTTCCATGTATTCCAACTCTAGGGTAGTTTCAATGTTAGTTAACATATGTGTTGTTTGTATTCTAATATGCTTGAGTTAGTAGTGATTTTTTTATCTCAGAAATTTATGTTATTTTGTGATCATAATTATATAGGGATAACATTTCAACCTCTCTATATTATGACTAAGAATGAATGCATTCTAATGATTATATTAGACAGGTACTCTCATATCTAGTTATACATCTTATTCAGAAAGAAACAATGTATTCTTAAAATGTAAGTACAGGATACAATTTATTTCTGTCTCATAAAATATAATACATTTATTAATTAATAATCTATTTAAATGAGAAAAAGGAATGAATTAAAAAAAATAATGCATATATCAGAATCCAGGTATTTTTCTCCTTATTAGAGTAATTATTTTTTAATTAGAAAGTAGAAAATAGAATCTATTATATTTACTGGAAATATTATTATTGATGTTGCTGTTACATGTACATTCATTCAACATTAACAAGTACATTATTAAATAATTTAAATAATATGGGATGTCTTTCTTTTTCTATAAGATGGCCAAAGTTATGCTCTCCATAGGAACTCTGATTCTCTATTAACAAAATTTATTGGCATTTTGATTCCTCTATTACCATCCTAAAGGAAAAGTATTTTAATTTTTCCAAATTACCTGCTAATAAATTAGATATTCATGTAGAATATACATTTTAAGTCCATAAGGATATAGAAAATTTAAAGAACTATGTTAAGATGAGTTATTGTTATTAGGAGATTAACCAACTAATCAATAAATATTTAGTAAGTGCCTACTATATGTCAGGTACCATGCTAATTCTGAAGACGTGTGGGAAAAGTAACTTTCAATGTAGCTCATGTAGTAATATATTAAATATTTGATTTATTTTAAAGGCAATATTTAGAAGGATCATATGAGGGAAAACCCCATTTCCCCACAAGAGAACAGTTCTGCTCTTGCTAAACTTTTATTTGTGTGTGTGTGTGTGTGTATGCATATATATACATATATACACATATATATGCATATATATGTGTATATATGCATATATATGCATATATATGTGTATATATGCAAACTATCAAAATATTATATCTCTCTTCTTAAAAGTTCTCTGCTTTACAGAGAAATTGTGTTTACTTGTGTATCATTCAAGTAAGTCTCTCTTGTTTATGGAATAAGGGATAAGTATTGTCTCCTCTCCCTTTTTGTGACTCTGTTGTTTCCCTCTAAATTCTATCTGATTTTTTTTTCTGTTAATCATACCAAATGAACATCTATGGATTATGGTGTCTAATTTGTTTATAATAGGACAATGGGCACATATAATAATGGGACTTGAGAAAGAGAGTATGATATGAAGTTAATCTTGTACTATAATCCAAGTTTAGAATTACAACTTTTCTTTGATCTCTTCATCCTTTAAGCAGGAAAGAAGAAAAAAACCTACTATCAAGTATATTATCATGTCCTAGTGCTTCTTACTCATTACTTCATTCAACCAGTCTCCAAAATTGGGACAAAAGAGTGCAAGTCTAGGAATAACATGGTATTATATTCTCTCCACAATGCTTCTCCCATATTAATATGGTGGACAACAAAACCCTTTCCCCTTACTTCCCAGCTTCCTTTTCTCAGAAACCTCCAAAGTCAAATTAAACTAAAAAAAAAATTTCTCAATTCTAAACCATAAAGCTTTTTACCATAGTATTACATGTAAGTAAACTTTGCTCAAAGTTATCCGATTGGTAAATGACAGAACTAGAATATACAATTCAGCAATCTCTAAAGTCGTAATGTAGTAAAGAAAAGAAAATTTCTCTTGATCAGGAATTAAATTAATTCATGATTAAAATGTTTTTAGAATTATACTATAATTAAAAAAATAATTTCTTAATATATACATTGAAATTAGTTAACAAACATGAAACACTTATTTTCAACTTCCTCCTCACACCCACCAAATGGTCTTGTCTAATATTTATATTATATTACTAGTAGAAAATGCAAAAAAACATCGGTTCTTGCATTTTAAATGCAAATGTGAATTATTAAACTTAGTTTTATTAAGGGAATTTTATCCTAAATTTCAAAAGAATGTATGTATTCACAAAAATATCATATCAGGAATCACACAATATATTTAAAGTGTAGTTTATATTTGCTGAGATAATTAACTTTTGAACTTCAAGTTTTCTCACACTAAGAAATTTTTCACAGGTAAAGACTTTCTTCAGAGGTAAGGAAAATTCAAGTGAATAACCTCCATGATCTTTTCTACCTAGGCATCCCTTGATACTTAGTTTGAATGATCATAAGTTCAGACTTAAATGTACATCAAAACCCGGTAGACACAAATGAGAGCAGTATCCTGCCATTAGTAACAGTGGGATAGAAAATGACTGAACTGAAAAGGGAAGTATGCCAGCTAAAATTCTTCCTCAGGGCCCTGGATGCCAGAACTTCTCAGCACTCACTGCTAGCAATTTATTTTTTTTTTTGGTCCAAAAGAGCATAAATGAAGTTTGAGATGGAAGTTGAATCATATATTTTCCTATCTCCTGTGACATAGGTTAAAAGAGACAAGCAGACAAAATATTCAAAGAAAAAATTGTTTTTATCTAGGAGCTTTGAAATAAGACTTAAAAAAGAATAAAATAACTCTTGAAGTAACATGTCTTATATCATACTAATCCTCATGATAATGTTTAATCAAACTTGAAATGACTATCTCTGTCAAAGAACATTTAATTTCCTTATCATTGTACTATCTGTCTCAAATCAGTTTCTTTCCTAATCTTGATGCTATACAAATTGCCTTTTTTCTTTATCTGATTCTTAGGGTAAGGGAAAGAATTATCAGGGAATTAATGTATACCTTTTAATAGAATTTCATTTTTGTAGCAACAACAAAAAAGATGATTGGTAAATATCAAGTAGAAAGGTACTTGGAGAGATCTTTTCACTTACCAAGAATTCATTTGATTTGGAATTGAGCAAATGAATTTAAAAAGGGTCATGATGATAATATTATGGTTTAATTGCAAATTTGGGCAGATGGAAAAATTGAGTCAAAGATCAGCTGAATAAAGACTGAATTATATATCAACAAAATGAATCTGAGGGACAAACAAGGTTCTGTATTAACTTAAAAAACAAGTGTTTCTAATTTGGCATTCTGTTGTAGACGTAAATTGAAACAACAACTTGAAGAGTGAAATGATGATTGTGATGGAATCAAATGGGTTTTAGGTGCATATAATGGGTCACAGATGTTGTGTATTATATAATCAGTATATAGTCAACTTTAAACAACCAATAATGTGTGCTTTATACAATCACATCAATGGAAAACACATTAATAACATTCTTATCAAATTACAAATGCAGTTCAATCTTACAAAGTTTTGTACAATCCAAAGGGATGTGAAATGTCTGCATAAGACATGATACAGTCTCTCAAGAAACATGCAGTAATAGAGAAGTAATATACATGAAAAACTAGAGAAAAATAATGCATGTGAAATACATGAGAAAGGTACAAAATGTTTGTGAGATTCATTGAGGGAAGAACCTTATTACTATGATGAATCAAAAAAGGAAGGGGTATTTAATTATATTATAAAGTTCAGAAAGAAATGCACTAATGATAGAAGTAGAGATTATTCCAGGGAATAGGAAGCAGCATAAGCAATGATGCAGTCAAGTAACTGTCAAACATGTATATGGGACAATATGTACAAAAAGAGAAGCAGCAGAATAATGTTAAAAATATATCTTAAAAAGAAAAGTGTTTAGTTTTGGAAGATCATTTTCCCATTTTTACTGAGTAGGGGGGCAATGGCAGAAGAGACACATGGACTCATCATTTGAAGAAGCCATTGACCTAAATGACTAAGGATGAAGCATACTAACCACCTTCAGAGAAAGAACCAATATTTATTGAATGTGGATTGAAGCATGCTATCATTCCACTTTTTTTTCTATATGAAGTGAATAGCATTATTACCTTTTCTAATTGTATTAGATCTAATTGTGGTAACTAATCAAAGTTACTAGGTCTTTCAGAGGTAATTGTGTTTATAATATTGATATTACAATATTGCTGTAAATTATACTGAATCTGCTCATTTCACTTTGCATTAGCTCCTATAAATTGTTCTAAGTTTTTTTTTTTTTTTTTTTTGAATCCTGTGGAGGATTGAACATTAGATCTCCAAGTAAATTAACATAAGAACATTATTCAGTATAGTATTGTCCTAAAATGGTTGAGTATGGATAGTAAGCAACTTTTAACTTCTGAAATAACACCATGAATATGGAAAAATTTTTTTAAATGCACAACAAACTTAACTACTCAGAAATGACTGGATAAAAAGGCTTACTATTTGCACTTTTTTATATAACTCTTTCTAAGTGATTTTATGAGTCTGCCTAGTTTTGAATTCATACATCATTCATGCACCATGCATTCATTCATGCAAATGAGTTAGAAGACTATGAACTTCAAAGTTAGAATTGTTATCTGTAAAAAACCTTAAATCAGTAATGTTGTAATGGGCCTCAACTCAATCCATCACTACGGTTTTCTTCATAATACATTGGGTTTTCTGTCACTGGGGTAATTTATGGACATTGGTTAGCTGGTTGGTGTCAGATGTAGAGGAATATCACCTAAGTTTTTTTTTTTTCTTTAATAAATTGGCTGAAGCAATTTTATATAAATGAGGTTTCTATTTTGCTTCAGAATAGGTAAAAATAATCAATGAACTTTTTAAAAACCTGAAAAAAGTTTTGAAAAGAGGAATTACAAGATTAAAATAAAATTTAAAAATTAATATTGCATTAATCAATAACAAGAAAAATAGAGATTAATATAAATATATTTCATTTTATTTATATCATATTTGCAAAGAAGTTAAAAGACAGAAATAGTGATATAAATACAGGTATACCAATATGCATTCATTAGCAAAAACAATTATTGCTGGTATATTTAAATATTACTATCACTTCCATTATAAATTCCACATTACTTCTTTTCAAAAGCAAGTTAGAATAAGTTAAGCCAAACAAATAGTATATGCATTATATCTGAATATGTATGACGTTTTCTATAGCTGTGAGGTAGTAGACATGTAATTATTCCTGTGAATTATCAATATAAGGGTCACTGCACTGACCATTATTATTATATTACTTAATATCATTAGCTTCTATATTATTATGGTCATGCTGTAAGACATTCTTCTGGTTTTAATTAATGTACATTTGTTTAGATAATTCTTCCATTTTTTATCTGAATGTTATCAAATTTGGCATTCCTTGTTTAGTTCTTTTCAGTTTCTGATTATCTCTAAATTTTTTGGCAAAGATCTTTTTTTATTTACTTCTTCAGCTCATTTTACAGGTAAGGATATTAAGGGAAACAGAGTTGTGACTTCCCCAATGTCACAGTGTAAGTTACTGAAACCAGACTGAACTTCATGATTGCAGGCCAGGTCAGGCACTCTGTTCACTATGCTACCTACTCATCCTTTAACGTTTCCTACAGAACAGTAATAGTTAAAGGGATGGCGAGATAGGTAGAAAGCATATAATACAAGAACATTTTTTCTCTTTTTTTTTAATTTTATAATTATAAAAAATTTGACAGGACATATGCATAATTTTTTAATAACATTATCCCTTGTATTCATTTTTTCCAAATTTTCCCCTCCCTCCCTCCACTCCCTCCCCTAGATGACAGGCAATCCCATACATATTAAATGTGTTACAGTATAACCTAGATACAATATATGTCTGTAAATCCAAATAAGTAACCTGTGTAGAAAGATAGTAGTGCTAACAGTTTACATTCAATTCCCAGTGTTCCTTGTCTGGGTGTAGTTGTCTCTGTCCATTATTGATCAACCTGAAGTGCCCATTAGGAAATAGTTTTTGACTTCCTTATATCTTTCACTCAGTGCTCTGAGTTCAGCCCACTGTGATCAAAAAATCTCTCTTCTATATCTCTCTGTAAATACATGGAGATGTGCCCTACCCTTCTCTTTATTATTTTTCTTGTTCAGGTTAAATATCCTATTGATTCTTTTAAATGATTCTTGTATTATATGTTTTCAAGTCATCTCACTATCCTTTTTTTTTATTATATATATATATATATATTTTATAATATTATCCCTTGTATTCATTTTTCCAAATTACCCCCCCTTCTTCTATTCCCTCCCCCCGACGACAGGCAATACCATACATTTTACATGTGTTACAATATAGTCTAAGTACAATACATGTGTGTGAATATCATTTTCTTGTTGCACAATAAACATTAGAATCCGAAGGTACATGCAACCTGGGCAGACAGATATTAGTGCTAACAATTTACATTCCCCTCCCAGTGTTTCTTCTCTGGGTGTATCTACCTCTGTCCATCATTGATCAACTGGAAGTGAGTTGGATCTTCTTTATGTTGAAGATTTCCACTTCCATCAGAATACATCCTCATACAGTATTGTTGTTGAAGTATACAGTGATCTTCTGGTTCTGCTCATTTCACTCAGCATCAGTTGATTTAAGTCTCTCCAACCCTCTCTGTATTCCTCCTGCTGGTCATTTCTTACTGAGCAATAATATTCCATAACTTTCATATACCACAATTTACCCAACCATTCTCCAACTGATGGACATCCATTCATCTTCCAGTTTCTAGCTACAACAAAAAGAGCTGCCACAAACATTTTGGCACATATATGTCTCTTTCCGCTCTTTAGTATTTCTTTGGGATATAATCCCAGTAGTAGCGCTGCTGGGTCAAAGGGTATGCACAGTTTGATAACTTTTTGGGCATAATTCCAGATTGCTCTCCAGAATGGCTGGATTCTTTCACAACTCCACCAGCAATGTATTAGTGTCCCAATTTCCCCACATCCCCTCCAACATTTGTCATTATTTGTTCCTGTCATCTTAGCCAATCTGACAGGTGTGTAGTGGTATCTCAGAGTGGTCTTAATTTGCATTTCTCTGATCAGTAGTGATTTGGAACACTCTTTCATGTGAGTGGATATAGTTTCAATTTCTTCCTCTGAGAATTGTCTGTTCATATCCCTTCACCATTTATCAATTGGAGAATGGTTCGGTTTCTTATAAATTATGGTCAGTTCTCTATATATTTTGGAAATGAGACCTTTGTCAGAACCTTTGTTTTTAAAAATATTTTCCCAATTTGTTACTTCCCTTCTAATCTTGTTTGCATTAGTATTATTTGTACAGAAACTTTTTAGTTTGATGTAATCAAAATCTTCTATTTTGTGATCAATAATGATCTCTAGTTCTCCTCTGGTCATAAATTCCTTCCTCCTCCACAAGTCTGAGAGGTAGATTATCCTCTCTTCCTCTAATCTATTTATTATCTCCCTCTTTATGCCTAAATCATGGACCCATTTTGATCTTATCTTGGTATATGGTGTTAAGTGTGGATCCATATCTAATTTCTGCCATACTAATTTCCAGTTTTCCCAACAGTTTTTTCCGAATAATGAATTTTTATCCCTAATGTTGGAATCTCTGGGTTTGTCAAAGATTAGATTGCTATAGATGTACCCTTTTTTGTCCTTTGTATCTAATCTGTTCCACTGATCTACCGGTCTATTTCTTAGCCAATACCAAATGGTTTTGGTGACTGCTGCTATATAATATATCTTTAGATCAGGTACACTTAGACCACCTTCCTCTGAGTTTTTTTTCATTAGTTCCCTTGCAATTCTTGACCTTTTATTCTTCCATATGAATTTTGTTGTTATTTTTTCTAGGTCATTAAAATAGTTTCTTGGGAGTCTGATTGGTATAGCACTAAATAAATAGATTAGTTTGGGGAGTATTGTAATCTTTATTATATTCGCTCGGCCTATCCAAGAGCACTGAATGTCTTTCCAATTATTTAAATCTGATTTTATTTTTGTGGCAAGTGTTTTGTAATTTTTCTCATATAATTCCTGACTTTTCTTTGGTAGATGGATTCCCAAATATTTTATACTCTCAACATTTGTTTGGAATGGAATTTCTCTTTGTATCTCTTGCTGTTGCATTTTGTTAGTGATATATAAAAATGCCGAGGATTTATGTGGATTTATTTTGTATCCTGCCACTTTGCTGAAATTTTGAATTATTTCTAGTAGCTTTTTAGCAGAGTCTTTGGGGTTCTCTAAGTATACCATCATGTCATCTGCAAAAAGTGATAGTTTAATTTCCTCATTTCCTACTCTAATTCCTTGAATCTCTTTCTCGGCTCTTATTGCCGAGGCTAGCGTTTCTAGTACTATATTGAATAGTAATGGTGATAGTGGGCAACCTTGTTTCACTCCTGATCTTACTGGGAAAGGTTGCAGTTTATTTCTATTGCATATTATGCTTACTGACGGTCTTAAATATATACTCCTGATTATTCTAAGGAATAATCCATTTATTCCTATACTCTCAAGAGTTTTTAGTAGGAATGGATGTTGGATTTTGTCAAATGCTTTTTCTGCATCTATTGAGATGATCATATGGTTCTTATTAATTTGATTATTAATATGGTCAATTATATTAATAGTTTTCCTAATATTAAACCAGCCCTGCATTCCTGGAATAAATCCTACTTGATCATAGTGTATTATCTTGGAGATGATTTTCTGAAGTCTTTTTGCTAATATCTTATTTAAGATTTTAGCATCAATATTCATTAAGGAGATTGGTCTATAATTTTCTTTCTCAGTTTTCGATCTACCTGGTTTAGGTATCAGTACCATGTCTGTGTCATAAAAGGAATTTGGTAGGACTCCTTCATCCCCTATTTTTTCAAATAATTTATATAACATTGGGGCTAATTGTTCTTTAAATGTTTGGTAGAATTCACATGTGAATCCATCTGGTCCTGGGGATTTTTTCCTGGGGAGTTGATTAATAGCTTGTTCTATTTCTTTTTCTGAAATGGGACTATTTAAGCAATTTATCTCCTCCTCTGTTAATCTAGGGAGCCTATATTTTTGGAGGAAGTCATCCATTTCACTTAAGTTATCAAATTTATTGGCATAAAGTTGGGCAAAGTAACTCCTTATTTCTCTAATTTCCTCTTCATTGTTGGAAAGATCCCCCTTTTCATTTGTAAGACTATCAATTTGATTTTCCTCTTTCTTTTTTTTGATCAAATTTACCAAAGGTTTATCTATTTTATTGGCTTTTTCATAAAACCAACTCTTGGTTTTATTTATTAATTCAATAGTTTTTTTACTTTCAATTTTATTGATTTCTCCTTTTAATTTTTGTATTTCGAGTTTAATTTTTGGTTGGGGGTTTATAATTTGGTCTTTTTCTAGCCTTTTAAGTTGTAAGCCCAATTCGTTAATCTTCTCTTTCTCAATTTTCTTCAAATAAGCCTCTAAAGATATAAAATTTCCCCTTATTACCGCTTTAGCTGCATCCCAAAGATTTTGATATGATGTCTCATCATTATCATTATCTTGGGTGAAATTGTTAATTGTTTCTATAATTTGCTCTTTTACCCAGTCATTCTTTAAGATGAGATTATTTAGTTTCCAATTACTTTTTGGTCTATTTACCCCTAACTTTTTACTGAATGTAGCTTTTATTGCATTGTGATCTGAGAAGAAGGCATTTATTATTTCTGCCTTCCTACATTTAATTTTGAGATCTTTATGTCCTAGTATATGGTCTATTTTTGTATAGGATCCATTAACTGCTGAGAAGAAAGTATATTCCTTCCTATTGCCATTCAGTTTTCTCCAAAGGTCTATCATACCTAGTTTTTCTAATGTTCTATTTACTTTTTTAATTTCTTTCTTGTTTGTTTTGTGGTTTGATTTGTCTAAATCTGAGAGTGCAAGGTTGAGATCTCCCACTATTATAGTTTTACTGTCTATTTCTTCTTGCAGTTCTCTTAACTTTTCCTTTAGAAAGTTAGATGCTATACCACTTGGTGCATATATGTTTAGTATTGATATGGCTTCATTATTTATGCTACCTTTCAGCAGGATATAGTTTCCTTCCTTATCTTTTTTAACGAGATCTACTTCTGCTTTTGCTTGATCTGAGATAAGGATAGCTACCCCTGCTTTTTTGGCTTTACCTGAAGCATAATAGGCTCTGTTCCAACCTTTTACCTTTACTCTGTATGTATCTCCCTGCTTTAAGTGTGTTTCCTGTAGGCAACATATTGTAGGGTTCTGCTTTTTGATCCAATCTACTATCCGTCTCCGTTTGATGGGATCGTTCATCCCATTTACATTTACAGTTAAAATTACTAATTCTGTATTTCCTGCCATCGTATTATCCCCAGATTATGCTTTTTTCCCTTGACCCCCCTGATCCCCCTCCCCTATATTTAATTTACAGACCCCCCTTGTGACGCGCAACCCTCCCTCTTTTTTTTTTTTTTTTTTTTTTTTAGGATCCCTCCCCCCTCCCTCCAAGTCCCTTCACTTATTCTCCTTTTCCTTTTCCCTTTTCCTCTCCCCCCTTTTAATGAGGTGAGAGAAAATTCTCTGAAAAACAAATATGTTAATTATTTACTCTTTGAGCCTCTCCTGATGAGAGTAAGATTCACACAATGATTCTCCCCCTCACTAAGTTCCCTCAGATATGGTGTATTTTCTATGTCTCTTCCTGGGATGTAGTTTCCCTCTTTTTATCACTCCTTCCCCTTTTTCTGAACCGACCTCCTTCCCTTTACTACACCCCCCTTTTTTTCTTTTATATCAGTAAAATCAAATTATCCTTGAGTATTTTTTATATACCCACAACAGAGTTACAGTTCTCAAGGGTTCTGTGTACCTTTTTCTGTTTCTCTTCAGTCTTGTGGATGTAGATCAAATTTTTTGTTTAAGTCTGGTTTTTTTCTTAGAAACATATGGAATTCCTCTGTTTCATTGAATGACCATCTTCTTCCATGGAAAAAGATGCTAAACTTAGCTGGGTAGTTCATTCTTGGTTGCAGTCCTTGATCTTTTGCCTTACGGAATATCAGGTTCCAGGCCCTTCTATCTTTTAATGTGGAGGCAGCCAGATCTTGGGTGACCCTTATTGTGGCACCTTGGTATTTAAATTATTTTTTTCTAGCTGCTTGCAGGATTTTCTCCTTTGTGTGGTAATTCTGCAGCTTAGCCACAATATTCCGTGGTGTTCTTTTTAAGGGTCTATTTCAGAAGGAGTTCGATGAATTCTTTCCACATCTACTTTCCCTTCTGTTTCTATTATCTCTGGACAGTTCTCTTTGATAATTTCCTGTAAAATAGAATCTAGGCTCTTTTTTTGGTCATAGTTTTCTGGAAGTCCAATAATCCGCAGATTATCTCTCCTAGATCTATTTTCCAGGTCTATAGATTTTCCCAGTAAGTATTTGACGTTGTTCTCCAGCTTCTCATTTTTTTTGTTTTGTTTGACTGATTCTTGGGTTCTCTGTGAATCATTCATTTCTATTTGTTCCATCCTGACTTTTAAGGAGTTATTTTCTTCTTTCACAGTTTTTAGTTCTTTTTGTAAATGCCCAATTTCGTTTTTAAATGAATTATTTTCTCTATTGAATTTTTTTCCATTTCCCTAATTTTTTTTTTTGAGAATTATTTTCTTTTTCCAATTCAGAAATTCTATTTTCTTGAGACTTTTTTATCTTTTCCAATTCAGAAATCCTACTTTCCTGTGTTTTTTTAACCTTTTCTAATTCACTAATTTTGTTTCCCTGCATCTCCTGTGAATTCTTTATTTTTTCCAACTCCAATTTTAGGACGTTGTTATTCTCTATCATAACTTCCCTTTCTTTTCCCCATTTTTCTTCGATCTCCCTCAATTTTTTAAGAGCTTCTTCTAGGAGAGAGTTATGTGATGGGGGGCAGGAATCGTTCCCCTTTAGGTTGTTATCTTCTGAACCTTTGCTGTTAACTTCCTCGGGGTTGGATACCCGCTCTTTCTCTGTATAGAAGGAATCTATAGTTTTTCTATCTTTTTTGCTCATACTTAAAAAATGTTTTGGGGTCTGTCCCTGGGGTAGGAAATTATTTACTTCTTTACCAGCTTCCTCCCAGACCGGATGGATGCAGCGGCCCCTGCGCCTGTGCTAAGAGAGAGCTCTGGGAGAGAGTTCCCCACCCCCTCCCTGGAAGTGCCTCAGAGGTGATTAGCACTACTGTGCTTCGAGGGCATAGAATAGTGAAGACTGCAGGAAGCCCAGCCTATGTATCCGGGTGGGGAGTGGATGTCTGCAGCAGGTGACGTGAGAAGCCCCTGCGCTCAAACTGGAAGTGTCTGACAGAAACCGCGGTCCCTAGTTCAAAGGTTCCGCTTCTCTGGGACTTCCTGGAGCTGAGTTCCACTCCCTCCAGCTAAGCTAGGCAGTGTGTGTTGCCTTGGGCTGTATCCACCCACTTGTCAGTCTCTTAACTATTCTCAGGAGGTAGCTGAGGCCACACCCCCTGGTGCCGATTCTCTGCTGAGTCACCCCCCAGGATCGGGGAAAATCTAATCTGAGTTTTAAAATATTTTGGCTTTCTCTTCTGAACTGCTAAATAATTAGCAGAGAAGAGCTAACAGCCTGTGCCAGATTCCTTTACCTCAGTGGCTTCTCTGATCCCAGAGCCCTTCCCAGCGCCATGGGCGCAGTGTGCCCCTACCCCACCGTCTGTGCTGGTCTTTCTTATTCCTCCCCTGAGAACTGACCTTTCCTGTTGAAACTCCAGATTCTCTTCAGCTGGTAAGTCGTGCTTCCAGTCCTTGTGGTATCTATCAGTCCTGAGCTAATTTTGAGACTTAATTTATCTAATTGGTTGTGAGGGAGTGAGGACGTTCACTGAGTCGTGTGTTTCTTCTCCGCCATCTTCCTCACTATCCTCTTAACTGTTTTCTGAATGGGTTACAATTCTTCAATATCTTCCTAAAATAAAATAACAAGTATGCATCACTGTTTAACCATGAAATAGAACAGCATGACTGCTACTTCCCTCTTTCTCTATATCATGTCTCTCTTACCAATCAGTTGTGACTATAAAAATACAGTGTCATACATTTATTTTTATTAGAATTGACTCCAATTAGTAAATAAGGTTACTTTTAGAAACTTTTTTTTAATAGTGAGAAAGTAACTATACCAGTAATTTGCTTGGTCTTTTAATTCAATTTTGTTATTTTAATTTTTAGGTAAATTTTCTCTGTCATATTTTCCATTTATTTGGATGATATTTAACTTTCCTTTTGGTTCCATAATTATACAATCATTGACTTTCTGAAATATCTTGAAAACTAATGCTTGAGTTCATTTAACATAATCCAATAACCACCAACAATTACTTCTCCATTTGGGCAGGCTCATTGCTTCTACGTGATTTTGTCTTAAATGCTATTCCCAGTGCTTCATAAAGTCACTTGCCTACTGAGATCAGACATGATAGTTCTACCATGATTCTTGACAAAGAAACAGATCACAGTAGCACCTATAGGCCCTCCTCCCCCCACAATATGTCTATCTCCATGCTACCAAAATTGTACAAATCATCAATACCTACTTAAATTATTTTAATAATATTCAAAAAAAGGTTTTTTTTCTAGTGTCCAGTTTCTCCTCCCTCAACTCTGTTAACTAAGACCCTAATTTTCTTAATGCAACAATATGATCATATTACATTTTTCTAAATCTTACAATAACTGCTTGTTGATTATCATGTAAAACTAAAATTCCTTTGCTTGACATGGAAAGCCCATAACCAATACTTTGTCACGTCAAATGTTTCTTATATTGCTGACGTCTAGATACTCAAGCTTCTAAGCAAAAAGAACTATACATCATTTATTTATTTATCCCTTTGTTGTTTTCATCTGTACCTTTTTTTGTGCTTTTCTCTGAGCTGAGAATTCTTATCCCACACCTCCACACAGCTATTGAATTTCTTTAAAACCTTGGTCTAATGCTATTTCTGACAGAAAGCCTCCTCTGAGTAATGTGTTAAGGAAGGTACTCATTATTAACTTATCCTATTTACTTTGGGCAATATATAATAGATAAAGAAAATTTACCCCATTTATATATAATTACAGTGCCTTATTTTCTTTCCTCTTTTCTAAGAAAGTATGCTTAACAAATATTTTAAGAGTAAAATGTGAGGATGTTCAATTGCTCTTGATTATCTTGGTATTTGCAAAGAAATACTCAGAGCTGGAAAGGGAGGAATCTGTCAAAGAACTTAAAATGTTATAATATACCTCAAGATGAGTAACACTAGACCTTTTAGAATGACTGTGTTGGCCTTTTAATATGCCAAAAAGAATGACCTGGTGGGCACAAATGCATCTTTAATAATAATACTAAAGAAACATCTTAAAGATGTTCTTAGACACTATCATCAACACAATCCCTCTGAATGGGTAGTATTACTTTGTGATATTAAAATGCATTCTTATTTTAAATGTAGTAATGGAAAAAGGTTCTTTTTAAACGGGTGAATACTCCTTTATAAAACACACACACACACACACACACACACACACACACACACACACACACAGTGATACAAAAGCCCCAATCTTATTGAAAAGTAGAATTTTAGAGATGAGGCTTACATTAGCTATCATCCAAATCCTACTTCACTTATATGCCCATCCACAATATTATTTTCTGAAAGATTTTCCACTTGAAGATATCTAGAGAAATATAATTCACAACTTCTCAGGTGATCCATTTTAATATTGGATTGATCAAATTGTATGAATATTTTTTTCCTTACATTGTATTGGTCTCTGTGTCTCTGTCTGTCTGTCTCTCTTTTTGTTTGTGTGTGTGTATGCATGTGTGTATGTGCCCTTTCTCCCATATAACTTCTATAAAAATAAGATATAAATATATAAAATAGGTTTATCAAATTTTTATTGAGCAAATCATATTTTCTTATTAGCTTTTGGTGTTAGTAAGCAGCTAAGTGATACAATGGACACAAGAAGATTTATCTTCCTGAATTCAAATCTGGTCTTAGAATTTCACTTGAAAAGCTACTTAATTCTGTAAAATGATCTTGATAAGGAAATGGAAAACTATTGTAGTCTTTTTACCTAGAAAACTTCATATGTAGTCACAAAGGATCAGATATTACTGAAACAAATGTACAATGAAAATAAATTCATTGTTGTTAATTGATAGTTGTGAGATTTACACAGGAAAAGATCATTTTAAAAAATTGTCTGTTTTGGAAATGTTTGTTTTCTTCTTTAAATTAAAAATAAATATTTTTTAAAAGTCAGGTACATTTATTTAATTTTGGGTATATTGATATGTATTATTGGAAGTTTATAAAATGATGTTGAGCTAACATTTTAAAAAACAATCTCTGTGAAATTATAGTTAAAATTTAGTTCACTACTCATATATTCTCTGCATGTTTCAAACTATGAAAAGCATATGAATACATTCTAGGGCAAGTGAGATATTAATTTAAAAGGGAAAATAATGGGAATTTATTGAAAAACACATTGAAGCAATACAAAATTTTAAAGTGACAATAAATAATTTCATTAAATAGCTATGAAGAAGCAAATTAAGGAAAATATTTCAAAATTTATGTTTCATATTTCACATCAATAGAATGCATTTAACATATTACTTCTTCATGTGAAGAATAAAATTGAAATTAGAATCTATCCTACAGAGTTAAAAGAGATTTCTTCTACATGTAAGTACAACTATAGTCAAATGTTAGAGAATAAATGCAAGTCATATGATAACATCTCAAGCAGTTAGCACTTCAGGTACAACAACCTCTGGAGAATTTATAAAATAAAGGAACTATGTGAATAGTTAAATCACAGTCTGCCTCTTTTAAAAGGAAAAGAAATATGCAACTAGAAAAGGCTGAAAAAATAAGGAAGAGAAGTATTTTAATATTTGTGATAATTTCAAAAAACAATTTCAAATAAGCAAGTTAGAAAATATTATTAACTAAAGAGATTATTTTTATCAAAAGTCTTAGAAATAAAGAAATTAAATAGAATATGAAATAAAAATGAAATAGAAATGAAATAAAATAAATGAAAAAGGTTTTAAAATATTCTTTATTCCAAAGGAAATAAAATTTCAAATTGTGGTGGACCTTATTTGATCAATTATCCAATAGAGATTATTTTACAATGGAAAGAGATTCTAGATTTGGAGTCAAAAGCACTTGGTTCAAATCCCAGCTCTTCTAGTTACTTCCATTGTGATCTTGAACAATTCGTTTCATTTCAACTGATACTAGGTTAACTGATCTGTGCTATAAAGCAGATAAACTAGATGATCTTTATTGTATTTCTGTGGTCTGAAATTATAAAACCATTCATTAGCCTGCTAAATGATATTCTGTATTTGACAGAGGGAAGACATTGGAATTAATAAAGGTAAGGAAAGAGTTCCAGTAAAAAGGTAAGATTTCCATTGCAACTTGAAGTCAGGGAGATAAGCAATCATAGAGGAAGGATAGTCTTCTAGACTTGAGGGAAAGCCAGAGAAAATGCCTGCAGGTAAGAGATGAAGTATCTTGTTCTTAGATTGAAGCGTATATGCAAGAAATAAAGTGTAAAAAAGACTGGAAGCATAGGAAGGGCCAAACCAAGCATTTTTCATTTGCAAGAAGCCCCTGGAGTTAACAAAAAAAAATATTTTGAGCAGCTGTTTCCAAAGATCCTTCTATGTACCACAAGCACTCTGCCCTAGAACTGTGAGGAACATCCCCACTCCACTGTAGCTGTAAAATCTGTAAATATTAACAGTCTTTCCTCTATGGTAATGAGGAGATATCCTATGAGCTGAGGCCTTGGGAGCTGACACTGCCTCTATTGCCCATATCTATTCTTGATTTTCTGGTTTCACAAGGTCCACTTATCCTACTGACAAATCCTTTCTGCATACCTTCCAATTCATTGTTGGTGTCTCTGGGCTGAGAGGTCTAGAAACCATCAGTCTTGCTGCTTATTCAGAGTTTCTGCTTTGCTGGCACTGGCACTGGGCCTGGAACTGGTGCTGCACTGCAAGTGCATGGTGGATTCCAACCCTTGCCTATTTACTTTTTCTGCTGCCCTTCTAGTTTGTCTTTGGTGTCCTTGGGCTGAGAGGTCTGGAAGCCACCAATATAGCCAGTGATTCAGAGATCTGTAGACTCAGGTTTACTGGCTTGAGTCTGAAGTCTGAATGGGGCTGCACTACCACCCTAGTGTCACACATATTTTTTGCTGAACTTCTAAGTTGTTTTTGACTAGAAAAAATGTTCTGCTCCATCTTTGTGGGTGTTCTGACACTCTCTAATTAGTTTAGAGTCATTATTTAAAGGAATTTGGAAAGATTTGGGGGACAGTTCCTTCCTTTATTCTGCCATCTTGGCGCTGTCTCCTCAGCAGACCTTTGAAATATAGTGTGTAGTGCTTATCCAAATCCAAGAGCAAATATTTTTGAGGGAAGAAAAGTAGAATTTTCAATAATATTAGAGATAAATCAAGAATGATCATTATCACCATTACTATTTAACACAAGACAAAAATTCTAGCTATAGCAATTAAATAAGAAGAATAATTTGAAACAATAACCATAAGCAGAGAAACCATAATAATCACATTTGATAGATATGATAATACATGTAATAAGACAATAAAAATCAATTAGAATAAATTTAAATTAATTGAAATAAATCAAGAAATCAAGAAAGTTACCATACATACAAAAATCAGTAGTATTCTTATATATTACCAAGAAAATTAATCAATAAGAGTTAGAGAATGACTTAGATATGAAAAGTCACATATTAAATTAGATGAGCAAGAGAAAAATTATATTTCAGATATATATATATATATATACACATATGTATATATACACATACACACATATATACATATATGAAGAGTTTATAATTACATAGGTCAAAGTAAATTGATAAAATGATAAAAATGAGCAGTCTTGATGCTTGTCATATGTGTGTATATATACACATAGATATGGTTTAGTATAAATAAATTAAATGCAGTAAAAATAAAAAAAGAAATGGAAAACTTCACAATCGATATTTTTGATAAAAGTTGCATTTCAATATATGGAAAGAACTGATGCAAATTTATAATTATAATCCATTCTTCAATAGATCAATAGTCAATACAAAGAATAATTTTTTCTCTAAAGTTTTTTTAAAAACAAATTTTAAAGTTTCTCAATTATATGTAATTACATTTATTTTTTAAAATTTCAGCTTCTAAATTCTCTCTCTCCAGTTAATCCTTCAAAACTCAAAAATCTTTTGTGCTTCAATCTACCATCAGAATTCTTCAGGTCACTCTCTGGAGGTAGATAGACAAAGTAAGTATTTCATAGTTTGTCATCCTCAGATTATTGCTATAATTGTACAATCTTCTCCTATTCTACTCAATTCACTTTACATAAGTGAAGGAAAGAAGGGAGGAGAAAGAATGGAAGAGAGTGAGGAAGATTGGAAGGAAGTGAAGAAGGAAGGAAGGAAAGAAGAAAGGAAGGAAGGGAGTGAGGGAGGGAAGGAGACAAGGAAGGAGAAAGAAGAGAGAGATGAAGGGAAGTAGGAAAGGAAGGAAGAAAAGAAGGGAGGAAAGAAGAAGAGAAGGAGGGAAGGAGGAAAGGAGAGGAAGAATGGAAGGAAAGGAGAAAGGAAGGGAAGGAAGGAAGAAGAGAAGGAAGAGAAGGAGGGAGGAAAGAAGGAAGGGAGTAAAGGAAGAGAGAAAAAAAGGAAGGGATGTGCATGTAAAATGAATTTAAGCAAGATTAAACCATGCAAAGTCACCAGATTTGTGTCTACCATATTAGCACCCTGGACACCTCAGAATCAGCTGTTAGAATAAGCAAAAGTTCTTGGTCTCTAGTGGCAGAAGCCAAGGGAGAATGGACGTGTAGGATCTCTGCCACCTCACTCCCCTTGTCTCTCTCACAGAAGTGACCATTGCTAGTTTCACTGCACCTCCTAGTCCCTCCCACAATTCTCTGTATACACCAAACGATTGGGCTAGCACAGGATAGTGGGAAGGACCATTTTCTAAGCATATTCTTATAGCATATTGTCCAATCAGTAATTAGCCTCAAATGCTGGATTGTCTGACCCCAGTGCATTGACTCAAGAGTTTCAGCCCTTCACACAGACTCTTTTTTTCTTTTCTTTTTTTTTTTTTTCTGTCACTGTTATCTGCGTCCAGTGGCAAGGCAAAGATCATGGCAACTGAAGATCACCCTGGATGCACCTTGCCTCAATTCTTGTAGAGGACAGGAACTTTGAAAAGGTGTACTTAAGACTTAATATGATTGATGTAATCTTATAACAATATTAACTCTGTGGAAATGATGACATAATGGTTCCCTAGTGATATAATGATTTGTTTTATGCTCAGTATGACGAATTGATGTAATTGTAATGGAGTATTTAAGAGGTCAGAATCAGACCAAAGTGAGAGACTGAGATGTGAAGACTTCTGACTGACTGACTGAAAAAGATGAGAGATTGTAGACTAGCTCACTGACTGAGACTGCTGGCACAGACTGGGAGACTAAAGGAGACAATAATGACTTTGGGTATTATTCCTGACTGTTCTGGTGATGATTCTTCTGCTGAGACTAAGGCTCAGTTCAGAGGATCTCCAGAATGCTAGCCAGAATATTATGAAATTTTACCTAACCACTTAATGGTCATTGCCTCAGTTACACTGAGATGTGGTCTCTCAATGCATCCAAAGAAGATTCTATGTGGAAATGAGAATATGGTGTACTAACTTTCTACTCCCATTCACTTTTATCCAGAAGTCTTGATTTTCTAAGATCCTATTCATCTTCTTAACTTCTTTCTTATTGATTTTATCATTAGATTTATCTAATTCTGAGAGATGAAAGTTGGGATTCCCACTGGTCTGGTTTTATTTTCTTTTAACTTTTTAACTTTTCTTTTAAGATTTTGTATGCTATTCTATTAGGTGCATATAAGTTAATATGACTATTACTCCATTGACTATAGTGAATGTTATCAAGATGTAGTTTCCCTATTTGGTTCCTTTAGTTAGGTATATTTTTCTTTGCCATATATGAAATCATCATTGGTAATTTTGCTTTTTTGCTGTATATGAAGCATAATAGAATTTTTTGCTCCAACCCTTTATTTTATATCTGTTTGTGTCTCTATTTCAAGTAATTATCTTATAACAATGTATGAAGCCAGGGCGAGCTCCCTGAAGGCCTCAGAATCATCCATAGTCAGTATAAGCAAAAGTCCTTGATCTTCAGGGAAAGAAGTGAAAGAGATGGACAAAACTACCAGGAATTTTTCCCAAAGATCCTTCCTTGATTCTAGAGTTCAGAATCTCCAGGAATCTCTACACTTTTATCCTCCTCCTCCTGAGGCCAAGTGAAGTTCTCTGGCCTCTCTCACTCCACCCCCTAATCCTTCCCTACAACATTAACCCAAAGCATTGAACTAGCATTAACTGTGAGAAGAGAAATTCCAAATATGCTAATAGAGACATTGTCCAATATGTAATTAGCCTTAAGTGCTCCACTGTCTGATTCAAGTGCACCTATTCAGTTTCAGCTCTTTATAACAATGTATTACGAATTTGGATTTCTGATCCTTTCTGCCATCAGATAACTGTGTTTATGTTTGAGTGAATTTATCTTCACTGTTATAGTTGCTGTTTATTTCTTTTCCATGCTATTTTCTTCTTCTCCCCCTCTTCTTCTCTTCTTCTTTCTCTTCTTTCTCTTCCTCTTTTTCCCTCTTCTCCTTCCTCTCCTCCTACTCTCTTCTCCTCTCCCCCAATTTGCTTTAGTGACAATAAATGTGGCTTAAAGCAGGTACTATGGAGTTTAAAATTTTGTCAGACATTAAAGGTGCAATAGAAATTCACTGCATCCTGGGCCATTGCCACTGATCTTGAATTTTGTCTGTCACTGAGGAGAGAGCAAAGATTATGATTGGGCAACTTTGCCTCACTTAAATGCAATTCATATTAGGCAAAACTTTGATATATCATTGGTTCTCTTTGAAAATAGAGAAGAAACAACAACATAGTCCATGTAGGTAGGGTTCCTTTACTGGTGTACTCAATAACTCTAGTTGATTCCTAGCATTGGTTTTGGATTGTGGTTTTGGTATATTGGTTCTGGTTCTGATTTGAGCAGCACCAACAATTTTACCTGCAATAGTTCACAGGTTGAGATACCCAGTATGATAAGATTAAATGAAACAATTTATCAGAATTGTGACTATTGCCAGAAGTATACTACAGATTAAGAGAATATTAGCCCATACCAGGAAATGCTTTGCTAAAAGATCCAGAATTTGAATGAATTGCTCAGATATTATAGAATCTAGATAAAAGTAAAACACCTATTCAATAGTCCTACAAAATGTTGCATGCTTTAATGATTTAAATATCAATCTCTAGGAAAATATGTGTGGCAGAAATGATGATTTACTATTTTATGTCTTACATATTTATTTATGTTTTGGCCTCTTTTTGGATCTCAAACATTTCTCTTTTGGTGGAAGAAAAGCTCTTTCAAGCTTTGTTTTTAAATCCTTCCCCAAACTCTATCTGGGAAAGAAATATGATACACTGTCTTCATTTCTTTGAAATTATAGTACCCTGAGAATATTAAAATAGACTAATTACCAACCAAGGACTCTTAAGGATAAAGAATACCTTCATTCAGCTGCTTCATGGAATGATCCCCATAGTTCTTAGTCCAGCAAATCAGAGAGCAGGAGGAAGCTTTCTTGATTTTCCTTATTATGCTTGTTGCTCAAATTATATTTGTATATAGCTATGTGAAATTACATTTTTCTAGCTGATTCTTTTCTTAGATTTTTCATACTGAAAATCACTAGCAACTTTTACTACTTTTCTTCCTACTCACCATGTCATCCTGCTTGGGAGTTCTAAGATCCATGCTCTCCCTGAACATAACTCTTTCACTGTCAATTTGATTACACTGTACATACATGTTTAATTTTCCCTGATAATCTGGGAAATATGGAGTAATTCTTGAAACCCACTTATTTTCTCCTTTGAGAAAAACTAGCTCCTTTTTTGAGTATAGATATCAACCACTTTGCTGTCAGAAAAATACAAACCTTTCATGTTTTGTGTAGGGCACTGTAAAATTATCTTTGTTCTTTGTACTTGCTATAAAGTATTTCCACAGACTTTGTGGGGAAAAAAGGCAGCTCTCCAAAGAGAAAAATTTCATTTTAGTCCCTCTTTTCTACATGTAATTTATTCATACAATTTCTTATATTCCAAATCTTCCTTTTATTGTTTGTATTTAAGGACCATTCAATATATGTGAAAATCAAATACATTACTCATCAATACAAATTTTTATAGCATCTTTTTTTAAATTGAATTTTACTCTTTCTCCAGGTATAACATAAAAATTGATCTGGATTTAGTGGGTTAAATATATATAGCATAATTTATTGGACTTATAAGACCTCATGGGAGAAATTTTACTCTTCAACTATTCTGTGCTGGCCCTCTTTTTTGTCCTTCAATCTTTTTTATATCTTCTCCTTTGATGTCAGGTGGAGAAGAAGTCAATGAGGTAGGATATGGAAAAAAAAAAAAGTGTTAATGCAGACTAGCAAGAAAACCAATACAATAACTAAATATCTTAGGTAAATAATCTGAAATGAATATCTTAAAAATAATATCAAATTAAAAATAATGAATATATTTTATAAATTAAACAAAGTTTGAATAGATTGGTAATACTTATATGGAATCCATTTCCAACAATAAAATTTTAAGATTTACTCACTTTGCCTTTTTATAATCAAAATAAGGTAAACTGAAGCACAAAGATATGAGAATGATTTTTTTTTAATTAAAGAATGATATTAACAATAAACACAATCTCACTATTTTCAAGAAAACTACAGTTTTGGGGAAGACAGAAAAAGAACAGAACTTCTTAAGTGAAAAACAAGTTGTGATTGGTTTGAGATAATGAATTACAAAATAGATATGTTTAATTGCAGAGCTGAGCTATGGTGAGATAACGTGATGCGTAAGAAATTTGGAATGAGTGTCTAGCAATAACACTCTCTTATGACTAAAAAAATGTTCATTGTTTGAGTCCCTCTACAAGGTGAGAGATAGTATACTAGACTTCTTTGGATAACAAACTCGACATTCTTGAGGAACAGTTTATCAGAAATACTGGCTTTAAAAACTGATCTCCAGCTTTCCACTTCTTTCTAATCTTGGTTGTGTTGGTTTTGGACAAATAATTATTTGTCCAAAACATTTTAAATTTAATTTAACTTAAATTATGTTTTGCTTTTCATAATGTTCTCTATCTCTTTTTTGTTAACAAATTCTTCCTTTTCAAAGCAGAAAGCGGGATGGGGGGGGTTTTATATACAATGTTTCTAATAAAGGCCTTGTTTTTAAATATATAGAGAATTTACTCAAATTTGTAAGAATGCAAGTCATTTCCCAATTTATTAATGGACAAAGAATGGGAACAGACAATTTTCAGATGATGAAATTAAAACCGTATTTAGTCATGTGAAAAACTGTTCTAAATCATTATTGATTAGGAAATACAAATTAAGATATCTTTGAGGTACCATATCTCTTAGATTGGATAAAATGGCAGAAAAATTTAATGTTAAATGTGGAAGGGGATGAGGGAAATAGGAATACAAATGCATTGTTGGTGGAATTGTGAATTGATCCAATCAATTTTGAACCAAGCCCAGAGTATTATCGAACTGTATACCCTTGGAACCAGCAGTGTCTCTATTGGCTTTGTATCCCAAATTGATTATAAAAGACAAGAAAGGATCCATATATGTGAAAATATTTGTAGCAATCCTTTTTTATAGTGGCAAAGAACTGGGAATTGAGTGGAAGCCCATCAGTTGAAGAATGTCTGAAAAGTTATGGTATTTGAATGTAATAGAATATTATTGTTTTATAAGAAATGACAAGAAGGCTGATTTCAGAAAAGCCTAGAAAAAATTACTTGAACTGATGCTAAGTGAATAGAACCAATAGAACATCGTACACAGCAGCAATAAGATTATGTGATGATAAGCAATAATAGACTTTGTTCTTTTCAACAATAAAGTGATTCAAGGCAATTCAAACTTGTAATGAAAAGAGCCATCCATATAGGAGACAGAGCTATGGAGACTGAATATAGATCAAAACATAGTATTTTCACCATTGTTGTTGTTTGCTTGCTTTTTTCTGTTTTTTGTTTGTTTGTTTTGTTTTGTTTTGTTTTTCAACTCTCCCTTTTGATCCTACTGCACTGATCCACCACTACATTTCCCAACTAGTACCATAGAGTTTTGGTGATTGTTGCTTTATATTATAGTTTTAGGTCTAGTACAGCTGAGTCACCTTTTTTTTGGTATTTTTTCTACTTATTTAGTTGATAATTTAGATAATTTCTTTTTCCAGATGAATTTTGTTATATTTTTTCTACCTCCATAATAAATTCAAAGTTTAATTGGTATAGCATTGAATAAGTAAATTAATTTAAGGTAGAATTGTCTTTTTATTACATTATCTCAGCTTATTCATGAGCAACTGATACCATTCCACTTGCTTAGATTTAACTATCTCGATGAAAAAATTGTTTTGTAACTGTTTTCTTATAGTTTTTGGGTTGGTCTTGGCACATAGACTCCCAAGTATTTTATAATGTCTACATTTGTTTTAAATGAAATTGTTTTTCTAACTCTTGCTGCTGAGCTTTATTGGTAATTTATAGAAATGCTGATCATTTGTGCACTTTTTTTTTAAATTGTATGGTTTTGCTAAATTTGTTAAATATTTCAAGAAGTTATTTAGTTGGTTCTCTATGACTCTCTAAGTATGTGATTCTCTAAATATAGGATTTTCAAATCAGATGATATTTCATTTAGTGTTCATATTTTCCCTAAAAGATCATCAGTTTTGCTAAGTAGTTGATTCTTTTTTTAAATTAATTTATTTTAATACACATTGCTTTATGAATCATATTGAAAGAGAAAAAAGCAGAACAAAAAGGAAAAACTATGGGAGAGAAAAAAAACAGAAAAACATCAACATAACATGTGTTGTTTTGGATTCAATCAACATAGCTGTATTTTTTTTTTGTTTGTTTGTTTGTTTTTGTTGTAATTGTTTTTGTTGTTGTTTTTTTTTTTTTTTTTTTTTTTTTTTTTTTTTTTTTTTTCCTGGATGCACATGATGTTTTCTACACAAAGTCTACTGGGATGGCCTTGGATCATTGAAACATTAATAAAAATCAAGTCTTTCTTAGTTGAACATCACACATTCTTGCTGTGTACAATGTATTCCTGGTTCTGCTTGTTTCACTCAGCATCAGTTCATGTAAATGTTTCCAGGTCTTTCTAAAATCAGCTTGCTTATCATATTTAATAGAACAATAATAATTACCTTAATATGTCATAATATATTCAGTCATTCCCCTATTGATAGGTATCTACTCATTTTAAAAAATTCTTTGCTACTACAAAAAGCAATGCTACAGAATTTTTTTTGTACATGTGGGTCTTTCTCTCTTCTTTATGATTTCCTTGGCATCTAGTCCTAGTATCTGCTGAATCAAAATATATGCACAAACTATTACCCCTTTGAGCATAATTCCAAATTGTTCTCCAGAATGATTGAATCATTTCACAACTCCACTAACAATGCATTAGTGTCCCAGTTTTCCCACACTCTCTCCAACATTTATCATTAACTTTTCTTCTCATATTAGCTAATCTCAGAGATGTCAGGAAGTACTTCAGAGTTGTTTTAATTTGTATTTCTCTAATAAATTATGATTTAGAGCATTTTTTCATATCACTATAGAGGGCTTTAATTTCAACCTCTGAAAATTGTTCATGCCCTTTGATTGTTTATCATTGGGAAATGGCTTTATTCTTATAAATTTGACACAGTTCTTTATATATTTTAGGATAGAAATCTTTATTGGAAAATACTGGCTATAATCCCCTCCCCCAACTTGTACTTCTCTTTTAATCTTTTTTTCTGTTGGTTTTGTTTGTGCAAAAACTTTTACATTTAATGCAATTAAAGTTATCTATTTTGTATTTTATAATGTTCTCTAGTTCTACTTAGGTCATAACTTCCTTCCTTCTCCAAAGATTTGATTGTATAACTATGCTTTGCTCTTCTAATTTGCTTATTTTGATATCATTCTTTACACTCAAATTATGTATCCATTTTACCTTATTTTGGTTTGAGCTATGAGATGTAGGTCTGTGCCTAGTCTGACACATTATTTTCCAGTTTTCCAGCAAGTTTTGTGAAATAGTGAATTCTTTTTTTTTTAATTAATAATTTTATTATATATATATATATATATATATATTTTATAATATTATCCCTTGTATTAATTTTTCCACATTATCCCCCCCTCTCTCTATTCCCTCCCCCCGATGACAGGCAATCCCATACATTTTACATGGGTTACA
This sequence comes from Sminthopsis crassicaudata, assembly GCF_048593235.1. Lineage (NCBI taxonomy): Eukaryota > Metazoa > Chordata > Mammalia > Dasyuromorphia > Dasyuridae > Sminthopsis > Sminthopsis crassicaudata. Next base: position 323,963,257 of record NC_133617.1, on the reverse strand, counting down.
ATATAGTCTAGATAAAATACATGTGTGTGAATATCACTTTCTTGTTGCACAATAAACATTAGATTCCGAAGGTACATGCAACCTGGGCAGACAGATATTAGTGCTAACAATTTACATTCACTTCCCAGTGTTTCTTCTCTGGGTGTAGCTACCTCTGTCCATCATTGATCAACTGGAAGTGAGTTGGCTTTTCTTTATGTTGAAGATTTCCACTTCCATCAGAATACATCCTCATACAGTATTGTTGTTGAAGTGTACAGTGATCTTCTGGTTCTGCTCATTTCACTCAGCATCAGTTGATTTAAGTCTCTCCAGGCCTTTCTGTATTCCTCCTGCTGGTCATTTCTTACAGAGCAATAATATTCCATAACCTTCATATACCATAATTTACCCAACCATTCTCCAACTGATGGACATCCATTCATCTTCCAGTTTCTAGCTACAACAAAAAGAGCTGCCACAAACATTTTGGCACATATATGTCTCTTTCCGCTCTTTAGTATTTTCTTTGGGATATAAGCCCAGTAGTAGCGCTGCTGGGTCAAAGGGTATGCACAGATTGATAATTTTTTGGGCATAATTCCAGATTGCTCTCCAGAATGGCTGGATTCTTTCGCAACTCCACCAGCAATGTATTAGTGTCCCCAGTTTTCCCCACATCCCCCTCCAACATTCATTATTATTTGTTCCTGTCATCTTAGCCAATCTGACAGGTGCGTGGTGGTATCTCAGAGTTGTCTTAATTTTCGTTTTTTCTGATCAGTAGTGATTTGGAGGACTCTTTCATGTGAGTGGATATAGTTTCAATTTCTTCCTCTGAGAATTGTCTGTTCATATCCTTTGACCATTTATCAATTGGAGAATGGTTCGGTTTCTTATAAATTAGGGTCAGTTCTCTATATATTTTGGAAATGAGACCTTTGTCAGAACCTTTGTTTTTAAAAATATTTTCCCAATTTGTTACTTCCCTTCTAATCTTGTTTGCATTAGTATTATTTGTACAGAAACTTTTTAATTTGATGTAATCAAAATCTTCTATTTTGTGATCAATAATGATCTCTAGTTTCTCCTCTGGTCATAAATTCCTTCCTCCTCCACAAGTCTGAGAGGTAGACTATCCTCTGTTCCTCTAATCTATTTATTATCTCACTCTTTATGCCTAAATCATGGACCCATTTTGATCTTATCTTGGTATATGGTGTTAAGTGTGGATCCATATCTAATTTCTGCCATATTAATTTCCAGTTTTCCCAACAGTTTTTTCCGAATAATGAATTTTTTATCCCTAATGTTTGGTATCTTTGGGTTTTGTCAAAAGATTAGATTGCTATAGATGTACCCTTTTTTGTCCTTTGTATCTAATCTGTTCCACTGATCTACCGGTCTATTTCTTAGCCAATACCAAATGGTTTTGGTGACTGCTGCTATATAATATAACTTTAGATCAGGTACACTTAGACCACCTTCCTCTGAGTTTTTTTTTCATTAGTTCCCTTGCAATTCTCGACCTTTTATTCTTCCATATGAATTTTGTTGTTATATTTTCTAGGTCATTGAAATAGTTTCTTGGGAGTCTGATTGGTATAGCACTAAATAAATAGCTTAGTTTGGGGAGTATTGTCATCTTTATTATATTCACTCGGCCTATCCAAGAGCACTGAATGTCTTTCCAATTATTTAAATCTGATTTTATTTTTGTGGCACGTGTTTTGTAATTTTTCTCATATAATTCCTGACTTTTCTTTGGTAGATGGATTCCCAAATACTTTATACTCTCAACATTTGTTTGGAATGGACTTTCTCTTTGTATCTCTTGCTGTTGCATTTTGTTAGTGATATATAAAAATGCTGAGGATTTATGTGGATTTATTTTGTATCCTGCCACTTTGCTGAAATTTTGAATTATTTCTAATAGCTTTTTAGCAGAGTCTTTGGGGTTCTCTAAGTATACCATCATGTCATCTGCAAAGAGTGATAGTTTGATTTCCTCATTTCCTACTCTAATTCCTTGAATCTCTTTCTCGGCTCTTATTGCCGAGGCTAGCGTTTCTAGTACTATATTGAATACTAATGGTGATAGTGGGCAAACTTGTTTCATTCCTAAGGTTGCAGTTTATTTCTATTGCATATTATGCTTACTGAAGGTCTTAAATATATGCTCCTGATTATTCTAAGGAATAGTCCATTTATTCCTATACTCTCAAGCGTTTTTAGTAGGAATGGATGTTGGATTTTGTCAAATGCTTTTTCTGCATCTATTGAGATGATCATATGGTTCTTATTAATTTGATTATTAATATGGTCAATTATATTAATAGTTTTCCCAATATTAAACAAGCCCTGCATTCCTGGAATAAATCCTACTTGATCATAGTGTATTATCCTGGAGATGATTTTCTGAAGTATTTTTGCTAATATCTTATTTAAGATTTTAGCATCCATCTTCATTAAGGAGATTGGTCTATAATTTTCTTTCTCAGTTTTCGATCTACCTGGTTTAGGTATCAGTACCATGTCTGTGTCATAAAAGGAGTTTGGTAGGACTCCTTCATCCCCTATTTATTCAAATAGTTTATATAGCATTGGGGCTAATTGTTCTTTAAATGTTTGGTAGAATTCACATGTGAATCCATCTGGTCCTGGGGATTTTTTCCTGGGGAGTTGATTAATAGCTTGTTCTATTTCTTTTTCTGAAATGGGACTATTTGAGCAATTTATCTCCTCCTCTGTTAATCTAGGGAGCCTATATTTTTGGAGGAAGTCATCCATTTCACTTAAGTTATCAAATTTATTGGCATAAAGTTGGGCAAAGTAATTCCTTATTATTTCTCTAATTTCCTCTTCATTGGTGGAAAGATTCCCCTTTTCATTTGTAAGACTATCAATTTCATTTTCCCTTTTTTTTTTCTGATAAATTTACCAAAGGTTTATTTATTTTATTGGCTTTTTCATAAAACCAACTCTTGGTTTTATTTAATAATTCAATAGTTTTTTTTACTTTCAATATTATTGATTTCTCCTTTTAATTTTTGTATTTCAAGTTTAATTTTTGGTTGGGGGTTTATAATTTGGTCTTTTTCTAGCCTTTTAAGTTGTAAGCACAATTCGTTAATCTTCTCTTTCTCTATTTTCTTCAAATAAGCCTCTAAAGATATAAAATTTCCCCTTATTACTGCTTTAGCTGCATCCCAAAGATTTTGGTATGATTTCTCATCATTGTCATTATCTTGGGTGAAATTATTAGTTTCTATAATTTGCTCTTTCACCCAGTCATTCTTTAAGATGAGAATATTCAGTTTCCAATTACTTTTTGGTCTATTTACCCCTAACTTTTTACTGAGTGTAGCTTTTATTGCATTGTGATCTGAGAAGAAGGCATTTATTATTTCTGCCTTCCTACATTTAATTTTGAGATCTTTATGTCCTGATATATGGTCTATTTTTGTATAGGATCCATGAACTGCTGAGAAGAAAATATATTCCTTTCCATTGCCATTCAGTTTTCTCCAAAGGTCTATCATACCTAGTTTTTCTAATGTTCTATTTACTTTTTTAATTTCTTTCTTATTTGTTTTGTGGTTTGATTTGTCTAAATCTGAGAGTGCAAGGTTGAGATCTCCCACTATTATAGTTTTACTGTCTATTTCTTCTTGCAATTCTCTTAACTTTTCCTTTAGAAAGTTAGATGCTATACCACTTGGTGCATATATGTTTAGTATTGATATGGCTTCATTATTTATGCTACCTTTCAGCAGGATATAGTTTCCTTCCTTATCTGTTTTAACGAGATCTACTTCTGCTTTTGCTTGAACTGAGATAAGGATAGCTACCCCTGCTTTTTTGGCTTTACCTGAAGCATAATAGGCTCTTTTCCCTTTACTCTGTATGTATCTCCCTGCTTTAAGTGTGTTTCCTGTAGACAACATATTGTAGGCTTCTGCTTTTTGATCCAATCTGCTATCCGTCTCCGTTTGATGGGATCGTTCATCCCATTTACATTTACAGTTAAAATTACTAATTCTGTATTTCCTGCCATCATATTATCCCCAGATTATGCTTTTTCCCTTGACCCCCCTGATCCCCCTCCCCTATATTTAATTTACAGACCCCCCTTGTGATGCACAACCCTCCCTTTTTTTTTTTAGTATCCCTCCCCCCTCCCTCCAAGTTCCTTCACTTATTCTCCTTTTCCTTTTCCCTTTTCCTCTCCCCCCTTTTAATGAGGTGAGAGAAAATTCTCTGAAAAACAAATATGTTAATTATTTACTCTTCGAGCCTCTCCTGATGAGAGTAAGATTCACACAATGATTCTCCCCCTCACTAAGTTCCCTCAGATATGGTGTATTTTCTATGCCTCTTCCTGGGATGTAGTTTCCCTCTTTTTATCATTCCTTCCCCTTTTTCTGAACCGACCTCCTTCCCTTTACTACACCCCCCTTTTTTTCTTTTATATCAGTAAAATCAAATTATCCTTGAGTATTTTTTATATACCCACAACAGAGTTACAGTTCTCAAGGGTTCTGTGTACCTTTTTCTGTTTCTCTTCAGTCTTGTGGATGTAGATCAAATTTTTTGTTTAAGTCTGGTTTTTTTTTCTTTTTTCTTAGAAACATATAGAATTCCTCTGTTTCATTGAATGACCATCTTCTTCCATGGAAAAAGATGCTAAACTTAGCTGGGTAGTTCATTCTTGGTTGCAGTCCTTGATCTTTTGCCTTATGGAATATCAGGTTCCAGGCCCTTCTATCTTTTAATGTGGAGGCAGCCAGATCTTGAGTGACCCTTATTGTGGCACCTTGGTATTTAAATTGTTTTTTTCTAGCTGCTTGTGTGGTAATTCTGCAGCTTAGCCACAATATTCCGTGGTGTTCTTTTTTTAGGGTCTATTTCAGAAGGAGTTCGATGAATTCTTTCCACATCTACTTTCCCTTCTGTTTCTATTATCTCTGGACAGTTCTCTTTGATAATTTCCTGTAAAATAGAATCTAGGCTCTTTTTTTGGTCATAGTTTTCTGGAAGTCCAATGATCCGCAGATTATCTCTCCTAGATCTATTTTCCAGGTCTATAGGTTTTCCCAGTAAGTATTTGACCTTGTTCTCCAGCTTCTCATTTTTTTTTTTTTTTGTTTTGTTTTGTTTGACTGATTCTTGGGTTCTCTGTGAATCATTCATTTCTATTTGTTCCATCCTGACTTTTAAGGAGTTATTTTCTTCTTTCACAGTTTTTAGTTCTTTTTGTAAATGCCCAATTTTGTTTTTAAATGAATTATTTTGCTCTATTGAATTTTTTTCCATTTCCCTAATTTTTTTTGAGAATTATTTTCTTTTTCCAATTCAGAAATCCTACTTTCCTGTGATTTTTTAACGTTTTCTAATACACAAATTTTGTTTCCCTGAATCTCCTGTGAATTCTTTATTTTTCCCAACTCCAATTTCAGAATGTTGTTATTCTCTATCATAGTTTCCCTTTCCTTTCCCCATTTTTCTTCAAACTCCCTTAATTTTTTAATAGTCTCTTCAAGGAGAGAGTTATGTGATGGGGGGGCAGGAATCATTCCCCTTTAGGTTGTTATCTGCTGTCACTCTGCTGTTAACTTCCTCGGGGTTGGATACCCGCTCTTTCTCTGTGTAGAAGGAATCTATGGTTTTTCTGGCTTTTTCGTTCATATTTTAAAAATATTTTGGGGTCTGTCCCTGGGGTAGGAAATTATTTATTTACTTCTTTACCAGCTTCCTCCCAGACCGGATCGATGCAGCCGCTCTAGAGCCTGAACTAAGAGAGAGCTCTGTGAGAGAGTTCCCCACCCCCCTCCCTGGAAGTGCCTCAGAGGTGACTAGCACTGCTGTGCCCCGAGGGCGCTGTGTTTTAGCGGCTTCCCAGAGGTTGAGACTGAACAGTAAAGGCAGCACAAAGCCTAGCCTATGTATCCCTGTGGGGCGTGGATGTCTGCAGCAGGTGACGTGAAAAGCCCCTGTGCTCAAACTGGAAGTGTCTGCCAGAAACCACAGTCCCTAGTTCAAAGGTTCTGCTTCTCTGGGACTTCCTGGAGCTGAGTTCCACTCCCTCCAGCTAAACTAGGCAGTGTGTGTTGCCTTGGGCCGTATCCACCCACTTGTCAATCTCTTAACTATTCTCAGGAGGTAGCTGAGGCCACGCCCCCTGGTGCCGAGATCTGCTGAGTCACCCCCAGGGTCCTGGAAAATCTAATCTATCTGAATTTTTAAGGTATTTAGCTTTCTCTTCTGAACTGCTATATAATAAGCAGAGAAGAGCTGACAGCCTGTGCCAGATTCCTTTATCTCAGTGGCTTCTCTGATCCCAGAGCCCTTCCCAGTGCAATCGGCGCAGTGTGCTAGCACCCAGCCGTCTGTGCTGGCCTCTCTTTTTCCTCCCCTGGGAACTGACCTTTTCTGTTGAAACTCCAGATTCTCTTCAGCTGGTAAGTTGTGCTTCCAGTCCTTGTGGTATCTATCAGTCCAGGGCTTTTTCTGAGGCTTATTTATCTAATTGATTGTGAGGGAGTGAGGACGTTCACAGAGTCGTGTGTTTCTTCTCCGCCATCTTCGAAATAGTGAATTCTTATCCCAGAAGTTAGAGTTTGGGAGTTTCTCAATACTAGATTGCTATAGGCCTTGATAATTGTGTTGTGTGATCTAATCTATCCCACTGATCCAATCCTCTATTTCTTAGTTGGTATCTAATGGTTTCAATGACTGCTGCATTACAATATAGTTTTAGTTCTGGTGCTGCTAACACTAGGTAGTTGATTCTTGTTCAATCTGATCTTCTTTAAGCTGATAAGTTCTATGAAATACTGATTTTGACTCTGATATTTGAATTGTTTTTTTTCAGGCTCTTTCTTGTTTTTCTCCCTGCATGATAATTTGGGAATTAGATTATAATATTTCCTAGAGTTTTCATTTTTGGATCTCTTTCAGAAAGTGAGCAATAGACTCTTTCTTTGACTATTTTACCTACTGGTTCTAGGATATCAGGACAGTTTTCCTTGAAAAATCCTTGAAAGATGCTCTCTAGACTATTTTTTTTTCTTCCTGGGTTTTAATTAGTCCAATAATCCTTAAATTATCTCTGTGGGACCTATTTTCAAGACCAGTTTTGTTTTGTTTTGTTTTTTTCCCCAATAAGGTATTTTACATTTTCTTCTATTTTTTCATTTTTTTGATTTTCTTTTGCTGATTTATGAGGTCTTGTAGAATTACCAGTTTCCACTTGCTCAATTCTAGTTTTTAAAGAATTATTTTCTTTGGTGAACTTTTGTACTTCCATTTTCATTTGGCCAAATCTACATTTAAAGAAATTATTTTATTCAGTGGAGTTTTTTCTCACCTATTTTCTAATTCTTAAGAAGTTGTTTTCTTTAATACATTTTTTTGCTCCCTTTTCCTTTTTGTAAGCAAATTTTTCCATAATTCTTCTACATAAAAGGAAAACTTTTTTGCCAAATTTTCTTTTTGCCTCACTTAATGAATTAAAAAAAATCCATTTTGAATTCTTCCAAGTGGAATTTTTAGGCTTTAGGCAAATTTATATTACCTTTTGAATCTTCAATGCAGACCATTTGACATTTTTTTTTTGTATTTTAATATTTTCTGGTAGCTTTGTATGTTCAGGACTCTTTTCATGTTTTTTGTTCATTTTTAAAAGTTGAGTTCAGGGGCGGAGCCAAGATGGCGGAGAAGAAACACACGACTCAGTGAACGTCCTCACTCCCTCACAACCAATTAGATAAATTAAGTCTCAAAATTAGCTCAGGACTGATAGATACCACAAGGACTGGAAGCACGACTTACCAGCTGAAGAGAATCTGGAGTTTCAACAGGAAAGGTCAGTTCTCAGGGGAGGAATAAGAAAGACCAGCACAGACGGTGGGGTAGGGGCACACTGCGCCCATTGCGCTGGGAAGGGCTCTGGGATCGGAGAAGCCACTGAGGTAAAGGAATCTGGCACAGGCTGTTGGCTCTTCTCTGCTAATTATTTAGCAGTTCAGAAGAGAAAGCCAAAATATTTTAAAACTCAGATTAGATTTTTCCCGATCCTGGGGGGTGACTCAGCAGACTCGGCACCAGGCGGTGTGGCCTCAGCTACCTCCTGAGAATAGTTAAGAGACTGACAAGTGGGTGGATACGGCCCAAGGCAACACACACTGCCTAGCTTAGCTGGAGGGAGTGGAACTCAGCTCCAGGAAGTCCCAGAGAAGCGGAACCTTTGAACTAGGGACCGCGGTTTCTGTCAGACACTTCCAGTTTGAGCACAGGGGCTTCTCACGTCACCCGCTGCAGACATCCACTCCCCACCCGGACACATAGGCTGGGCTTCGTGCTGTCTTCACTATTCTACGCCCTCGAAGCACAGTAGTGCTAATCACCTCTGAGGCACCTCCAGGTAGGGGGTGGGGAACTCTCTCCCAGAGCTCTATCTTAGCTCGGGTGCAGGAGCCACTGCATCCATCCGGTCTGGGAGGAAGCTGGTAAAGAAGTAAATAATTTCCTACCCCAGGGACAGACCCCAAAACATTTTTTTTAAATATGAACAAAAAAGCTAGAAAAACTATAGATTCCTTCTATACAGAGAAAGAGCGGGTATCCAACCCCGAGGAAGTTAACAGCAAAGATTCAGAAGATAACAACCTAAAGGGGAACGATTCCTGCCCCCCATCACATAACTCTCTCCTAGAAGAAGCTCTTAAAAAATTGAGGGAGATCGAAGAAAAATGGGGAAAGGAAAGGGAAGTTATGATAGAGAATAACAACGTCCTGAAATTGGAGTTGGAAAAAATAAAGAATTCACAGGAGATGCAGGGAAACAAAATTAGTGAATTAGAAAAGGTTAAAAAAACACAGGAAAGTAGGATTTCTGAATTGGAAAAGATAAAAAAGTCTCAAGAAAATAGAATTTCTGAATTGGAAAAAGAAAATAATTCTCAAAAAAAAATTAGGGAAATGGAAAAAAATTCAATAGAGCAAAATAACTCATTTAAAAATGAAATTGGGCATTTACAAAAAGAACTAAAAACTGTGAAAGAAGAAAATAACTCCTTAAAAGTCAGGATGGAACAAATAGAAATGAATGATTCACAGAGAACCCAAGAATCAGTCAAACAAAACAAAAAAAATGAGAAGCTGGAGAACAACGTCAAATACTTACTGGGAAAATCTATAGACCTGGAAAATAGATCTAGGAGAGATAATCTGCGGATTATTGGACTTCCAGAAAACTATGACCAAAAAAAGAGCCTAGATTCTATTTTACAGGAAATTATCAAAGAGAACTGTCCAGAGATAATAGAAACAGAAGGGAAAGTAGATGTGGAAAGAATTCATCGAACTCCTTCTGAAATAGACCCTAAAAAAAGAACACCACGGAATATTGTGGCTAAGCTGCAGAATTACCACACAAAGGAGAAAATCCTGCAAGCAGCTAGAAAAAAACAATTTAAATACCAAGGTGCCACAATAAGGGTCACCCAAGATCTGGCTGCCTCCACATTAAAAGATAGAAGGGCCTGGAACCTGATATTCCGTAAGGCAAAAGATCAAGGACTGCAACCAAGAATGAACTACCCAGCTAAGTTTAGCATCTTTTTCCATGGAAGAAGATGGTCATTCAATGAAACAGAGGAATTCTATATGTTTCTAAGAAAAAAACCAGACTTAAACAAAAAATTTGATCTACATCCACAAGACTGAAGAGAAACAGAAAAAGGTACACAGAACACTTGAGAACTGTAACTCTGTTGTGGGTATATAAAAAATACTCAAGGATAATTTGATTTTACTGATATAAAAGAAAAAAAGGGGGGTGTAGTAAAGGGAAGGAGGTCGGTTCAGAAAAAGGGGAAGGAGTGATAAAAAGAGGGAAACTACATCCCAGGAAGAGACATAGAAAATACACCATATCTGAGGGAACTTAGTGAGGGGGAGAATCATTGTGTGAATCTTACTCTCATCAGGAGAGGCTCAAAGAGTAAATAATTAACATATTTGTTTTTCAGAGAATTTTCTCTCACCTCATTAAAAGGGGGGAGAGGAAAAGGGAAAAGGAAAAGGAGAATAAGTGAAGGGACTTGGAGGGAGGGGGGAGGGATCCTAAAAAAAAAAAAAAAAAAAAAAGAGGGAGGGTTGTGCGTCACAAGGGGGGTCTGTAAATTAAATATCGGGGAGGGGGATCAGGGGGGTCAAGGGAAAAAAGCATAATCTGGGGATAATACGATGGCAGGAAATACAGAATTAGTAATTTTAACTGTAAATGTAAATGGGATGAACGATCCCATCAAACGGAGACGGATAGTAGATTGGATCAAAAAGCAGAACCCTACAATACGTTGCCTACAGGAAACACACTTAAAGCAGGGAGATACATACAGAGTAAAGGTAAAAGGTTGGAACAGAGCCTATTATGCTTCAGGTAAAGCCAAAAAAGCAGGGCTAGCTATCCTTATCTCAGATCAAGCAAAAGCAGAAGTAGATCTTGTTAAAAAAGATAAGGAAGGAAACTATATCCTGCTGAAAGGTAGCATAAATAATGAAGCCATATCAATACTAAACATATATGCACCAAGTGGTATAGCATCTAACTTTCTAAAGGAAAAGTTAAGAGAACTGCAAGAAGAAATAGGCAGTAAAACTATAATAGTGGGAGATCTCAACCTTGCACTCTCAGATTTAGACAAATCAAACCACAAAACAAACAAGAAAGAAATTAAAAAAGTAAATAGAACATTAGAAAAACTAGGTATGATAGACCTTTGGAGAAAACTGAATGGCAATAGGAAGGAATATACTTTCTTCTCAGCAGTTCATGGATCCTATACAAAAATTGACCATATACTAGGACATAAAGATCTCAAAATTAAATGTAGGAAGGCAGAAATAATAAATGCCTTCTTCTCAGATCACAATGCAATAAAAGCTACATTCAGTAAAAAGTTAGGGGTAAATAGACCAAAAAGTAATTGGAAACTGAATAATCTCATCTTAAAGAATGACTGGGTGAAAGAGCAAATTATAGAAACAATTAACAATTTCACCCAAGATAATGATAATGATGAGACATCATATCAAAATCTTTGGGATGCAGCTAAAGCGGTAATAAGGGGAAATTTTATATCTTTAGAGGCTTATTTGAAGAAAATTGAGAAAGAGAAGATTAACGAATTGGGCTTACAACTTAAAAGGCTAGAAAAAGACCAAATTATAAACCCCCAACCAAAAATTAAACTCGAAATACAAAAATTAAAAGGAGAAATCAATAAAATTGAAAGTAAAAAAACTATTGAATTAATAAATAAAACCAAGAGTTGGTTTTATGAAAAAGCCAATAAAATAGATAAACCTTTGGTAAATTTGATCAAAAAAAAGAAAGTGGAAAATCAAATTGATAGTCTTACAAATGAAAAGGGGGATCTTTCCACCAATGAAGAGGAAATTAGAGAAATAATAAGGAGTTACTTTGCCCAACTTTATGCCAATAAATTTGATAACTTAAGTGAAATGGATGACTTCCTCCAAAAATATAGGCTCCCTAGATTAACAGAGGAGGAGATAAATTGCTTAAATAGTCCCATTTCAGAAAAAGAAATAGAACAAGCTATTAATCAACTCCCCAGGAAAAAATCCCCAGGGCCAGATGGATTCACATGTGAATTCTACCAAACATTTAAAGAACAATTAGCCCCAATGTTATATAAATTATTTGAAAAAATAGGGGATGAAGGAGTCCTACCAAATTCCTTTTATGACACAGACATGGTACTGATACCTAAACCTGGTAGATCGAAAACTGAGAAAGAAAATTATAGACCAATCTCCTTAATGAATATTGATGCTAAAATCTTAAATAAGATATTAGCAAAAAGACTTCAGAAAATCATCTCCAAGATAATACACTATGATCAAGTAGGATTTATTCCAGGAATGCAGGGCTGGTTTAATATTAGGAAAACTATTAATATAATTGACCATATTAATAATCAAATTAATAAGAACCATATGATCATCTCAATAGATGCAGAAAAAGCATTTGACAAAATCCAACATCCATTCCTACTAAAAACTCTTGAGAGTATAGGAATAAATGGATTATTCCTTAGAATAATCAGGAGTATATATTTAAGACCGTCAGTAAGCATAATATGCAATAGAAATAAACTGCAACCTTTCCCAGTAAGATCAGGAGTGAAACAAGGTTGCCCACTATCACCATTACTATTCAATATAGTACTAGAAACGCTAGCCTCGGCAATAAGAGCCGAGAAAGAGATTCAAGGAATTAGAGTAGGAAATGAGGAAATCAAACTATCACTTTTTGCAGATGACATGATGGTATACTTAGAGAACCCCAAAGACTCTGCTAAAAAGCTACTAGAAATAATTCAAAATTTCAGCAAAGTGGCAGGATACAAAATAAATCCACATAAATCCTCGGCATTTTTATATATCACTAACAAAATGCAACAGCAAGAGATACAAAGAGAAATTCCATTCCAAACAAATGTTGAGAGTATAAAATATTTGGGAATCCATCTACCAAAGAAAAGTCAGGAATTATATGAGAAAAATTACAAAACACTTGCCACAAAAACAAAATCAGATTTAAATAATTGGAAAGACATTCAGTGCTCTTGGATAGGCCGAGCGAATATAATAAAGATGACAATACTCCCCAAACTAATCTATTTATTTAGTGCTATACCAATCAGACTCCCAAGAAACTATTTTAATGACCTAGAAAAAATAACAACAAAATTCATATGGAAGAATAAAAGGTCAAGAATTGCAAGGGAACTAATGAAAAAAAACTCAGAGGAAGGTGGTCTAAGTGTACCTGATCTAAAGCTATATTATATAGCAGCAGTCACCAAAACCATTTGGTATTGGCTAAGAAATAGACCGGTAGATCAGTGGAACAGATTAGATACAAAGGACAAAAAAGGGTACATCTATAGCAATCTAATCTTTGACAAACCCAAAGATTCCTACATTAGGGATAAAAATTCATTATTCGGAAAAAACTGTTGGGAAAACTGGAAATTAGTATGGCAGAAATTAGATATGGATCCACACTTAACACCATATACCAAGATAAGATCAAAATGGGTCCATGATTTAGGCATAAAGAGGGAGATAATAAATAGATTAGAGGAACAGAGGATAATCTACCTCTCAGACTTGTGGAGGAGGAAGGAATTTATGACCAGAGGAGAACTAGAGATCATTATTGATCACAAAATAGAAGATTTTGATTACATCAAACTAAAAAGTTTCTGTACAAATAATACTAATGCAAACAAGATTAGAAGGGAAGTAACAAATTGGGAAAATATTTTTAAAAACAAAGGTTCTGACAAAGGTCTCATTTCCAAAATATATAGAGAACTGACCATAATTTATAAGAAACCGAACCATTCTCCAATTGATAAATGGTCAAAGGATATGAACAGACAATTCTCAGAGGAAGAAATTGAAACTATATCCACTCACATGAAAGAGTGTTCCAAATCACTACTGATCAGAGAAATGCAAATTAAGACCACTCTGAGATACCACTACACACCTGTCAGATTGGCTAAGATGACAGGAACAAATAATGACAAATGTTGGAGGGGATGTGGGGAAATTGGGACACTAATACATTGCTGGTGGAGTTGTGAAAGAATCCAGCCATTCTGGAGAGCAATCTGGAATTATGCCCAAAAAGTTATCAAACTGTGCATACCCTTTGACCCAGCAGCGCTACTACTGGGATTATATCCCAAAGAAATACTAAAGAGCGGAAAGAGACATATATGTGCCAAAATGTTTGTGGCAGCTCTTTTTGTTGTAGTTAGAAACTGGAAGATGAATGGATGTCCATCAGTTGGAGAATGGTTGGGTAAATTGTGGTATATGAAAGTTATGGAATATTATTGCTCGGTAAGAAATGACCAGCAGGAGGAATACAGAGAGGGTTGGAGAGACTTAAATCAACTGATGCTGAGTGAAATGAGCAGAACCAGAAGATCACTGTATACTTCAACAACAATACTGTATGAGGATGTATTCTGATGGAGGTGGAGGTCTTCAACATAAAGAATATCCAACTCACTTCCAGTTGATCAATAATGGACAGAGGTAGCTACACCCAGAGAAGAAACACTGGGAGGGGAATGTAAATTGTTAGCACTAATATCTGTCTGCCCAGGTTGCATGTACCTTCGGATTCTAATGTTTATTGTGCAACAAGAAAATGATATTCACACACATGTATTGTACTTAGACTATATTGTAACACATGTAAAATGTATGGTATTGCCTGTTGTCGGGGGGAGGGAATAGAGGGAGGGGGGGTAATTTGGAAAAATGAATACAAGGGATAATATTATAAAATATATATATATATATATATATATATATATATATATATATATATATATAAATATATAATAAAAAAAAAAAAAAATAAAAGTTGAGTTCATTTTTAAAAGTTCTGGGATTCAGGGAGAACTCTCCCAAGCTTCTTCCCTGTGGTTGGGGGTTTAGCCACTGTGCTCTGGAGGCCTACTTTAGTTTCAACTGTTGTACCTTAAGTTCTGGGGCCTGTAATGTTCTTTCTGTGCTGATCCTGGAGGCCTCAAAGATGAGCCTGATTTGTTACTGGTTTAGAGAGTGAGACCTAAAAGACTTTGTTGGTGTTCTGTGCTTTGACTAAGAGTCTACTTCTGGTTTGCCTGGACTTGGGCTGACTGGGATAAGAATTCACTATTTCACAAAACTTGCTGGAAAACTGGAAAAGAATTCTGTAACTTCAGTATTCTTTTAGAAAGTTGATTTACTGTTGTTTCTGAGGAAAACTGGGGAGAACTCTGGTAACTTCTTGGCTTCCCTTCACCAACTTCCCATATTCTTTTAAACATAATTTTTATTGATAATTTTTTACACCCCATCTTCAAAATAAAGGAGTGGGGAGATAATATGGCTTATATTCTGATGAATAGATCAAATGAAGTGACTTTTGAAAATATATAATCAAAACTTTAACACTGTAATGAATTTATGTATGTGACTCTAGGCATGTCACTTGACTTATATTCAGACATTTTTCTATGACTTTATTTTAAAAATGTTGTCATCTTAACAGTGGCAGGTTATACACCTAATATTTTTCTTCTTTAAATTTAATTGAATAAAGAAAATAATACGGAGATGACTCTATTACATTTATAGTTTATGTAAATACACTGTAATATAATTGATCTTGGGCTATAAGTCTTAATAAATGCATGTTGCTCCATCTTTCCTAAAATTAAATATTGCCTATAGTTTTCTGTGAAAACAAAAGATATAAATAAAAATGTAAAATGTCTGTTTTTTTTTTTTTTTAAGTATGTTATCTGTTGAGAAATTTAGGGCCCCATCTAACATTTTCAGTCTTTACTATTCAAAGGGCATTCTGAACTTCCCTCCCTCCCTCCAACACACCCTTATTTTTGAAAATTCTATCATATTGATTCCTGGAGTTCATTAGGAATTTGCCAAGCCTTAATAGTGTCTTTCTTCTTAATGGCATCTCCCCTATTTTTAATTGTGAATTTGCTAAGAAAATTTTCTTTATTTTTTTTAATTGTTAAAACTCCTTTTATTTGCTAACATCCCTTATGAATTTAGCCTGATATTAGAAGCATAATAAAATCTTTGCCTCTTGATATGGGAAACCTCTAAGTCTACAAAATAATTTGAGACACCTTGTGACACTGACTCATATACTTTTGGGGCATTCTCTCTTCCCAACATCATCACATCTCTCATTTGAAATATGCATGTTTTTATTGTTATTGCTTAAACTGTATTTTCTATCATTCCTACTAATGATATCTCTGTCTTTGAAGAAGAAATGGCATTGTTTCCTGTAGCGAGCTGTCGTCTCCAGAAGCTGCTTGATCGCTCTCTGGGAAGAGATCTGCTGTGTCTACTCAAAACTCTCAGACAGATTCTTCTTCCTGTAGAGAACAGTTGTCTCCAGGCAGTTGCCGTTAACTCTTGTCCAGAGAAGTGACTTCCCTTCCTGCAGAGAGCCCTGTCAAGCCTGATGTAATGCAGAGACTTCTCCTATCTCTGGAGTGGTGTCCTCTTTTATCCTCCCAGAGAATGGGCATGGGATAATGCAAGGGCTTCTGGGAAGAAGTACTCCAACCAATGAGCTCGCTCCTCTTATCAAATCAACCTGAGTTCTCACCTTGTAATTGTCCAGACAACCTGAATTCTCACCTTGTCATTGTCCAGACAACCTGAGTTCTCACCTAGTAATCCTAACAGTTTCTCCCCTTGTTTTAATAACTTTCTCCTTCCTTGATATCCCTAGAGTAGATAAAGAGTTAGTTCATAACTCATTGGGATATACAACTTTCCAAATGTGGTTTCATTTGGGTAAAATTTAGCCCTTTATATTTTTGGCAATTAAAAGCCTTTGGATTTGACTTCGACATTTCATTGAATACAATCATACAGACAAAATCAGCTGGTTACTTAATTATTCATTAGCAAACTTTAATCCTAAAAGGCTTTTTCCAAGTCCCATGAATATATAATCAATATTCTACTTTGCTTCATGTTGATTGAATCTCCTTTGGGGTGTATGGGTGAGGAAGAAAAGAATACTTAAACTTCTGATTTTTATGTTAAACCTTTGAGGTGAACTGTACTCAGACTGTGAGAAAGCAAAAAGACTCCCCTGATTAATTGTATCTGATGTTAAACAATTAGCAGAAACTAACCATTTGCATTTTAATAACATTGTAACCATCTAGTAAATGAATCCATTAATCTTGATTAGCTTTGTTCCAGACACCAGAAAGTGGAGTTCACTGATGTGTGTGCTGATAAAGGGGATTTTAAAGTCATGTTTGGCATAATATAAATATGTAGCAAAAAATAAATTTAAAAGAATAGTGCAAATTTAAGTAAGGGACCCAAAGGCCCTAGTCTGGAAAAATAGAAAAAACATTTTTAAGCTGAAAATTTGAAATAAATCAACAGATATCTATGAGGAATGATAATTATTGCATCTCTTCTTTCTCTTCACAGCAGTTGAAAATACTAGTATTTAAGTAAACGTTAGAAGGTTAGTTTTAAATGGTAGCTTTCAGACATGCATTTGTTCAACCAAAAGCCAGAATTTAAGCTAAGGGACGATAGGAGCTGTTTGTTTGTTTTCTTGGTCTTATTATCCTCATTGCCTGACAAAACTTGGTATAGGGTAGGTACTTAATTGATATTTGTAGATTGATTAATTCATAGTACTTTAAAAAATTAGCTACAGTTTATACATTCTGAGAAAAGAGGTATGAACAATTCAATAAGTAGATAATTATTGTAGCAGTGTTTTACAATTCACTTGGGATAAAAATGGATTAAAGAATGCATTTCATCAGTTCCTATGCTCCAGCAATCATTTTTAAAAATATTCGTCTTGTGCTTTGATCATAATATAATTTTTTTTTTAATACAAGCAACCGTTGGTCTTTAAATTTCACTCAGTTATGTGTTTATAAATCTTGGTGTCATATTTTCATCTTTAGCAAAGATTTAAGAACTCTGTTTCTCACTCTTTCTCATAGAATAGATTCAATAAGATCTCAGTTGAATCAATTGTCTCTTTAAGATATTAGTTGCATCATAAATCAAACATATTGTGTTTGTATTGTATGCCTGATATTATTATGAACTTCGGAGGCACAAGTTTTTCTGTATATCAACTTCTGTTTCACATATAATAATGAAAAATATGTTAAACTTGAAAGGTCTGTTTTGAACACTTCCCCAAGATTATTGCTATTTTATAAATATACTGAGAAATTTGTATTCTATCATTCACATTAAGTGAATTCATCTTAATTTAAAAAAACAAAACAAAACAACATTTTGTACTTCACTGATTATTTTAAGTAAGAGACTGATTTTAGAATTGACAGACCAAGGGTGACTCAGTCCTCTGGGCATACATAATGTAAAGCTATCAACCCATTTGACAGATAGGAGTTTGGTGAACTTGCATCTGAGTATACAGAATAGAAGGACTTGCTCTCCTTTTTAACAAAGGAAGGAAAATCTATAATTATTTGCATCCTGTTTGTGTATGTCTGTTATTTTCTCTCTGTGTATGTGTGTGTGTGTGTGTGTGTATACACTTGCATGATGATGAAGACCTTTTTCTATTGAGCCCAATGCTATGAAACAGAAATCAATAGATTTTTAAATTCTTAAAAAAATATTCTTTTCAATCTATACAGTTAAAACAATACTGAGTCCTCTGCCTGTCCTCATCCATCCATAGGATCATAGAATCATAGCTCTAGAAATAAAAAGCATGTCAATATCTTATAGTGCAATTCCCTCATTTACATAGAAAAATAATACTGTGACTATTTTACTCAGATTTTTTTTGTGAAAAAATTTTTTTTAGAGATGATATTCTGGAAAAGGAAGGGTGGAGGGAAAATCATGCATACGATTAGAAGAAAGGATATAAGCACCTATTAAATGTTTACTATGTGCTAGGCACCATACTAAGCACAAATAGTCTCTTAATTTTTCCTCACAAGAAACTTGTGAGGTGGATGCTATTATTATCCTCTTATTCAATATGAGGAATACTGAGGCAAAGTTGACTTAGAGATTAAATTAGAAAATATTTGAAGCCAAATTTAGATTCAGGCATTCCTGACTCTTTTAATTGACCCATCTAGCTACTTCTGATGTAAATTGTGTCCCCTTAACCTTTAAGGGAGGCCCTGAAACTGTGTCCCCTTTAATCTGTAAAAGAAAGATGATTCATGGTCTCAAGCTCTCCCCTGGGAAAAGCATCTCTTCCCAAATAACACCCTGTCCAATTTAAGTGGTCTCATTCAATTGTAGATCTCAACATTATTAGTCCTAATAAGTGGCTCACACTCCCAGTTAATAATCTCATTCAAATTTAAATTGAATTGAAAATCAATCTCTCAGGAGTTGGCCCCTGTCCTGGGCCAAAGATAAAAGTAAGCACCAATATATCTAGGGCTATCTTTGCAGGGTGTCTTAACAGATCATGCCCACTGGTGAAGTTATTTTCTTCTCAGTGTTAACCATTGCTATCTTCTTAACAGGACCTTTTGCCCACTAAGAAGTCTGTCTTCCTGGCAAGCTGGCTTCACAGTGCCAATAAATCTCTTTTTGTCACACATATTTCGAGAATTCTTTTGCATGGGACCTGTGTTTCTGACTAGAGAGATCTCCCACCCCAATTCTCTCACCTCATCATTTGAATCTCATCATTTGAAATCATAACTTCTATTAAGCATTTATATGGAGATAATTTAACTGAGAAATTTGTATTTGAGAGAAAAAAATCAATAGTATATGGCATTTAAAACTTTCTAGAAAATGCTTAGAAAAATAAAACCTTCATGGCCAATAAACTGTCATAGTGCATATTCAGATATAAAATTTAGACACTGAGCAATAAATAGATAAACAATATGTAAATCACATCTAGGCGAAATAAACATTCACATTATATTGAGCATATCTCATAAACTATATGATATAACAAAACATTAATGTGTGTGAAAGATTGCATAATCATCTGTGGGTTATATTGACTTTTTGGATCAGGTTGTTTAGTAAATGACAAAGTTTAATCAGTTTTAACTATAAATTTATAGGGCATTACAGAGGACAATTTCACTGACAGAATCAAAGTAAATAACAGTAATCACATTTTATCTACCTAGTACAAGGTAAAGACAATGTTTTTGCCTTCAGTTTTTTTTGAGCAATGTTATTAATTAATTTATAGAATTAACTACATATATATATATATAAAATAAACAAAACAAGCACCCTACTTTTGGAGAGTTTGTGGTTATAGTAACTCTTGTCTCTAAGAATTAGCCATACACTGAATTTTCTCTTTACTTTGTGCTATGTTAAAAAAAAAAATCACTAGGCATTCATTTGGAAAGCCAATAGGTAACAATGTGATTCCTTCATTAATTTGAATAGAAATACCTTATTAACCTGACCATATCTAATATTTCCCCCATGTATCCATTGTAGAGTTTAGGTATAAAGAATAGAAATTCTAGAATTAATGCATGGTAGAATGGTAGACATGGTAAGTTTGGCTATCAGAAGAACCTATTTAATCTCTTCAAATACAGCTGAAATAATAATTTGAGGATCCATTTAATGCATTAAGGCAAAAAAAATGAATACACATATTCATATATGGCCATAACTCTATAATATAAAGTAGAAAAGACACAATTTTTTATGATACATCAAAAATAGTTCTATGAGAATTTCCATACTTGCTTCAAATTTCTGCTTCACTTAAAATATGCATAGTCTAATTCATCTTCTCTTCTTAAAATAAATTTCATTGAATAATTATTTCCTGATATAACTATACATTGTAGACTAGCAGTTCAAAACCAGATCTCAATTGGTGGTTCTGGGAAGGATATGAAAAAAAAAAAAACTTTTGAGAGTAGAAACATTCTTGATTTATTCATGGTTTTACATACTGATGATAAAGCCTTATAGAAAAGTACACACTCAGATTTAGTAGGGCCCTGTGTTCAGCACCATTATGGTAATAGTTGTATGACTAAGTAATTTAATCTCTGAGCTTCAGTTTCCTTATTCAGAAAAAAAGAAAAAATAACATTAATGACAATATGTTACTTGTTTTTCACTCAGGAAATAGTGCCACCTATTTATATGTATAACTAACCTAATCCTAGAAACTTCAGAGCTGAAATAAATGCTGTTGTATCTGAAGTGTTTAGAAAATTCATAAAAGTGAAAAAAAATTCCTGATATAAAATATGAAAAAAAAAATCAACTTTCTTCCTACTGTTCTCCTTCCAATTCTTAAATAAATTAAAGAAATATCAGGTCCCTACACCGGGTAATTTAATGAGGGTTTGATTTGACATGTTTAAATTTAGTAGAAAATCATAATGTAGTTCAGTTATTAAAAGGGAATTGTTCATTTGTCATGTAATGATATTATATGATAAATGCATCAGTCCAACAGCAACTGTAATAACCTTGCTTGTATTTGATAATCTTATTGGAAGCTATCATGACAGATCCACAGAGTATAGATAAACTTCATACAATAAAAGATCTTACTTTGATTGTTTTCACATGAACGTGCATGTGTTTGTGAACTCACATTAAGAGTTTTGTTGTAACAATAACCCATCCAGTTCCACCTGCAGGCACCCCATGGATTCAACTTTGAATTGCATGCATTTACAATAATCATTTTTCTATTGTGACTAAAAAAGCTTCAGCTCAGTCCAAAAGTTGACAACTTCTGATTAATTCTGTTCTACATACTAAACTATTCATTATTCTAACAGATTAAGGTAAGAAAAAACACCAAAACAATGCAAGTTTAATCAATACAAGAATTAGTATAAAACAAAAGAAAATACTGATAAACATATTTTAAGATAAATTTCAGTTATGTGCTGGAGATAGAAAAATTCTGCTCTTAAGGCAAAGAGCTGCTATTAACTTTGTATCCTCAGCAATTAGCATGGTATCTTGCAAATAGTAAGTACTTGTACATTAATTACAAGTATTATTATCATTGTTGTTATATGCCTCCTCTTCCTCCTCCTCCTATGATCACTTCATATGAAAGAATAGAATTGTCTATTCCCCAATCTCATTTCTAGGAGTTTTGTAAACAAACTATTTCAAACATGCATCTAGTTATGTAGGCTTGAGTCCAGTTTTTCTATCTATACTCTTGTATAGTAATGGGACTAAAAATTTCAGTGAAGGTTCACTATGTCTAGTCTCATCTACATCATCTGCTCTTCTCCCCACTTGCACATGGTCACAAACTCATCCCTCTCTATGTGACTTTCAGTCATATTTTCTCTATGCAGGTCACATTATGACCTGCTTTTGGTGCTACTTGTCATCAGAAAACACGCCTGCTCCTGTCTTTAAAGCAACACCCAAGCTTGGCTTTTTGTTCTGAATGGTCACAGATGTAAATGAGATATTCATTATATCCATTACAAACAAACAAAACATGTTTTTACACACACATTCCTATTAAGTCTCTATATGAAATATATTTATTTATTAAATAATAAAATAGATAATATAAGACATACATAAAAATAAAGTGACAAATGAAGGGTAGGTAGATGATAGATAGAAAGATAGCTATATAGATGGTATAGAAAGATAGCTAGATTGATGATAGCTAGATAGATAGATAGCTAGCTACCTAGCTAGCTAGATAGATAGACAGACAGACAATGGAATGAAAATGTACATACGCCAAAATTGTATTATCTTCTGAGGAGCATCCTGTTACCTATTCATCAGTAGTATCATCTTAGGAAACAAACATAGCAACAATCAAATAATATTGTATTTAGTCAGAATCTGAGTTCAAATGCTGTTTTTTTCTGTTTAAGAGTTGTATAACCTTAAAGAAGTTACTTATAATTTCTGAGGATTCATGTCCTCATTCTGGTTTATGCAGAAAAAAAGAGAAAATAACAGTGACAATATGTTACTTATTTTTCACTCAGGAAATAGTGGCACCTATTTATATACAAAATTAACCTAATCCAAGAGAATAATAAGAGATGAAGTGGTTGCTGCCTAAGTTTTCATGTCAGTTATAAATCTATAGTAGGTCTCTTATCAAGATATCAAATTTCTGCCAAATACAAAGATTATGGTAAAGTAAATAAAGTTCTGGCTTTGAAGAAAAAAATATTTGTATTCATATTATCTGTGGGCCTGTTTCCCTGTATGAACTAAAGAGGCAGTATAATATAATAGATAGAAAGCTGGCTTTGAATATTGGAAGAACTGAATTTAGGCCATTCTTATAAGATATATTTTCAATATAATCTTAGGAAAGTCACTTATCCTGTTTGTATCATAGGCAACTCTCTAAATAAGACTATAACTACCAACCTGTTTTGGTAAAAAGTTTATTCTTCTGGGACTTTCCTAAATTAATGGCATCATTGATCTGATCCTTATACCTAAGTTCATAATTTTGAGCAAAGTTACTTAATTCTCTATTTATCTTTAAAATAATGATAGTAAAAATAAAAAGCCATAATTATAGATCAGAGCTATCAAATACATCTGTGCTATCCCCAATTGATGCTATATCTACCTCATTCTTGATAAGAAGGAAATAATATTTTGATTGACTCATAATTCTAATAAAAACAAAGTAGACCTGAAAAAAGAAAGCTGGCAATAATGATAAAAAAAAAAAGAAAAGAAAAAATGATCAAGAAAGTCAATAACTCTGGGAGAAGAATTAAGTAAGGATAAGGAGCAGCCAATAAAATGGCGGTGAAGAAAAGATCCATTAATTAAAAATGAAAACTAAAACAACAAACTAGATAAAAAACAAACAAACAAAAAAGGTGGGGGTGATATGGAGCAAACATATTAAACAACAATAATCCCTAAGGAAACAAATAGCTCTGTGCTCTAATTTTTTTCTTTGAATTGTTTTATTATTTTCTGGTTATATATGTATATTAACTTTTTAAAATATTCATTTTCTTTATAAATCATGTTGGGAGAGAAAAATCAGGACAAGGGGGAAAACCGCAAGAGAAAATAAAAATAGAAAAAAGAAGTGAGCATAGTATGTGTTGATTTACATCTAATCCCCATAGTTTTTTTTTTTTTTCTGGATGTAGATGGCATTTTCTATTTAAAGTTTATTGGGATTGCCTTGGAACTATACTCAATTTTAATTTTAAACACACAGTGGTATAGGATAAGAGACATCTAGAGTTAGCTTTAGTGGATGGAGCCTTGGACCTGGGGTCAGGATGACTGGAATTTAAACCTGACTTCAGACACTGACCAGTCATGACACTTAACTTCTGTCTGCCTTAATCCATTGGAAAAATGTCAAACCATTCCAGCAACTTTCCTAGAAAATCCCATGGACAACATTGGCATGCTGTGATCCACAGAGTAACAAAGAATTGGACATGGATAACAGTAACAGCTACAAGCTACAGCATAACTTGGCAAATAAAGGTACTGAGAAATAGAAAATAAAGATATTCAGTCTAAGAACATTTGAAGGTCAACTATGAATTTTATTTAATAAACAGTGATTATACTGTTTATTATTATTATTATTAATCTTATTAAATATTAAAGCCAAAAGGGACCTTAAAAGTTATTTGGCTCAATGCCTGCATTTTATTTTTTTATATAAATTTTATTTTATTTTATTTTATTTATTTATTTTTGTTTGTTTTTTTATTTTATTTTATAATTATAACTTTTTTTTGACAGTACATATGCATGGGTAATTTTTTACAACATTATCCCTTGCACTTACTTCTGTTCAGATTTTTTCCCTTCCTCCTCCAATCCCCTCACCCAGATGGCAGGCAGTCTTATACATGTTAAATATATTACAATATATTCTAGATACAATATATGTGAGTAGAACCGAATTTCTTGTTGCACAGGAAGAATTGGATTCAGAAGGTAAAAATAACAGTTTACACTCATTTCCCAGTGTTCCTTTTCTGGATGTATCTGATTATGTCCATCATTGATCAATTGGAATTGGATTAGCTCCTCTCTATGTTGAAGATATCCACTTCCATCAGAATACATCCTCATACAGTATCATTGTTGAAGTGTACAATGATCTTTTGGTTCTGCTCGTTTCACTTAGCATCAATTGATGTAAGTCTCTCCAAGCCTCTCTGTATTTCTCCTGTTGGTCACTTCTTAAAGAACAATAATATTCCATAAGATTCATATACCATAATTTACTCAACCATTCTCCAATTGATGGACTTCATCTTCCAGCTTCTAGCCACTATGAAAAGGGCTGCCACAAACCTTTTGGCACATACGGGTCCCTTTCCCTTCTTTAGTATTTCCTTGGGATATAAGCCCAGTAGCAATATGACTGGGTCAAAGGGTATGCACTATATTACAAGAAAATTGTTGATTTTAGTACCTTGGGAAAATATTCACTCAAGTATTAGACCTAAGAAATGCATTTACTGTAGCACAGTAGTGTGTGAAGTTAGAGTATTGTAGAAGTTTCATAATCAGAGGAAGAGAAGTAGCGATATAATACAAGAATAGATAGTATTTTGCTATTTAAATTTCAGACTCCTTTTTGTCTCCTTGGTTTCTGCTATGCATGGACCAATACTAGTTTTAGAGGAAACGCATTTAATTTTGTCAACTGATGTTGACTAATCTGGAAGACATTTATGATTGCTGATTTAGACATTTAAAAATGAGGCGCATAATAGGAAGTTGATTTATATTGTATACCTTAAGGAGAAAAGGGGGAAAAGCACCAAACAAAAACCAATAAACCCTCTTCTCCCTCAAATTAAAATAAAACAAAACACAAAACCAGAAGCCAAAGAACAATGTATTAGGTTTTTACCTTAATTGTTTTTAATCTTGTCTATCTTTTGAAAAATATTTTTACAGTGCTAATAATATTTAATTATTTGGGGAAGGCATTCCAAATTCAACCCTAAAAACAAGTGGTGAATCAAATTCTCTAATTGGAGTAAGAAAACTTGAGTGTTCTTATCTTAACTAAATGAAATAGCTTCTAATAAATGTAATATATATATATATATATATATATATATATATATATATATATATATATATATTCAACATATATATGGTTTCATATGAGTTGGTTTTATGAAAAAGCCAATAAAATAGATAAACCTTTGGTAAATTTGATCAGAAAAAAAAAGAGGAAAATCAAATTGTTAGTCTTACAAATGAAAAGGGGGATCTTTCCACCAATGAAGAGGAAATTAGAGAAATAATAAGGAGTTACTTTGCCCAACTTTATGCCAATAAATTTGATAACTTAAGTGAAATGGATGACTTCCTCCAAAAATGTAGGCTCCCTAGATTAACAGAGGAGGAGATAAATTGCTTAAATAGTCCAATTTCAGAAAAAGAAATAGAACAAGCTATTAATCAACTCCGCAGGAAAAAATCCCCAGGTCCAGATGGATTCACATGTGAATTCTATCAACCATTTAAAGAACAATTAGCCCCAATGTTATATAAATTATTTGAAAAAATAGGGGATGAAGGAGTCCTACCAAACTCCTTTTATGACACAGACATGGTATTGATACCTAAACCAGGTAGATCGAAAACTGAGAGAGAAAATTATAGACCAATTTCCTTAATGAATATTGATGCTAAAATCTTAAATAAGATATTAGCAAAAATACTTCAGAAAATCATCCCCATCATAATACAATATGATTAAGTAGGATTTATTCCAGGAATGCAGGGCTGGTTTAATATTGGGAAAACTATTAATATAATTGACCATATTAATAATCAAATTAATAAGAACCATATGATCATCTCAATAGATGCAGAAAAAGCATTTGACAAAATCCAACATCCATTCCTACTAAAAACTCTTGAGAGTATAGGAATAAATGGACTATTCCTTAGAATAATCAGGAGCATATATTTAAGACCATCAGTAAGCATAATATGCAATAGAAATAAACCTTTCCCAGTAAGATCAGGAGTGAAACAAGGTTGCCCACTATCACCATTAGTATTCAATATAGTATTAGAAACGCTAGCCTCGGCAATAAGAGCCGAGAAAGAGATTCAAGGAATTAGAGTAGGAAATGAGGAAATCAAACTATCACTCTTTGCAGATGACATGATGGTATACTTAGAGAACCCCAAAGACTCTGCTAAAAAGCTATTAGAAATAATTCAGAATTTTAGCAAAGTGGCAGGATACAAAATAAATCCACATAAATCCTCAGCATTTTTAGATATCACTAACAAAATGCAACAGCAAGAGATACAAAGAGAAAGTCCATTCCAAACAAATGTTGAGAGTATAAAGTGTTTGGGAATCCATCTACCAAAGAAAAGTCAGGAATTATATGAGAAAAATTACAAAACACTTGCCACAAAAATAAAGTCAGATTTAAATAATTGGAAAGACATTCAGTGCTCTTGGATAGGCCGAGCGAATATAATAAAGATGACAATACTCCCCAAACTAATCTATTTATTTAGTGCTATACCAATCAGACTCCCAAGAAACTATTTCAATGACCTAGAAAAAAATAACAACAAAATTCATATGGAAGAATAAAAGGTCGAGAATTGCAAGGGAACTAATGAAAAAAAAAAAATCAGAGGAAGGTGGTCTAAGTGTACCTGATCTAAAGCTATATTATATAGCAGCAGTCACCAAAACCATTTGTTAATGGCTAAGAAATAGACCGGTAGATCAGTGGAACAGATTGGATACAAAGGACAGAAAAGGGTACGTCTATAGTAATCTAATCTTTGACAAACCCAAAGATACCAACATTAGGGATAAAAATTCATTATTTGGAAAAAACTGTTGGGAAAACTGGAAATTAATATGGCAGAAATTAGATATGGATCCACACTTAACACCATATACCAAGATAAGATCAAAATGGGTCCATGATTTAGGCATAAAGAGTGAGATAATAAATAGATTAGAGGAACAGAGGATAGTCTACCTCTCAGACTTGTGGAGGAGGAAGGAATTTATGACCAGAGGAGAACTAGAGATCATTATTGATCACAAAATAGAAGATTTTGATTACATCAAACTTAAAGGTTTCTGTACAAACAATATAATGCAAACAGGATTAGAAGGGAAGTAACAAATTGGGAAAATATTTTTAAAGTTAAAGGTTCTGACAAAGTTCTCATTTCCAAAATATATAGAGAACTGACCCTAATTTATAAGAAATCAAACCATTTTCCAATTGATAAATGGTCAAGGGATATGAACAGACAATTCTCAGATGAAGAAATTGAAAGTATATCCACTCATATGCAAGAGTGTTCCAAATCACTACTGATCAGAGAAATGCAAATTAAGACAACTCTGAGATACCACTACACACCTGTCAGATTGGCTAAGATGACAGGAACAAATAATGATGAATGTTGGAGGGGATGTGGGGAAACTGGGACACTATTACATTGCTGGTGGAGTTATGAAAGAATCCAGCCATTCTGGAGAGCAATTTGGAACTATGCACAAAAAGTTATCAAACTGTGCATACCCTTTGACCCAGCAGTACTACTACTGGACTTATATCCCAAAGAAATACTAAAGAGCGGAAAGAGACCTGTATGTGCCAAAATGTTTGTGGCAGCTCTTTTTGTTGTAGCTAGAAACAGGAAGATGAATGGATGTCCATCAGTTGGAGAATGGTTGGGTAAATTATGGTATATGAAGGTTATGGATTATTATTGCTCTGTAAAAAATGACCAGCAGGAGGAATATAGAGAGGCCTGGAGAGACTTACATCAACTGATGCTGAGTGAAATGAGCAGAACCAGAAGATCACTGTACACTTCAACAAAAATACTGTATGAGGATGTATTCTGATGGAAGTGGAAATCTTCAACATAAAGAAGAGCCAACTCACTTCCAGTTGATCAATGATGGACAGAGGTAGTAGCTACACCCAGAGAAGAAACACTGGGAAGTGAATGTTAATTGTTAGCACTAATATCTGTCTGCCCAGGTTACATGTACCTTCGGAATCTAATGCTTATTGTGCAACAAGAAAATGGTATTTACACACATGTATTGTATCTAGGTTATATTGTAACACATGTAAAATGTATGGGATTGCCTATCATAGGGGGGAGGGAGTAGAGGGAGAGGAGGATAATTTGGAAAAATGAATACAAGGGATAATATTATAAAAAAATATATAATAAATAAAAAAAAATCTTCTGTCTTCTGTCCTTAGGATCTTATGAGTCTTCCTGGCTCAGGTTACTATTCTGCTTCCTCTTATATTCTTCTGCCTATTGTTTCTGGTTTTTTTTGTTTGTTTATTTGTTTGTTTGTTTGTTTGTTTTTTGTTTTTTGTTTTTTGCTTTGTTTTGTTTTTTTTAAACTTAAATCAGAGCTCCCTCATATGTAGTGACTTTCCTCTTATGATATGAAATTCAACAATTCAACTTTGCTGCAAAGTATGATACCATAAATCTTTAGAATATTTTCCTATATTTGAAATGATTATTTGATTTGACATATTTACAACTTAAACAGCCACATGTAAGGGGCTAATAGATAATAATTCACTGTAACCATCTTTATTTCAGGTCTGCATCTGCCTTCAAACTGGTCCTATCTAGGTACTCATCTAAGAGACAATTTTCCATCTGTGTGTCTCTGCTCAATATATAATGTTCTTTTCTGCCCTTAAAAACCCAAAATACCCACATGCAAAAGAGGTAGTAGTCTGTATAGGGAATAAATTAATACATCACTAACTTACTGCTTGCTGCATTCTGTCTTTATGCTTTAATACTTTTAAATGAAAACATATTTCCCAACTATCACAGGAGACAATGACAAGATTACCTATGAACTGTTTGGGTCATATGTGACAAAAAGATGGAATTGTTCAGGTATGCATGATGATGGGATGACTAAACCATTCTCTCCTACTTTAGACAATTACAAAGCATACACTAAGACACTCCCCCATAATATCTCATGATAATTTTATTATACTTTCTAGTGTGCTGGAGTATTTTTTCAGAATGTTAAAATCATTACAAAAGATTTTTTATGAGAACATGAATACAATAATATATATATATATGTATATATATGTATATATATATATGTGTGTGTGTGTGTTTTATAATTTTCAACTTTTCTAAAACATCAAATACATTCTGTTTCACACTACATGTCTTTGACATTCTTTTAAAAGTCAAATAATAAGTGTTTGGCAAACATCATATTTTGTTGTGATCTCTGCAGAAGAGTCATCTGCTAATGAAGAATTTGAGACTTTAGTGTAAATCATCCCTAAGCCAATACAGCACAGCTCCTTGAAATGACAGGATAAGTATTTACCTCTACAATTTTCAAAAATGTTTTTTATTGATATAAAGAGATGTTTTCAAAATGAGGATCAAGTCATTGAAGTCAATTACCTTAGAGAAATCATATTTAAAATTGTTTATGTATATGATAAGTCATAAGGGACTGATGGTAATCATTAAAAAAAGTTATTTTAGAAGATAAAGTCATACACTAGACTTTATCATATGTTTTAAGAAACTGACATATTATACACAGATGAATTAAGGTGTATATTCCATACTATAACTTGATTAAACCTTCCAAAAGTCAAAAACACATAGAAGTTAGAATATTTTTGAATAAACATATTTCATTTTACCCCCTGGCATCAATTTATATTTATTCCCATGACCCACTGTATTTGCATTTAAAGTCATGTCAATAACAGAACCAAATGACTGGTAATTATCATGATAGATACAGTGACAGGAATTTATCACAATATGTTTATAAAAGGTTTGTTTTTCTTTTTTACATTTCTGCTAAGAACGAACAAATATTATGTAAGTTGACATAGGTCAGATAACATGGCAGAGTACATATAAAGCAAGCCTTAAAACTAGGTAAACTTGGGTTTAAATTCTGCCTCTGAAATAATAAGTGTGTGATTCCGGGCAAATTTCAGTGCTTTGGGCAACTCTTGAAGACTTAATTTTGCAGATAAGGTGCCCATTTGCATTGAAAGAAGGAATTTCCTTATCTACTAGTTCATTTTACTAATAAAATTATCTAGTACAAATCCCATTTCAGATATAGGCCAGGCAGAATAGAATTAATTTTGATCATTTCATTCCATTCAATTCTCTGCCACTTATGTATGAGGTTATTAAAAAATAAAATGAAACAACAAAACAATACCTTGTCAAATTTGTCTTTAAGATAACTTCTAAACAGCTGTATTTTAGTAAATGTTTAACAAGATTTTTTAAAATGATGTATAACACACCTGAATTTAATCTGCATTATTAATGTTTTTTCCATCAATTATTTATTTCTAAACAATCTACAACAACAATAAAATCTACCCATGATTCCTACCATTTGCTGCTTTCTGAAGTATAAATGCTCACACTGAAAAATCAAACAATCTGCTTCTCTGAGAAGGTTTAAACTTCCTTTAGCACAACCCTGACTTTTAGGAGCTGGATGAATTATTTTGATCTAATTCCATACTAGCTTGGTTTCATTTTCTTTCACTGACCCCTAGTTTCTAGATGTTTATTCTTTATTTTTTTTACCTTCTGCATTGCTCAGATTTTTCTAACACTCTTATCTCATAGCACATTCCCTAAAATAAATAATTTTTAAAGAGGAAAAAAAAGAGTAAAAGAAAAATATTTGAAACAACTGCACAAAAATCAATCAATACATTGGAAAAAATCTTGACAGATGCAATGCTCCATACCTATGATCATCCTATCTCTGAAAAAGAATAGAAAAAGTTATCTTTTTTAATTTTTTCTTTGAATTAATCTAATTTTTAATCTACACCATTCTTTTTCAATTACCTTGCGGTTGCTTTTCTTTCCATCTGCATCATTGCAACAATTATATGCATGTGAATGTGTATATAGACATACACACATTCACATACATACACACATCTATAATACTGTTTTCCTGATTCTTCTTACTTTGCAAAGGTGCTTGGAAGTCTTTCTTTCTGAGCTTCACTGTTCAGTTGTTTTTCAGCCCTATACAACTCTTTATGATTCCAATTGGATTTTCCTGGTAAATTTATTACAATGGCTTGCTATTTCCTTCTCCATCTCATTTTACAGATGAGGAACTGAGGCAAACAAGATTAAATTACTTGCTTTGAATCAACTAGTTAGTAAGAGTTTCAGGCCAGATTTGAACTTATGAAGAGCTTTTTGACTATGCAATCTATTCACTGTGCCACCTAACTGTGCCTCTATATTTAATCTCATTTTACTTTCTTTTTAGCACAGGATATTTTTTGTGGCACTGCTGGTTTAGCAATCTTCCCATCAATGGATATATACTTTGTTTCTTTCTTTGCTAGCATAAAAATAATGCTATAAAATTTTTGGTGCAAATGAACCTTTTATTTTTATCAATTACATTCTTGGCTTATGGGCCCAAGAATGAATTCTCAAAGTCAAAGGATATTTTCTTAATTTTACTTGCAAAATTGCAAATTGTTTCCTAAAACTATTGTTATAATTCAATGTTCCATTGACATTGCATCAGTTTGCTTAGCTTTCTACAATCTCTTCAACATTTATGATTCCCATTTTTTCTCATCTTTGCTAATTTGCTGGATATAGAATGAAACCTTAATGATATTTGATTTGTATTTATCTTATTGCCAGAAATGAGGGTTTTTTTCACATAGTTGTTAATGTTTTGTATGTCTTCTTTTGAGAACTTTTTTGTTTCTGAAGCATAAAGATCTTCATGTATTTAATTTATCCTATCAAATTCTGTTATTTCTGTCTATGTGTACAGAGAAATGACTATTTCTCTCATATGTTAATGACCATATATCTATTGAGATTAACATTTTTATTCTATTTTCTCATTCATAAATTGAGACCCTTGTAGGGATTCAGTAGACATATAAAGATTATTGCTAATAGGTGAGATTGCCCGAATGTTCAGGTAAATGTTTTATTTTTTTTCCAGGTAAATGCTTTTTGATTGAAAACCCTACCCAATTGGGGAAAGTTTAGTACTGATTAAATAAAAATAATTTAATCAAGATAAATTCCAGTCCATTGTGTTCTATTTAGGCAAGGTTGGGATGGGGGATAAATTCCTTTGTCTAGATTGCCCAAGGTCTACAGTGAGAGTGACATAATCAAAATAACATCTCATAATCACTCATTAGAATAAGTCTAACCTAACATTATAATATTAATTATTTTATTGCTAACCAATAAGTGTTGATTGCTACTGGTCAGGAGTACCCACTCTTCCAAGGATATAAAAGCACTGAGAGGCCTCCAGGTTTGATTTACCAGAGAAAGCCAAATGACCATCATTTTATTCATTGTTTGCTAATCATTATTAATAAAATTATTAATTATCCAGGAACTAAGTTTCTTCACCTTTTTATGTTCATGTTATAAATTGTACAAATCATTACTCAGTTATGGAGACAATGCTTTTTACTATAAAATTGATTGATGTAGAAATTCAAGACATTGTTTTTAAAATAACTTCTTTAGGCTTAGGTCAGATGTTCCCTTCCATAGGAAACAATTGAAGACTTTCCTAGTTATTTTTTTAATTTTGTTTTTTTATTAATTTTTATAATTATAACATTTTCTTTGACAGTACATATGCATAGGTATTTTTTTTTACAACATTATCCCTTTTACTCCCTTCTGTTCCGAGTTTTTCCCCTCCTTCCCTCCACCCCCTCCCCTAGACAGCAGGCATTCCCATACATATTAAATATCTTATAGTATATCCTAGGTACAATATATATGTTCAGAACCGAATTTTGTTGTTGTTGTTGCAAAGGAAGGATTGTATTCGCAAGGTAAAAATAATCTGGGAAGAGAAAAAAATCAAAACAAAACAAAACAAAACAAAAAAAAATGCTCACAGTTTACTCTCATTTCCCAGTGTTCCTTTTCTGGATGTAGCTGGTTCTGTCCATCATTGATTAATTGGAATTGGATTAGCTCTACTCTATGTTGAAGATATCCACTTCCATCAGAATACATCCTCATACAGTATCATTGCTGAAGTGTATAATGATCCCCTAGTTCTGCTCCTTTCACTCAGCATCAGTTGATGTAAGTCTCTCCAAGCTTCTCTGTATTCCTCCTGTTGGTCATTTCTTACAGAACAATAATATTCCATAACATTCATATGCCATAATTTACCCAACCATTTTGCAGTTGATGGACATCCATTCATTTTCCAGTTTCTAGCCACTACAAAAAGGGCCACTACAAAAAGTAGCCACTACATTTTGGCACATACAGGTCCCTTTCCTTTCTATAGTATTTCCTTGGGATATAAGCCCAGTAGTAGCACTGCTGGGTCAAAGGGTATGCACAGTTTGATAACTTTTTGGGCATAATTACAGATTGCTCTCCAGAATGGTTGGATTCTTTCACAACTCCACCAACAATGCATCAGTGTCCTAGTTTCCCCACATCCCCTCCAACATTCATCATTATTTGTTCCTGTCATCTTAGCCAATCTGACAGGTGTGTAGTGGTATCTCAGAGTTGTCTTAATTTGCATTTCTCTGATCAATAGTGATTTGGAACACTCTTTCATATGAGTGGAAATAGTTTTAATTTCATCATCTGAAAATTGTCTGTTCATATCCTTTGACCATTTATCAATTGGAGAATGGCTTGATTTCTTATAAATTAAAGTCAATTCTCTGTATATTTTGGAGATGAGGCCTTTATCAGAACCTTTAACTGTAAAAATGTTTTCCCAATTTGTTACTTCCCTTCTAATCTTATTTGCATTAGTTTTGTTTGTGCAGAAACTTTTTAATTTGGTGTAATCAAAATTTTCTATTTTGTGATCAATAATGATCTGGAGTTCTCCCTTAGACACAAACTCCTTCCTCCTCCACAAGTCTGAGAGGTAAACCATCCCATGTTCCTCCAAATTATTTATGATTTCGTTCTTTATGCCTAAATCTTGGACCCATTTTTATCTTATCTTAGTATGTGGTGTTAAATGTGGTTCCATGCCTAGTTTCTGCCATACTAATTTCCAGTTTTCCCAGCAGTTTTTGTCAAATAATGAATTCTTATCCCAATATTTTGGATCTTTGGGTTTGTCAAACACTAGATTGCTATTTTTATTCACTATCTTGCCCTGTGAACCTAACCTATGCCACTGATCAACTAGTCTATTTCTTAGCCAATGCCAAATGGTTTTGGTGACTGTTACTTTATAATATAGTTCTAGATCAGGTAGAGCTAGACTACCTTCATTTAATTTTTTTTTCATTACTTCCCTTGAAATTCTCGACCTTTTGTTGTTCCATATAAATTCTGTTGTTATTTTTTCTAGGTCATTAAAATAGTTTCTTGGGAGTCTGATTGGTGTATTGTCTTCTTAATTATATTCGCTGGGCCTATCCAAGAACACTGAATGTCTTTCCAATTATTTAAATCTTACTTTATTTTTGTGGCAAGTGTTTCATAATTTTGCTCATATAAGTCCTGACTTTCCTTTGGTAGATATATTCCCAAATATTTTATACTATTGACCTTTACTTTGAATGGAATTTCTCTGACTTTCCTAGGTATTGATGCTTATTTCCTTAAATGTCACTATCAGATAAACCCTTAATGAAAATTATGATTTGATTTACCATTTAAATAAGCATATGCCAGGGGCAGCTAGGTTGCCCAGTAGAGAACAGAGTAAGACTCATCTTCCTGAGTTCAAATCAATCTGTCTGCTTCAGTTCCTCATCTATAAAATGAGCTGGAGAAAGAAATGGCAAACCATTCCAATATCTTTGCCAAGAAAACCACACATAGGGCCAAAAGATTTAAACACAACTGAAATCACTGAACAACCACAAGCATGTGCCAAACGTTTGCTATGAATAAGTCAAATGTTAGGTATTGTTGGAATTAGTAACATAACCCAATCTCCAGAACCAGACTCACATGAAGGATCATTTTAACTTTGCCTGAAGAGCATCAATGACAAGTAGTCCCCTGCCTCCTTATACTCCTTTATGTAGCTCATTTTTTTTCTTTTTTTCAAATTTTATTTTAATAAGTAAATTTCTTTATTTTTGTTTTATTTATTTATTTATTGTTTTGTAGCTATTGTCCCCTACTATTCTCATGCCACCTCTCACTTCACACTTCAATTGCCTTGCTGAGTGAAATGAGCAGAACCAGGAGATCACTATACACTTCAACAAAAATACTACATGAAGATATATTCTGATTGAAGTGGATATCTTCAACATAAAGAAGATCTAATTCACTTCCAGTTGATCAGTGATGGACAGAAACGACTACACCCAGAGAAGGAACACTGGGAATTGAATGTAAAATGTTTGCACTACGGTCTTTCTACCCAGGTTACTTATACCTTCAGAATCCAATTCTTATTGTGCAACAAGAAAATTGGATTTACACACATATATTGTATCTAGGTTACACTGTAACATATTTAATATGTATGGGATTGCCTGTCATCTAGGGGAGGGAGTAGAGGGAGGGAGGGGAAAATTTGGAAAAAAATGAATAAAAGGGATAATGTTGTAAAAAAAAAAATTACTCATGCATATACTGTCAAAAATTATAATTATAAAATTAATTAAAAAAAAAACAAACTTAAATTGCCTGTTTGCAACTTGCACCCACAATTCTGTCTTATTATCTGCATATAAATAGAATTAATAGTTCACATAGAATAACCCTATTCCCACTTTCATAAAGCAACCTTTCAAATACTTTGAGGAATCAAATATGTTACCCCAGAGTCTTTTTCTTCTCTATGTTTGATATATCTATTTCTTTCAGCTTTGACAAAACACAGCTCTTGTCTGTGACAAATAACATTCTATATTTTAAATGCTTTAATATTAGATAATGTAAAAGGATCTCAGGTAGTATTTTCTAGAATAATGCTTACGGATTTTGTTATTATGATACTGAAGTTTTTTAAATCTATTCTGATTCACCAAAGGCACCATTTAAGAGTTCTATTACAGAATATGATAATAAGATAAGTTGCCTGGCTGCAGCTACTTGGCTTCCTTACATTTCTCATCTCTTTGGCACTGGCTAAGAAGCACACTAATTACTGTGAAATTGGCGGAGAACACTCTTTAACAAAGCCTGTTAAACTGCTTGTGGCAGACTCTTTAATGGTGCTCAGTGAAGGGTTGTGAAGTCTCTTATTTTACTCATTCTTTTGAACTCAGTACACAATCAGACAATAAATCTAGTTCAACTTAAATAACCTTTCTGTTTTCTTATGTCTCTTCACATTTTTACCTTGTTAGTGATGTGAGTATATTACAATAAAAAATTAATGTATTAAAGCTTCAAATAAATAATGTTAAATGTGTTTTTGCAGATATTTCTTTTTTCAGGCACCCTCATTCATTCAGTCACGATAATTAAATTTTCACTGAAAATTTCAATCTGCTGAATCATAGGTAATTTGGTTCAGTTCTATGCAGCTCAGGATTATCTTCATTTTTTAAGCATCATGCATTTTCTGACAGAAGAATTGCATTTATGCAAATTGATGAGTCTCTCAATGAAATGAAACTTTAATCTCTGTCTTTTTCTCTTTCTCTTTCTCTCTCTTTCACACACACACACACACACACACACACACACACACACACACACACACACACATTCATCCAGAGCTTGGAAGACCAAGTTGCCTGCAAACTATTCAAAGAGACTTACCGTGATTCATTCCTGTACCCATTTGCAATGTTAAGCAATAAATGACATATATCACCTGCTTAATTTGACTTTATTTAAGGCAGAATTTTCTTAGGCTTCTCTAATCTGATATGTACATGTTGACTCCACTCAAATTTTTTGAACCTCCATCATCAAACAGAGTTACACTAATATTATAGAAAGAGAAATTACAAAGAAGGGCAGTAGACATCTAAACAATAGTCCACAGAAATATATCATGAGTCTTGGAAATTAATATTTCCCATTACTTTATGTCATAATTTCATAGAAAAGTCTATCTTGTCTCTATTCTTAGTAGCAGGGTGGCAGCAAAGAGATGTAGTTTGCCTTTTTGTCTTTGTTTTTGCTGAAACTATGATTTCTTTGGCATAAGAAAATCTTCATGAGGTCTTCTATAAAGAAACTCCCTCTAGCTGTCTGATTAGTAGCTAATTCTCCGCAATTTGTATGTTTAGGGAGTTTTATGGGCATTGGAAAGTTAAGCAATTTGCTCATTGTCATAAAATCAGTTTATGGCAGAGGTTGATCTTGAACTCATGTTCTGAATCTAAGGTCGGATCTCCATAAACTTTGCTATGTTTTGTCTTTGTCATAAAAGAGTGACTTTAGGAAGGGTAATTTTATAGTTGTATGAAGTGAAGAAAAACATGAGGTTGGCAGATACACCAGCGTACTATAGTATCAATCTGGATGTGAACTAATAAAGGCTTGCACCAATCAAGAGGATAAAAAGGATTATATAAAAGAAATGATGAAAAGGTAGAACAATTTAATTTCATAAGGCTCCTGACTATACTATCTCATTTGATATAATGACAATGAAATCAGTTATTATTTCCACTTAATAAAAAAAAAGGCCAAACAAACAAACAAGCAAAAAACTAAAACAAACAAACAAAAAAAAACAAAACCAAGAATCAGAAGAATAGAGTGACTTTGACTTTATTGAAGTGTCCAATGAGGTACTTAGTGTTAAAATCATGATTTCATCCAAAACTTATGATTCTAATCCATTTCTGCCTACTATAATTTTCAACTGTTTTGTTGAATAGGTACTTTAAATTATTTTCATATTTATAAGTCCTTTATTGATAACCATGGCTTTTAATTCTACATTATAGTAGCAAACAGGAATCTAGGAAAAGTATATAGCATTATATTGTTAAATAATTTTGAATTTTCTCCATAGTTGATAGTTTTGATATTTCTTAGTATTTCATATACTCATATTTATAATAAATATTATTCTTTAATCTGGAGAAATTGATTTCATGTCCAGGTAAAAATCCTTCTTTCTACTTTCCTTAACTGTGACTTATAAATTGATTTTGGATTCACATTATGCCAATATAGGTAGCAGAGGGTATAAATTTATGATCACAATATTGAATTTGAATAATTGTTTTTATTTCATATAACTCTCACTAAACCTAATAGATGATAGAGAAACATTTTTCACAGGCCAAAGGTTGAATTCTCTCATTATTGCTATGTCAACAATAAGTATAAAAGGCTTAAAAAGAAAAATGTAGCTACAGTACAGTACAGTAGAAAGTCTAGAGTCACTTCCAACTGGCTCATAAGATATTCACAGTTATTTAATTCACATTGAAATTTAAAATAATAAAACTGAAAAACAGGACTTGATTTATTTTTTAATTGATCATCTAAACTTAAAAACAGTGATAGAGAATATATTAAAAGGTAGCTTAATGTAAAAAAGTATCATGAATGGCATTTTTTTTTGAAAATCAGGCATTGAAAATCAGCCTTTGAAAGGGCATTGTAATTGCACTGAGGGAGTTTGTCTTCAAACACTGACCCCAATACATGATGCCTATTTGATTTTCAACAAACTTTACCTTTCTCAGTCTCAATTTCTTCATCTGAAAAAGAAATGAAATGGACTATGTCAATTCCTAATATCCTTTCTAGTATAAAATTTTAACATTTTATCATATCTCTCCATTTTATCATCTTAGTCATCAGCAATACAATTTTTTCAAATACTTCTCACAGAATGTAATATCAAAGCCCCTTTCAATCAGTATTCTTTGTTATTGTTCATCTGACACTGAGTGACACCATTGGGGTTTTCTTGGCAAAGGTACTGGAATGGTTTTCCATTTTCTTCTCCAGCTCATTTTATAAATGAGGAACTGAGGTAAATAGATTTAAGTGATTTGCCTAAGGTCACATAGTAAGTGTCTAAAGCCAGATTTGATTGCAGGAAAAAAAAGACTTCCTGACTCAAGTCCTGGGATTCTATCTACTATATCCTCCAGCTTTCCCTTTGTATGTTTTAGAGCTTATCAATGTTTTCCTTAAGTTGTGGCACTCAGAATGAACATAGTAGAAAAAGAACAAATGTAAAACAGAAGAAATGTAAAAGCTAATATTAGGATCTATCATTTATTTTATCCTAAAATAAATACTTAAATGTTCATAAGAAAAATCCCAGGCAAATTTGGATCTGTAATACAGAAATAGTTCAAATGTCTTCATTGCTTGTTGCTCAAGTCCCTAAGTACTCTGGTGAAGGGTGATACAAGAATACTTAAAAAGAAGCTGGCTCATTTCCATAAGCTTTCCTAAAACCATCACACAGTGAACTCAATTCAAGTTTCATTTAAAATCCCTTTTGAAGTCTAAATTAAATCAGTCTCCTAGTCATTCCCTAAAATTGTACTATGAGTTTTCAACTCTGAGTTTAGGCCCTCCCCATTCCTTTTGCTTTTAATGTTCTTCCCCTTCATCTTTGGTATCTGAAATATTATTCATTTTCCAAATCCTTCTTTGATAGCAAGAGCCAGGCATTATCTCTCTCTCTTTTGAACTCTGATAGTGATCCATTGTTTCTATCCCTACTTCACCACATGTCTTTACTTTTGTGTGTATTTTTTAAACAATACTAAAATGTAAGCTCCCCAAAGTAAATTATGAACTTATTTATAGTCCTCAGGGCCAAGTGAAATGGTTTATCATCATCTTCATTATTTTCTTTCTGTCTGTCTTTCTATCTGTCTGTCTTCCTATCAACTTTCATTCGACCTTCACAACAAAGAAGTTAAGATCCCCATGTTCCAGTTTGTATCTTCTACCCAGTGTGGTTTTCATCACTTCTGAACTCACTGCCATCTTACTAATTCAAACTATGATTGAGTCTACCTCCCTCAGCCTCTTCTCTCCTCAGACCAGAGGAGTGGAGAACACCATAGCAAATTTCTCCCAATTCTTTTAGTAGAAAGCAGAAAATGGACTTTTGTATCTGCTGCCCTAACTGCTTGCAACTCCACTGAAAAAGATATATTTTTTGACAGGTACTTCTGGTGACTTGTTCTCCCCCACTCTTTCTGGCATCCTTTTGTATGTTTTTTTTTTCCTTTACATTATAAACTCATTACTGGTAGAGAGTTTTTATTGCATTCTCATGATTAGAACAATGTGAACAACATTGTAGGTGCTTGGTAAATGTTTAGTAGTTTGATTTGGAAGACTAAGAATTCCTATCTCAAGCTTTAGTTAAAGATACTGAGGTAAAACATGACTTACCTGAGGCAAAGCAGCTGATAAACTTTTGAGACAGAATTTCAACAGATTCCAAATACAGCAACTATATAGTGGTATAGTAACTATACCACTAAGCTTCCTCATGTAGTTAATATATTGCATATCAGATTCTCAATAAATGTCTGAATATAATTGAAATATATTTATTTAATTTAACAAGGATGGTTGGAATACTATGATAGTGCTCAGCCAACAATTGGTAGGAGAATGATTTCCCCTTTGTAGTTCTTCAGTGGGGAGAAGTAATTGATGTGGTGGGTGATGTTCTTGTTATTTTTTTTTATACCAAACAATAAATAGAATAATTATGATATGAGGGGAAATGTTAAATTTATTCAAGATGATTAATTTACTGTTGGAGGGGATGTGGGAAAACAGGGATACTGATACATTTTTGGTAAAATTGTGAATATATCCAGCCATTCTGGAGAGCAATTTGGAACTATGCTCAAAAAGTTATCAAACTGTGCATACTCTTTGACCCAGCAGTGTTACTACTGGGCTTATATCCAAAGAGATCTTAAAGAAGGGAAAGGGACCTATATGTGCAAGAATGTTTGTAACAGCCCTCTTTGTAGTGTTCAGAAACTGGAAACTACGTGAATGCCCATCAATTGGAAAATGGCTGAATAAATTGTGGTATATGCATACATTGTATTTCATTTATACATGTATTGGTTAACCTGCCATCCTGGGGGGTGGGGAAGTGTAGCGAGCTGTCGTCTCCAGAAGCTGCTGGATCGCTCTCTGGGAAGAGATCTGCTATGTCTACTCAAATCTTTCA
This sequence comes from Sminthopsis crassicaudata, assembly GCF_048593235.1. Taxonomy (NCBI): domain Eukaryota; kingdom Metazoa; phylum Chordata; class Mammalia; order Dasyuromorphia; family Dasyuridae; genus Sminthopsis; species Sminthopsis crassicaudata. The sequence goes on along the minus strand of NC_133617.1, from coordinate 323,921,487 downwards.
GACAGATTCTTCTTCCTGTAGTGAACCGTTGTCTCCAGGCAGTTGCTGTTAACTCTTGTCCAGAGAAGTGACTTCCCTTCCTGCAGAGAGCCGATTTCCCTTCCTGCAGAGAGCTGCGTCAAGCCAGATGTAGTGCAGAGTCTTCTCCTCTTTGTCCTTCTCCAGTCCAATCTGCTCTCCAGGCCCAATGTTGTCTCTTTTATCCTCCCAGAGAATGGGAGTGGGATAATGCAAGGGCTTCTGGGAAGAACCACTTCAGCCAATGAGCTTGCTTCTTCTATCAAGTCAACCTGAGTTCTCACCTTGTAATTGTCCAGACAACCTGAGTTCTCACCTAGTAATCCTAACAGGGAAGGAGGTGAAAAATTAGAACAAAAGGTTTGGCAATTGTCAATGTTGTAAAATTACCCATGCATATATCTTGTAAATAAAAACTATTAATAAAATATTTGTGGTATATGAATATTATGGAATATTATTGTTCTGTAAGAAATGATCTACAGGATGATTTCAGAAAGGCCTAGAGAGACTTACATGAACTGATGCTGAGTGAAATGATTAGGACTAGGAGATCATTGTATACTTCAACAACAATACTATATGATGATCAATTCTGATGGATGTGGCCATTTTCAACAATGAGATGAACCAAATCAGTTCCAATAGAGCAGTAAAGAACTGAGCCAGCTACACCCAGCAAAAAGGATTCTGGGAGATGACTATGAACCAATACATAGAATTCCCAATCCCTCTAATTTTGTCTGCCTGCATTTTAGATTTCCTTCACAGGCTAATTGTACACTATTTCAAAGTTCGATTCTTTTTGTACAGCAAAACAACTGTTTGGACATGTATACATATATTGTATTTAATTTATACTTTAACATATTGAATATGTATTGGTCAACCTGCCATCTGTGGGAGGGGGGAAAGAGGGAAAAAATTGGAACAAAGTATTTTGCCATTATCAATGTTGTAAAATTACCCATGCATATATCTGGTAAATAAAAAGTATTATATAAAAAAGATGATTGATTTATTCAAGGATTTAACACTGACTACTTACTATAACTTATTAATTGCTAAATTTAATCATCATAACCTTAAATTTTTGATCCTAAGGACAAAGAGAACTCTATTTTTTGGTTACATAAGGAAATAATAAGTTATTAATTTTCATTCTTAGATATAAACTTACTACTTATTTATACAATTATTTTGATAGCACAGTAGAATCTAATTTTCAGTGGGTTATCAGATATGATTATATCTTTAATTTTGTGATTACAAACCTCTTCCCTGTGCATGTATTTGGAGATATAAACAGATTACATTTGATTTATGAACTCTGGAAAGATATAACAAGTGCCACTTTTTGTTATTATGGAGAAAATCTCACACTATTAGGAGAGTCATGGTAATATCTAAATCTGTTGAAGAAATAATACAAATAGGATAGTTAATGTTATACATAATATCATTTTGCTTACCTTAAAAAATAGGGAACTTTTTAAAAGAAGAAGGAAAAATCAAGATAGCTAATGACAAGGACACAAATCACACTTTGAATTTCAAGTCACTAACATATAAATCAACATATTGCTTGGATCATGGCAAAATTCAGCTGAGGATCAGAAAAGAATCAGTTCACCTTTTGACATTTTCACTGAAAAATCAGCTTTCTTCATATTGTGCTTTTCTTCTATTGACCTCCTCTCACTGTCAGTGACTTCTTATTGATTCCAGAATACAGTTTTTATTTTTAAAACTTCTAAGAATTTCTACATGAGAATTTCACTAAGCCTTCAGTTCTTTGTCTTGTTACTTCTTTTAGAAAACATTTTTTGCTATATTCTACTATATCTGATGTCAATCATACTGCAAGGCACTATATATTAAACACTTTTTGATTGTGATGAAAATGAAAATGCTATTTTGGCTCTCCATAAATTTACTCATATTTCTATTAAAATCATATTCATAAAATTCTCTAAAATATGTTTTGGAATAAAGTAGGACCCCTTTATAACATCAGTTCTGCTAAGTGTATTTATGATTATGATACATCTTGCTTCCAGACTACATAATAAAGAAAAAATAAAAACCCCAAAATGTAATTTTATTGGCATATAAGGTACTTTGAAGTTTAGATAAAATGAAAGAAAGATTGGATAGAATTTACTGGCTTACAATCAGTGAGAGACTCCTTAAGAGGTCAGCAAATTATCTTTTATCAATAAATAAAGAAATGAAGATCAATCATAAGTTCATACTATATGAAAAGATTTGTGTGAGGTGTATTCAGACACAGAGAATTTATGTAAGACACAATGTCCTCTCTTCAACGAGCCCTCACTATAATGTAATCACATTGCATGATTAATATATTCAAGATTTACAAAATTTGTATATTGCATGTTATAGTGGAAAGCTCACTGTTTGTAGAGTTCAAAATACATGGATTCAAATTCTGCTTTGTATGCTGTATATTCTTAAGAATCATTTAACCTGTCTTAGTTTTAGATTCCTTAACTATAAAATGAAAGATTTGAACTTGATGTCTTGTGAGATACCTTCCAGATCTAGATCTATAGTACTATTTGAGTACAGATGGAGAAGCTCATTATGAAGTAATCATTTTTTCCCTCTTGTAATTGCAGAAATTCTATTTTGGTACAGCCAGGTAGTTTCAGTGGATAGATGTAGTGTTGAATAATAACTAGAAAGCATTCATATAGTACTTTGTGGTTTGGGAAGAGCTTTAAAGCTATTATGTCATCTAACTTTCAGAAAGATTTGATTACCTGTGTTTATATTCTGTCCTACATATTTACTAACAATGTATCCTTGGACAAAAAAAAAAAAAAAAAAAGGAGTCTCTTACTCAGCTTGTTTTCTCAGCTGTAAAATGAGAATAATAGAATTAGCCTCACTGGATTTTTATGAAAATTCAATACCATAATATCTGTAATTGTTGTTTGTTCATATCTAACTCTTTGTGATCCCAGTTGGGGTTTTCTGGAAAAAAAATACTGGAGTGCTTTTCATTTTCTTCTCCAGCTCATTTTACAGATGTGCAACTGAGGAAAATAGAGTGAAGTGACTTAGTCAGGTTGGTCACACATGAAGATGAGTCTTCCTGACCCCAAGCCTAATGCTCTATCATTATTCACTAGCTACTTTGTTCTTTCCAAATCTTCATGTAATATATGAATGTTTATTTATTATTGATATTATTTTTTAAGTTCAACAAAGGTGTGGAGACTCAAAGAAACAGACATTGTAACCAAACTTGTAAAAACCTTGTTACTAAAGAAGCATGCTAATTTATTCTTTTGTATGGAGAAATAATATTGCCAGATGGATAACAGTATTCTCTTGAATGGCCAATATACTCTCCTCTTAGTTGATGTATACTGGGAAAACTACATTAAAATCAGTCTACTGAAGAATATGTAGTAAAAAAAAAAAAATCATTGTATATAAAGTAGGAAAAGACCTTAAAGGTAATTTAGTTATCTCTGTCATTTAACAGAGAAGAAAACTGAAGCCAATAGATTTTGCACACAAAATATCTATCTAATCTATCTATCTATCTATCTATCTAGCTATCTATCTATCTATCTATCATCTATTCTTATATCTGTCTATGGAGAAAGAGTTTGATATGACCAGTGGGGAATATTGTTTTGTTTGGCTATGGGAATTTTGCAAGAGTTTTATTCTACATTTTTATTGTTGTTGTTTTTTTTTTTTTTTTTTTTTTTGGAGGGGTTGAGAAGAAAGATTAAAAAAATAGATGTCTAAAAAGAAATTAAATTTTAAAAAATAAATGAGATGAGATATTTTGTTCAACAAGGGCTCGATTGTTTATAAAAAGTATCACATAAACACAACAAATTGTGATTCTTAGGTTTTCTAAGAAGAAGACCAATTTCATTACACACTTTTCTTATGACATTAAGCTGGAGTAAAATTACTTTTATCACAGCTTATCTTAAATTTATTAATTTTCCCCTGATAAATTTAGGTGATATCATACCTCAGAGGTACTTAACTTGGGGTCTGTGGGTATGTTTAAATGTGTGTATGTATGTATGTATACACACACACACACATATATATATATATATATATGTGCATATTTATTTATATATGTGTGTATTTGTGTGTATATATATATATATACATACATATCTGACAACTATATTTTATTATAATTGTTTATCCTATAATTATATGTCTTTCATTTTATGTAATTTAAAATCATCCATGGGTTCAGCATTTGGCATCACAATTATTAAGATCCTCTGATTTGTTATTTGGTAAATTTTGATAAGCCATTTTATTGTGATCAGTGATAATGATTATCTTTTATATAGGTTATTTCTAATGACTCCTTATATCAATCTTTATATGTTGATTCATTTTGACTTCTATTTCAGGAAGTGACATTTTCTGATACTTGCTCCCAAATACACAGCCTACACTCTATAAAAGATCTTTATAACTGTACCTTTATTAACAATAAGTATAATAGAAACCCTGACAGCAATATTAAAAAGTAAAAAATATATATATACATACTCATAAATATAAATGTACATTTGTATATACATACACATATACATATATAAATTACTTCAATATTAATAATAGTGCTTCCTTCAAAAAGTGTAGAATAGTACATATTGAATCTGCTCTTTAAAAAACCATATAATCTTAGAACAGAGAAACTGCTAAAGATCAATAAGTTGAAACAATATACAATCAGAGAAATAAAAGGCAAAATATTTCAAAGTATAGTGACATGAAATGATTCATAATATAGCAGTATAATTAAAACTTTTTACTTATACATAAGTATATTCATATTGTCATCCTTAAATCTAGTTAAACCCTTCTTCATTATATCCTTAAATTGCTAATGTCACTATAACCAAATAAAAAGTTATGTGGCTTTATCTAACCTAGATCTTGACATAAGAACAAACCCTGAGATATGATAGAAATTAGATCTTATGTTGAAAAAAAACATTTTGTTCCAATTGCTGTGTTTTTTTCTAAGTTTATGGAAAGAACTGATGATGTAATGCTACTCAACAACAATGGCAACCAAAGCAGAAAACGAAGAATGAATAAAATTTTGAAGATTCAAACTGTTGGAGCTTCTCAGAGACTAGAGGAATTCTCATAACTCAAGGTTACTATCAGAAAAGAAAGAAAAAATAGGAAGGAAGGAAAGAAAGAAAAGGAAAGGATGGAGGGAAGGAAGGAAGGAAGGAAGGAAGGAAGGAAGGAAGGAAGGAAGGAAGGAAGGAAGGAAGGAAGGAAGGAAGGAAGGAAGGAAGGAAGGAAGGAAGGAAGGAAGGAAGGAGGGAAGGAAGGAAGGAGGGAAGGAGGGAGGGAGAAAAGAAAAACTTCATAGAGCTAAAAATGACCTTACAACCCATCTGCTCCTTCCCTTTATTTCACAGATGAAGACATTATCACCTTGAAAGCTATGTGCTTATCCTACCAAATCATAGAAACCAGGAGAATAGGCTTGGATTAGTAATAATTGTACTTACTATAAATACTGTCTGACAAGACTATTGATTCTTTTACAAAGACAGCTTCCATAGAAGTATAGAAGTATATTACTGTTTTTTTGGTTTTGTTTTTGTTTTTGTTTTTTTCTTTTTTTGTTTTTTTTTGTTTGTTTTTTTTTTTGTTTTGTTTTGTTTTTTAAATCAGTGCCACCACTGTTCCCTGGTAACTTCATTATTGAAATTGGTAGTATACAAGCAACCTTTCAGTGGGAAGAAAAAAATGGAGAGAATTTTAATTGACTTTTATCCACATAAATAAATTAATAGTTTTCAGGGTTTTTAAAGTAATCTTCAAGTTAAGATATTTAGTTAATATAGATTTTTATTTTTATACCAAAATTAATAGATTTAATTATGTGTTTCATGGTTTACTTTGATGTAATACTAACAGGATTAGTTGCAGAAGATAAATTCACTTAAACTGGTTTGTATCCAAAGCATACAAAAATATTAGAAAAAATATAATATGTAATTTTTCCTTATAAGGAGATGAAAATAATTTCAGTGATAGAGGCTTATTTAGTTAATAAAGTAATTTCAAGAATTTAAAAGAGGTAAGAAAAAGACAAAGGATCCAGTGATATGCTGAGTCTTACATTGGCTTTGTATTGAATTTAGTAGAATATTAACAAAAAATGATGGCCAGTTTTATTCACAATGACAATTTCTAGTCAATAAGAGAAGGGTTCGGGTTTTACAAACAAAAACATTTAGACAATTTCTCCCACTGACTATTTAACATTATATAAGCCATGCTTCTTTATCAACATAAAGGAGCACTTAATTGAATGACATAGGATAAATGTGCTGGAGTCATGTAAACCACATGGAACAAATTATCTGAGTTAGGCAAAGGAATATATTCATAGTACTTCCACCTGTTTGTTTATACAGAATCCACTTGAAAGTGTATTACCAATGGTCATTGAGATGATTAACTGATCACATTATTATAATTACATAATGGGTTTGTTTTATGAATTTTCATATTAGTCATAATTTATATATGTTAAAATATAGACAAATTTGACTTCTATTTCATATTATTTCATATTTAGCTCCTAGAAATAGTAGAAAAGAACTTGTCATTCATTTAAAATGAGCATTAATGATCTCATCTGTGGTTCACATAAGGAATCACATATTTTTCTTTCTTCCTTTTTTTCTCTTCCTAAGACTCCATCTGGTGTTTTGGAAGTATAAGAAAAAGGCCACATTGCGTGAATAGTGCAAGATTATTATAATTATCATGAGGATTTGCTTTGGAAATAGAATATTTTTTGCAATGCTGTTTTGCATATAACATTGTTGAACAAATCTTTAGCTATATTGCTGTGAATTCTCATTAATACTAATATGCTTTGTAAAATCATTTAACACTAAAAAGGATCATTTTTCCCTAAAATTTCAGACAGCCCCATCTTGTGAATTAAGTCAGGTCAGGAAAAACCATTAAGCACTTATTATATGCTCATCTGTAGTAGCTATAAAAGATAATAGAAAGAGAAGCAAAAAGAAAAAAAAAAAAAAAGGCACTCCCTGTTCTCAAATACCTGACCTTCTAAAGAGGAGAAAAAAAAAAAAACCTAAAAGGAAGCTAATGAGTGAAGGGAAATGGTGGGAGAAATAGAATTGTATAGAGTCTAGTGGTGATAGAAATCAAGACCTGAGAGAAACCCAGATGGGAATGAAGGACTGAACATACTTTGCTTGGTATTCCTTTCTTGAAATGACAGTTATGGGGAGAAACATTGAATCAAAGGAAGGAGCTGAAAGAGTGAAAGAAATCTCCGAAGATGAGAATGCTATAGGTCAGGAAAGAATCCTCCAGGATGAGAACATGATGGCAAAAGGAACTTTTAAGCTGGGAAGGTTTTTGTAGCATAGTGAAGAAAGAACTTGAGAGAGTCAGAATTCACATTTAGAGTCATAGAGAACAATAGGTAAGGCAAGTATGAATTTGACATTACATCTAACCTCTCTCAGTATCAGTTTCTTCAATTAAAAAGAAGTGGGGAGGGAGGGAGGAAGAAAAGAGAAAAATGAAGGAAGGAAGGAAGGAAGGAAGGAAGGAAGGAAGGAAGGAAGGAAGGAAGGAAGGAAGGAAGGAAGGAAGGAAGAAAGGAAGGAAAGAATGAAAGAAAGAAGAATGGGGAGGAAGGGAAAGACACAGACAGACACAGAGACAGAGACACACACAGACTGGGAGAGAGAAAAAGATATACAGAAAGAGAGAGGATAGAGAGAGTCAAAGACAGTGACAGAGAAGCACATACACAGATGGGGGAAAGAGAATAATAGCACTCAACTCATAAAATTGTTGTGAATATCTGAAAACCTTAAGCTCTATGTAAGACTGATCATTTGTCCCAAAAATACTTTGGGAAGTTAGTTATTTAAAATTCAAAACACAATCTCTAAAGGTGAGGAACCTAAAAAAATACTAGGTGGTTGGGTATTCAGATAAGCTTAGAAACAATTATTCAGCCCAACATATACTAATTGACTGGCTGAAAAAATAGGTAGTAATAATAGTCCTATTTCAACTGCTGGAAATAGTTGTTATATTTCTAAATTATTATGGGAAAATCCAAGATTCAACTCTATTTGCAAAGAATAAATTCCAATAAAGCAGTGATTTCAGAGTTGGGGATGAGATAGCAGGGAATGAAAAATATTATTCGGTAATATTTTTTTCATTAGAACAGGTAATTAAATCTCCACCTATTGACATGCACAGTATTGAATGGTTGGTTACTGAAATATCAGGAAAAATACACTTTTGTATTTAAAAAATCAACTTGGAAAGAGTATAAAAGTCTTTCATAAGTAAAAGGCTACATCATTATAAATTGTCAAAATTATTTTTTAAAATATTGATTTTATTAAAATTCATATAGTCCACACATATAAAAATTGCTTTCATATAGAATATATCTCATTTGCCAAACAAAGCAAAAACAGAGGTTTCCATAAATAGAAAGACTTAAATAAGTCTATGAAGTATTTGACATAATGGCTTTTTTGTATCTGAACAGTTTTATGACTAGATTGTTTGTTTCATCTTAAAGTACAGCATTAAATACATTTTGAAATTATTTTATGATTCAATTCAGAAGAATGCAGGCTTAAATCACAGGATGGACTTCCTTTTCAAGATCTAGAAAAGAAACTTTTAAAAAATGTCTAATCTCTTACCAAGAAAAATTAAGTGACTTGCCTTGAGGATGAAGCTGAGGCAAAAATCTATGTCTATTTAAATTTCTAGAAGACCTTGATAATATTATGTACTTGATGCACTTAGAAGCATCAAGATGATATATTAAATTAAAATACATTAAAGTAACATCCAAATAACAAATTCCAAAAATAGAATTCCCTTCTACATATCAAAATGAAAATACAATTTTCTAAATTTTAGGTACCACACAATTTAAATAAGAGCAGTTTTAAAAAAAATTAATCATGAGCATTGCTTGTCTATTAAAGATAAGCATATAGAAAATGATTTGCCTTTATTACAAGTTATATTAAACAGCATTAAATTTTCCTTCCAATTAGTAAGTTCTGAAAATCATATTTAAAATATTTTAATATCTGATGATCTTAAAAGTACATAGTATAAATAATGATTTACATAAAGTTTACTTATGAGTATTAACCAACATAAATTAATTATTTTAAAGATGAAATTATAAAATTTGAGGGTATTTTTCCCAGGGAAAATAAGTATTTTGAGTAATTTTTATAATTATTATTTATATATCTGTGAGAGGTGAATATTAAAATATAAATAACTAATGTAGCCAGTTCAATAGTAGAGGCTATGTATCATATAGGTATATGTACAAATATATGTATATATATGTATATACATATATATATTCATAAACAATGGTTAATAGAAACTTCTTATTTAGCAAAAACAGAAAATTCAGGTTCAAAAAACTGCTTTTGAAGACATTGACTTTTAAGATGGCTGTGTAAAATGACTGAAATGTCAAGGTTTTGTGGCCCTTCAGTTCTCTTGAATATAAGTGTTTTGAGATCAAAATTTATAAGATGATGTCACATAAAGCTTGGGATATTTTAGGTTTTACAACTAAAGAAAAAAGGGAATTGGTGAGTTTTCTTTTTTAACCTTAAGAGAAAAATAAGTTAGTGATTAAAAGCTGGCACTAATTTGAGCCATTTAAAAGCAGTGGAAAGGGAAAACAACAACAACAACAAAAAAAACAAAACAAAACAAAACAAAAAAAAAAAAAACCCTTAGTGGCTAGTTTAGAATAGGTAAGAGGAAAATTCAGCAAAGAGGGTGGTAAAATCCAGCTCTAACGTGATATATGAAGAAACTGACAGCAAGAAAGTCAGTTTAGAAGTTTTGGGGGAAAAAATAACTTGCTTCTCATTTGATAACTGTTGCTCTGTAGTCTGTACATTGAAAGGAGAAATTTGTGGAGGAAGAACCAACTTTCTTCAATACTGTAAGCAACTTTTGACCAACAGCCATTATAACACCCCGAGCATGGCAGCTTCCTCTCCTCCTTATAATCTTGATACCAAGAAGCAACTATCATATAGAAGAGATTAGTCATTTTCACCAGCTACTCACCAAGCTAAGCTAGCAGGGAATGATAGTACACATCAGGCAAGTCAAACCATCACCACTACCTTAACTCCATCTCTTCTCAGACATTGATGGAAACATTCCTGGACCCTGAACCCAAAAGCACAGGGAATAGTAATGTTTCTACTTTAGTACCTGCAGCAATCATCCTGGGAAGATTGGTTATTGGAGATTTCTTTGTGAAAATGCAACTTGGCAACAATTCCTGCAAGTGTTGGCCATATCTATTGAAAAATCAGAAAAGAAAGACCAAAATCTTTGTCATTAAGAAATGGTTCATCATCAGAAACAAGATTTTAAACAATCAAACTCCACTAAGTTTCTTTATGTTTAAAGAAGAAACGTGATCATCTATTTTGCCTCTGCCCACTAAGGGACATGGGACTTCTCCATCTGACTCACAACTCAAATCCTTTCTCCCCTCCATCCTTGAAAGCAGAAACTGTTTGAATTATCTGTATGTAAATCCAGCATTTAGTATTGTGCTTTGCAGATAGAAAGCACTTAATAAATTCCACTTTCCTTTCTCCTTCCCTTTCTCCCTTCTTTTTTCCACCTTCCTCTCATCCTTCCTTTCTTCCTGTTTAGTGTGTGAGAGAAATGCAATTCTCCTTTTTTTATTTAGAATTTTTTCCACAGTATATATCCATGAGTAATTTTTTTATACTATTATCCCTTGTATAAATTTTTCCAAATTATCCCCCCTCCCTCCACACCTTCCCCTTATGACAGGCAATCCCATACATTTTACATATGTTAAAATATAACCCAGATACAATATATGTGTGTAAATACCATTTTCTTGTTGCACATTAAGTATTAGATTCCGAAGGTATAAGTAGCCTGGGTAGATAGACAGTAGTGCTAACAATTTAGATTCACTTCCCAGTGTTCCTTCTCTGGGTGAAGGAATTTCTGTCCATCATTGATCAACTGGAAGGGAGTTGGATCTTCTTTATGTTGAAGATATCCATTTCCATCAGAATACATCTTCATACAACATTGAAGTGTACAGAGATCTTCTGGTTCTGCTCGTTTCACTCAGCATCAGTTGATGTAAGTCTCTCCAAGCCTCTCTGTATTCCCCCTGATGGTCATTTCTTACAGAGCAATAATATTCCATAATCTTCATATACCATAATTTACCCAACCATTCTCGAATTGATGGGCATCCATTCAACTTCCAGTTTCTAGCTACTACAAAAAGAGCTGCCACAAATATTTTGGCACATACCGGTCTCTTTCCGCTCTTTAGTATTTCTTTGGGATATAAGCCCAATAACAGCAATGCTGGGTCAAAGGGTATGCACAGTTTGATAACTTTTTGGGCATAGTTCCAAATTGCTCTCCAGAATGGCTGGATTCTTTCACAACTCCACCAACAAAGTATCAGCATCCCAGTTTTCCCACATCCCCTCCAACATTCATCATTATTTGTTCCTGTTATCTTAGCCAATCTGACAGGTGCGTAGTGGTATCTTAGAGTTGTCTTAATAGTCATTTCTCTGATCAGTAGTGATTTGGAACACTTTTTCATATGAGTGGATATAGTTTCAATTTCATCATCTGAGAAATGTCTGTTCATGTCCTTTGACAATTTATCAATTGGAGAATGGTTTGATTTCTTATAAATTACGGTCAGTTGTCTATATATTTTGGAAATGAGACCTTTGTCAGAACCTTTAACTTTAAAAATATTTCCCAATTTGCTACTTCCCTTCTAATCTTGTTTGCATTAGTATGGTTTGGACAGAAACTTTTTAGTTTGATGTAATCAAAATCTTCTATTTTGTGATCAGTAATGATCTCTAGTTCTCCTCTGGTCATAAATTCCTCCTCCACAGGTCTGAGAGGTAGACTATCCTCTGTTCCTCTAATCTATGTATTATCTCATTCTTTATGCCTAAGTCATGGAACCATTTTGATCTTATCTTGGTATATGGTATTAAGTGTGGATCCATATCTAATTTCTGCCATACTAATTTCCAGTTTTCCCAACAGTTTTTTCCAAATAATGAATTTTTAAACCTAATGTTGTTATCTTTGGGTTTGTCAAAGATTAGATTGCTATAGATGTATCCTTTTTTGTCCTTTGTATCTAATCTGTTCCACTGATCTATCGGTCTATTTCTTAGCCATTAACAAATGGTTTTAATGACTGCTGCTATATAATATAGCTGTAGATCAGGTACACTTAGACCACCTTCCTCTGACTTTTTTTTTTCATTAGTTCCCTTGCAATTCTCGACCTTTTATTCTTCCATATGAATTTTGTTGTTATTTTTTCTAGGTCATTGAAATAGTTTTTTGGGAGTCTGATTGGTATAGCACTAAATAAATAGATTAGTTGGGGGAGTATTGTCATCTTTATTATATTTGCTCGGCCTATCCAAGAGCACTGAATGTCTTTCCAAGTATTTAAATCTGACTTTATTTTTGTGGCAAGTGTTTTGTAATTTTCTCATATAATTCCTGACTATTCTTTGGTAGATGGATTCCCAAATACTTTATACTCTCAACATTTATTTGGAATGGAATTTCTCTTTGTATCTCTTGCTGTTGCATTTTGTTAGTGATATATAAAAATGCCGAGGATTTATGTGGATTTATTTTGTATCCTGCCACTTTGCTAAAATTCTGAATTATTTCTAATAGCTTTTTAGCAGAGTCTTTGGGGTTCTCTAAGTATACCATCATGTCATCTGCAAAGAGTGATAGTTTGATTACCTCATTTCCTGCTCTAATTCCTTGAATCTCTTTCTCGGCTCTTATTGCCGAGGCTAGCTTTTCTAGTACTATATTGAATAGTAATGGTGATAGTGGGCAACCTTGTTTCACTCCTGATCTTACTTGGAAAGGTTGCAGTTTATTTCTATTGCACATTATAGTTACTGATGGTCGTAAATATTATTCTAAGGAATAGTCCATTTATTCCTATAATCTCAAGAGTTTTTAGGAGGAATGGATGCTGGATTTTGTCAAACGCTTTTTCTGCATTTATTGAGATGATCATATGGTTCTTATTAATTTGATTATTAATATGGTCAATTATATTAATAGTTTTCCTAATATTAAACCAGCCCTGCATTCCTGGTATAAATCCTACTTGATCATAGTGTATTATCCTGGGGATGATTTTCTGAAGTCTTTTTGCTAATATCTTATTTAAGATTTTAGCATCAATATTCATTAAGGAGATTGGTCTATAATTTTCTTTTTCAGTTTTCGATCTACCTGGTTTAGGTATCAGTACCATTTCTGTCATAAAAGGAGTTTGGTAGGACTCCTTCATTCCCTATTTTTTCAAATAGTTTATATAGCATTGGGGCTAATTGTTCTTTAAATGTTTGGTAGAATTCACATGTAAATCCATCTGGTCCAGGGGATTTTTTCCTGGGGAGTTGATTAATAGCTTATTCTATTTCTTTTTCTGAAATGGGACTATTTAAGCAATTTATCTCCTCCTCTGTTAATCTAGGGAGCCTATATTTTTGGAGGAAGTCATCCATTTCACTTAAGTTATCAAATTTATTGGCATAAATTTGGGCAAAGTAACTCCTTATTATTTCTCTAATTTCCTCTTCATTGGTGGAAAGATCCCCCTTTTCATTTGTAAGACTAACAATTTAATTTTCCTCTTTCTTTTTTCTGATCAGATTTACCAAAGGTTTATCTATTTTATTGGCTTTTCATAAAACCAGTTTTTAGTTTTATTTATTAATTCAATAGTTTTTTTTTACTTTCAATATTATTGATTTCTCCTTTTAATTTTTGTATTTCAAGTTTAATTTTTGGTTGGGGGTTTTTAATTTGTTCTTTTTCTAGCTTTTTCTGTTGCAGGCACAATTTGTTAATCTTCTCTTTCTCTATTTTCTTCAAATAAGCCCCTAAAGATATAAAATTTCCCCTTATTACCGCTTTAGCTGCATCCCACAGATTTTGGTATGATGTCTCATCATTTTCATTACCTTGGGTGAAATTATTAATTGATTCTATAATTTGCTGTTTCACCCAGTCATTCTTTAAGAAGAGATTATTCAGTTTCCAATTACTTTTTGGTCTATTTACCCCTAACTTCTTACTGAATGTAGCTTTTATTGCATTGTGATCTGAGAAGAAGGCATTTATTATTTCTGCCTTCCTACATTTAATTTTGAGATCTTTATGTCCTAATATATGGTCTATTTTTGTATAGGATCCATGAACTGCTGAGAAGAAAGTATATTCCTTTCTATTGCCATTCAGTTTTCTCCAAAGGTCTATCATACCTAGTTTTTCTAATGTTCTATTTACTTTTTAAATTTCTTTCTTATTTGTTTTGTGGTTTGATTTGTCTAAATCTGAGAGTGCAAGGTTGTGATCTCCACTATTATAGTTTTACTGTCTAATTCTTCTTGCAATTCTCTTAACTTTTCCTTTAGAAAGTTAGATGCTATACCACTTGGTGCATATATGTTTAGTATTGATATGGCTTCATTATTTATTCTACCTTTTAGCAGGATATAATTTCCTTCCTTATCTCTTTTATTTATATCAACTTCTACTTTTGCTTGATCTGAGATAAGGATAGCTACCCCTGCTTTTTTGGCTTTACTGAAGCATAATAGATTCTGCTCCAACCTTTTACCTTAACTCTGTATGTATCTCCCTGCTTTAAGTGTGTTTCCTGTAAACAACATATTGTAGGGTTTTGACTTTTGATCCAGTCTGCTATCCATCTCTGTTTAATGGGAGAGTTCATCCCATTCATATTTACAGTTAAAATTACTAATTCTGTATTTCATGCCATCATATTATCCCCAGATTATGCTTTTTCCCTTGACCCCCCTGAACCCCTTCCCCGATATTTAATTTATAGATCCCACTTGTGACGTGCAGCCCTCCCTTTTTTTAGTATCCCTCCCTCCTCCCTCCAATTCCTTTCCCTTATTCTCCTTTTCCTTTTCCCTTTTCCTCTCCCCTCTTTTAATTAGGTGAGAAAGAATTCTCTAAAAAACAAATATGTCAATTATTTACTCTTTCAGGCTCTTCTGATGAGAGTAACATTCACACAATGTTTCTCCCCCTCTCTAAATTCCCTCAGATTTGGTGTATTTTCTATGCCTCTTCCTGGGATGTAGTTTCCCTCTTTTTATCACTCCTTCCCCTTTTTCTGATACTACCCCTTTCCCTTAACTACATCCCCCCTTTTTTATATCAGTAAAATCAAATTATCCAAGCGTACTTTTTATATATCCGCAACAGAGATACATTTCTCAAGGGTTGTGTGTACTTTTTTGTGTTTCTCTTCAGTCTTGTGGATGTGGATGAAATTTTTTGTTTAAGTCTGTTTTTTTTCTTAGAAACATATGGAATTCCTCTATTTCATTGAATGACCATCTTCTTCCATGGAAAAAGATGCTAAACTTAGCTGGGTAGTTTATTCTTGGTTGCAATCCTTGATCTTTTTCCTTTTGGAATATCAGGTTCTAGGCCCTTCAATCTTTTAATGTGGAGGCAGCCAGATCCTGACTGACCCTTATTGTGGCACCTTGGTATTTAAATTGTTTTTTTTTCCTAGCTGCTTGCAAGATTTTCTCCTTTATGTGGTAATTCTGCAGCTTAGCCACAATATTCCATGGTGTTCTTTTTTTAGGGTCTATTTCAGAAGGAGTTCGATGAATTCTTTCCACATCTACTTTCCCTTCTGTTTCTATTATCTCTGGACAGTTCTCTTTGATGATTTCCTGTAAAATAGAATCTAGGCTCTTTTTTTGGTCATAGTTTTTAGGAAGTCCAATGATCCTCAGATTATCTCTCCTAGATCTATTTTTCAAATCTATAGATTTTCCCAGTAAGTATTTGACGTTATTCTCCAGCTTTTCATTTTTTTTTTTTGTTTGACTGATTCTTGGGTTCTCAATGAATCATTCCTTTCTATTTGTTCCATCCTGAATTTTAAGGAATTATTTTCTTCATTCCCAGTTTTTAGTTCTTTTTGTATATGCCCAATTTCATTTTTAAATGAATTATTTTGCTCTGTTGAATTTTTTTCCATTTCCCTAATTTTTTTTTGAGAATTATTTTCTTTTTTTCAATTCAGAAATCCTATTTTCTTGAGACTTTTTTATCTTTTCCAATTCAGAAATCGTACTTTCCTGTGATTTTTTAACCTTTTCCAATACACAAATTTTGTTTCTCTGAATCTCCTGTGAATTCCTTATTTTTCCCAACTCCAATTTCAGAATGTTGTTATTATCTATCATAGCTTGTCTTTCCTTTCCCCATTTTTCTTCAACCTCTCTTAATATTTTAATAGTCTCTTCTAGGAGAGAGTTATGTGATGGGGGCAGGTATCGTTCCCCTTTAAGCTGTTATCTGCTGACTCTCTGCTGTTAACTTCCTCGGGGTTGGATACATGTTCTTTCTCTGTGTAGAAGGAATCAATGGTTCTTTTTTGCTTTTTACTCATATTTAAAAAATCTTTTGGGGTGTGTCCCTGGGGTAGGAAATTATTTATTTATTTCTTTACTAGCTTCCTCCCAGACCAGATGGATACCGCGGCTCCTGAGCCTGAGCTAAGAGAGAGCTCTGGGAGAGTGTTCCCCTCCCCCTCCCTGGAAGTGCCCAGGAGGTGATTAGCAGGGCTGTAGTTTGAGGGGGCTGTGTGTCCTGGTGACTTCCCTGAGGTTTAAGACTGAACAGTAAAGGCGACACAAAGCCCAGCCAATGCGTTCCGTGGGGCGTGGATGTCAGCAGCTGATGTGAAAAGCTGCTGCACTCAAACTGGAAGTGTCTGCCCAGAAACCGTGGTCCCTATTTCAAAGGTTCCACTTCCCTGGGACTTCTGCGGCTGAGTGCCACAGCCTTCAGCTGAGTAAGGCACTATGTGTTGCCTTGGGTCGTGTCTGCCACTTTTCAATCTCTTAACTACCCCCAGGTGAAAGCCTGGACAGCCTAAGTTGGCCACACCCACAGTGCCGAGATCTGTTAAGTCACTTCCAGATTGTAGTGGTTCTAGTATCTGGCTTTATATTTTAACGTGGCTTGATTTCTCTTCTGAGCTGATGTTTTATAATCAGAGAAGAGCTACCAGGCTGTGCCAGATTCTTCTATCTCAGTGGCTTCTCTGATCCCAGAGCCCTCCCCAGCATGATCGACAGAGTGTGCTACCACCCAATGATCTGTGCTGGACTCTTTTTTTTTTTTTTTTTCCCTCCCCTGGGAACCGACCTTTTCTGTTGAAACTCCAGTTTCTCTTCAGCTGGTAAGTAGTGCTTCCAGTCCTTGTGGTTTCTATCACTCCAGTGCTGTTTTTGAGGCTAATTTAACTAATTGGTAATGAGGGAAGAAAGGAGCTCACAAAATCGCATGTATCTTCTCAGCCATCTTGGCTCTGCCCCGAGAAATGCAATTCTCAAACTTATTATTTGCTTTCCACTGCAATTTCTGGTTTTAAATGGAAAGGTAGAAAAAAGAGACAGATTTTGCAGTTGATTTGATGTTGGATGCTGGAAAGATGTGGAATCTTAGTAAGTGAATAGCTGGTTAGCTAGTTGCGCTTACCTGCTTTGCCCAGAACTTTAAATGAACTCTGCAGTTCTTTGGCTAAGCAATCCATTGTATAATATAATAGCGCAACATTACTTAGATGCTCTTTTCAGAGAGATTGTACATTAAACCTTTATACTTTACAATACTTTAAAAGTTTCAGAATAGAAGACAAAGAATTTGCTCAATAGCACAGTGGTGAGGTTCACTTGAGCAATTAAAAAAAATCCTTTGAATATTTTAGATGTTTGTGGTCAAAACAAAAGCATAAAAAATAATGGTATAATATTTCCAATTATCCTCAATATGAAGTTTCTCTACTCATTGCCATGCCAGGTTTCTGTAAGGATGTCTCAACATTAATGAGAGATAATAACTCATATTTATGTGTCAACTGTGTTGTTTTGCTTATCTTTGCATTCACTTGCCTTTAGTATCAGTGATGAGTAGATTACTATGATTTTTATCTTATTATAAAAGAAATAGTTTTGTTTAATGTCTAATTATGGTCTCATTATTAAGAACTACATTTGTATAAATAGCTCAACTGTGAGGTCTGAAGAGTTTTAGGGTTAAGGGAGGGGTGGTAGTATCTCCCCTGCCTTCATACAAACAATAAGATCATATCTAGATAAAATCCTGAGAGAGTTTAAGTGCAATTAAATGGTACTAGTCTTTTTTGGAAGGCAACAACTCTAGTTTTCCACATAGATGATAGCTTAGACTGAGTGACTCAACCTTCAGAACATAGAAAGGAGTGTGTCAAAGTTCACACCAAACTTGGTATAAAAACATAGGCAGACACATCTCTGTCTCTGTCTCACCTCTCTCCATCTTCTACCTCTCTCTATTTTTTAAAGGTCAATCATGCACTGATTCAACCATTTTGCAGGAAAATTTGGAACTCTGACCAAAGGGTTATAAAATCATGTGTATTCTTTCACCTAACAATATTATTACTAGGCATGTATCCCAAATGAGATTTAAAAAAAAAAAAATGAAATGAAAAGTATCTATTTGTACAAATAATATTTATAGCAGCACTTTCTTAGGGCAAAAAATTTGAAATTGAGAGGAAACTCATCATTTGGGGAATGGATGAATTAATTATGTCATCTGATTATGATGAAATACTATTGTTCTATTAAGAAATGATGAGCAGAAAGCTTTCAGAAAAACCTGGAAAGTCCTCCATAAACTCATGAAAAATGAAATGTACTTCGTACTAAGGTAATATCCAGGTTGTGGGACTGTAACATTAGCTGTAACATTGTATATGTGTTTTCCTTTGTCAGATCACAACAGTAGATGTTTCATTCAATCATTTATTTATTTATTTATTTATTTATTTATTTATTTATTTATTTATTTATTTATTTATTTTTGTTTTCTGTGACAACTGCTTTATGCATGAACAGCTGAATGAAAGACCATATTCTAATATTAATTATCAATAAATCAATGACAACTTGAAGAAACATTAGAATTGTATTCCACATTGTTATGACAATTTACTGGGTGACAAAATGAAAACAATTCTCTTTAGGTTTGCACCTTAGTGTATAGAGTAAGATATAAACAATTTTCTTCATCCATTAAAAGAAAGTTTTCTGTAATCAAAATGGCAAATTATTAAATATTACCAGGTATCAAGGAAATTTTATTGAAAAAAATTTAATGGTTTATTTAATGGGCACTAATATTTAAATTTTTAATAGTGAAATCCAATGTTAGTAAAGTAATTGTAGACAGTTCATTTTTACCCTTGGGAATATAAGAGAACTTACACTATAATTATAAAATATGACTAAAGCCACTTGGAATGTCATATGCCTCAATACCTTTGCTGTATGCATGTTTTTTGTATTTTTCCTCCTGTTTTAGATGCATTTGCCTGTTTCCACAAATAGTGGGACAGTGTTGCCATCTTCTTTGACACTACATAAATCTCAAAACAAACTTTTATATTGAAGCTGTCACCTTCAGGAGCTTGTTTTTTTTTTTTTTTTTTGTTTGTTTGTTTGTTTTTTTGTTTTGTTTTTTTTTTGGGGGGGAGTTTAAATGTTAATAACTATATTTCACTTAGTTCTTATTTATTTAAAAATGACATTCTCATTAGGTGTCAATTATAAAGAAAACTTAAAATGGGGAAGATAAATCAGAATATTTGTACTCTTAAAAGAAAAAGAGGGAATAACATCATGGCTATCTAAATGATGAACACTAATAACAACAAAAAACATTTTCTATTTTTCACAGACTTGACCAGTTGTCTTGGAGTCTGGTAGACACAGCCTGAGGCCACATCTGTCTGTAGCTAGACATGAACAGTAGGGCAGCAAATCTTTCTGGATAACTCACATATAATCAGGTTATAGGTCTATCTGGGTCTCTGCACAGTCAATTTGGCTTTGGAGCATCTGGACAGTACACTGCCTGCTGTAAATGGTTCTGACCAGCTCCTGCTGGCCATACTTTATTTCTTTCAATAGCTTAACAACAAAATATATTAATCTGTAATGGACAAGGAAGTGAACATTTTATTGCTTCTACTTAAATAATTGGTATGTAGGCACTGATGCCTATGGCTCGTTTTCTCATGCTAGAAACTGAATAAAATTGCTGGAAAAAATATAATGATGGAGAATTCTTGTCAATGTTCATGCTCTTGAATTTCAAATCTGCTTGTATTTAAACAACTCAAATATCTGATACTTTGTGCTGAGAAGACTTCATGTTTTATATTTCTCCTGGATAATGAGTTGCTGAGAATACAGACAGTAACTAATCAATAGACATAATTGTTAATCTTTATTTTGATTGATATATAACTATTTTCTTACAAAGGCATTAATGTTATTTCAATTAGTCAGGTAAGGAAACAGGATTGTCCTGGGATTTCTCAATCAACACAATACATTTATATTAAAAGTAAGCCCAAAAAGTCAGTATGTCTTCTATCAACTCCTCTTAAGCAAAGAGGAAACTTCAGGAAGAAAAATCAGGCCATTAATTTGATTATTAAATAGGAGAGGGGAAGAATTTGATGACACCACTAATCTGACAGTAAATGAAGCTGAAATTTCAGAACCATTTTTAACTGTTCACTTCACCTTTCCCAGTGTATAGAATGATTTTCTAGACATTGATACTACTATCACAGCATATGAAAAGCACCATACTATTCTTTGGGAATACAAAAGTCCTCTTATGTTCTTTTTACCATTCAGTAACAGCACCCTAGAATCCAGCTGCATACTATCATCTAACAACTGGAGTATGTTAATAGTTTCATATTCATTCTTCTGGTTTCTCCTTTTCCTCTGCTAACTGATCCTTAATACTGATTTCAGAACATTATTGCTTTTTTTGTCCTTTTTTATTATAGCTTTTAATTTTAAAAACATATGCATGGATAACTTTTCAACATTGACCTTTGTAAAACCTTGTGTTCCAAATTTTTCCCTCCTTCCTCCCACTCCCTCCCCTAGATGGCAAGCAATCCAATATATTTTATACATGTTAAAATATATGTTAAATCCAATATCTATCTATCTATCTATCTATCTATCTATCTATCTATCTATACATATATATGTATCTATCTATCTATCTATCTATCTATCTATATATCTATATCTATATCTATATATCTATATCTATATCTATATATATCTATATCTATATCTATCTATCTATCTATCTATCTATCTATCTATATATATATATATATATATATATATATATATATATATATATATATAAATGTATTTGTACAATTAACTTGCTGCATAAGAAATATCAGGAAAAAAAGGAAAGAAAATAAGAAAACAAAATACAAGCAAACAACAAAAAGAGTGAGAATGTTATATAATAATCCATACTCATTCCACATTCCTCTCTGGGTGTAAATGCTCTCTTCATCATGAGATCATTGAAACTGGCCTCAATCACTTCATTGTTGGAGAGAGCCACATCCATCAGAATTGATTGTCACATAATGTTGATGTTGCCATATACAATGATCTCCTGGTTCTGCTCATTTCACTCAGCATCAGTTCATATAAGTCTCTCTGAAATCATCCTGCTGGTCATTTCTTACAGAACAAGAATATTCCATGACATTCATATACCATAATTTTTTCAGCCATTCTCCAACTGATGGGCATCCATTCAATTTCCAATTTTGCCACTATGAAAAAAACTGCCACAAACATTCTTGCATATACAGGGTCCTTTCCCTTCTTTAAGATCTCTTTGGGATATAAGCCCAGGAGAAACACTGCTGGATCAAAGGGTATGCATAGTTTGATAATTTTTTGAGGATAATTACCAGTTGTTCTCCAGAATGGTGGATCTGCAGAACATGATTTCTTATAATAAAATAAATATAATAATATGCTAATTTTCCTGCTTTGCTTTGATTTTCTATCTTAATCTGTTAAATTCCTTTCCATTTTTTGAAAACTAAACTCAAATTCACCTTGTGTCATGAAGCTTTTCTCAATCTCCATGTTTGGTAGCTTCTCTCCCTGGGGTTTCAGAGTACTTTGACTAAAGTCTTCAAAAATTATTATGTGTTTCTCTTCCTCATGCATTCTGTATTCTAGTCAACTACAACCACTGGCTGTTCTTTACACTTAAAATTCTATCTTCCAACTCCATATCTTTACATACACTATCTTTCATGTTGTGATATATTTCTTCCTCTACTCTATTTAATGGGTGAATCTTTCAAAGCTCAGTGTCAGAGCAATATCTTTTATATTGACTTTTCTGACTCCCTAAAATTCTGGTGCCTGACATGCTTAAATTATGCAGACACTTACATGCATTATATACTTACATGCATATACACACTTTATCTACACATACATATATGTATATATAAACATGCACATATGTATATACACATTAATGTATATATGCATATACACATATTTCTGTAAATATGGACCTATGTGCTATCATCTACAGCACACAAATTTATATATGACTATATTTGTATACATATGCATATAAACAAATACATGAAAATAAATATTTAATGAACACATTTATATATGTCAGCAAATATGTATATATTCACTGACACAATTATGTACAGATATTTATTTATATACATATGTAAAGGGCTGAAACTCTGAATAGGTGCACTGAGCACTTAAGACTAATTACCTATTGGACAATATTCTATTAGTATATGATTGGAAAAATGGCCCTCCCACTATTCTGTGCTGGTTCAATCTTTTGGTGTATACAGATAATTATAGGAGGGATTAGGGGGTGGAGTAAGACAAACTAGAGGCACTTTGGAGGAGGACAACAAGAAGGGAGGTTGATCAGTGGAGAGCATGAGCAATCCCCTTCACTTCTCCCCCTATAGACCAAAATCTTTTGCTTATCCTGACTCTGGATGATCCTGAACTCAGACTTCATATACATACATACAAATAAACATGCATGCATTTATACATATATGCTGTCTATAGACTGTAGAATATTTTTATATTTTTACAGCCCTTTTTAAAATTTTTATAGTTTTATAATCCTTTGGGTATAGTACCAAATTATTCTATAGAATGACTGAATTCACAACTTTACTAATACCTCATTTTCCCCACACTTGTCATTTTACATTTCTGATTTATTAGTCAATCTAATAGGTATGAGGTAGTACTTCATAATTATTTTATATTGCATTTTCCAATCACTATTGAAAGCATTTTTTCATATGGTTCTAGATAGCTTTGATTACTTCATTTAAAACTGTTCATATCTTTTGATCATTTGACAATTGGGAGATGACTTATTTTTATAAATTTGACTCATTTCTCCATATATTTGAGAAATGAGGCTTTTCTCAGAGAAATTTGCTTCAAACATTTTTTCACACTTTTCTTAATTATTTCCTTCCATTATATTTCCTCATCTTGCTTAATTTTTTCTGTCTCTTTTCACCTTGTTCCTCCCCAAAAGTGTTTTTCCTCTAAGTACTCTTCCCCCAATTTGCCCTCACTTCCATCTCACACACACACACACACACACACACACACACACACCTTCTCTTATTCCCTTTCCCTTAAACTTTCCTATAGGTTACAGATTTATATACCTAATTGATTGTATATGCTACTCCCTCCTTAAGTCAATACTGATGAGTATGGTTCACTCTCTGTTACCTTTCTCCTCTTCCTCTTCATGTAAAAATGTTTTTTTTTCTTTTTTTATGTCAGATAATTTGCCCATTCTACCTTTTTCTCTTTCTCCTGTTACATTCCTCTCTTACCCTTTAATTTTATTTTTAAAGATATTATCACTTCATAATCACCTCACAGCTATTACTTCTCTATATTATATATATATATATACACACACACATATATATATATATATTATTTCTATGTATTCCTTTTAATCCCCATATCAATTATAAGAATTATATTCTCCTGTAGGAATGTAAATAATTTAACTTTATTAAGTTCCTTAAGATTTTTTTCCCCTTTATCTTTTTATGTTTCTCTGGAGTCTCATATTTCAAAGTCAAATTCTCTCTATTCATCACTGGTCTTTTAATCAAGAATCCCTGAATGTCCTTTATTTCATAGAATATTTGATTTTTACCTTGAAGGATTTCACTCTGCTGGATAAACATAATCCTAGCTCTAAAATACTTAGATTGTTTTTTTCTGGCTGCTTGCAATATTTCCTTCTTGATCTGATAATTCTAGAATTCAGCTATATATAACTTGGAGTTTTAATTTTGGGATATCTTTCAGGAAGTAATTTATGGATTCTTTCAATTTCTAATTTACCCTCTACTTCCAGAAGATTAGGGTTATTTTCCTTAATTTCTTGAAATGGAGAAAGAGCCATGATGGCAAAGGCAGGAACACCAACAGTTACAAATTTCTTTAAATAATGACTCTAAACAAATTTTAGAGCATCAGAACACTTTCCAAAAAGAGAAGAATATTTTTCAGCTGAAGGCAATTTTCAGCAGTAAAAGTCTGGGACACCAGGGTAAGAGTCCAGTATTCATTCTTGGTGCAGGCCGTGTCCAGTCCTAGGTACCAGTCTCAAACAGCAGCAGTGCTGGTGGCTTCAAGATTTCTCAGCCCAGCGACACCAAAGAGAACTCAGAAAGGCAGCAGAAAAGGTCTATGGAACCAGGGTGGAATCTAATGCATAATCCCAGCATTTGTGAGGCTAGGCCCCAGCCCCAGGCCCAGGCCTACCTCAGACCCAGAATCAGTAAATTGAGATCTCTGAAGCAGCAATAATGCTTGAGGCTTCTGGACTTCTCAGCTCAGGATCAATAGGAGCACTCAGAACAGTTATGAAAAGGGTCTGTGGCAATAGAGTGAAAATCTGGTGAGCAGTTCCAGTGCAGCCCTGGTGAGTGGAGCCTCAGGTCAGGCCAGCAAGCTAGATCTTATAGCTTCAGTATGGCAGTGACCCACATAAAAGATCCAGGGTAGAAAAGAATGCTTGTGGTCAGATTCCTAGAAAAATTTCTGAAAACAGCTGCATAAAATTTCTGAAGCTTGAGACACCCTGGAAACACCCTGAAAAGACCCTGGAAACAGAATCCTACTTTAACAGAAAGTTAAAATTTGAGCAATAGGCTAGGACAATGAGCAGAAAACAAAAATAAAAATTTCTGATCATTGAAAGTTATTATAGTAAAAAAAAAATCAAAACACATTCAGAAGATAACAAAGTCAAAGCATCTAAACCCAAGACCTCAAAAAAATAAAAAAATAACAATTGGACTCATGGAAGAGCTCAAAAGGGACTCTGAAAATCAAGTAAGAGAGACAAAAGAAAAATTAGGAAGAGAATTGAGAGCTGTGCAAAAGGAAATACAGAAAAGTGAAATCATAAGGGACTTAATAAAGTCTAATAAGGCTTATCTGTTTACATTCCTACTGAGAGAATGATAGTAATTCAGAGCATTCTTAATATTATGGAAGTAAGAAGAAGTGTATAAAGACAAAGGGCACAGGTGTGAATTGAATATGAAGGGATATCTTTTTTAAAAATGATGAAATTAAAAGGTGAGAGAGGAATACATTGGAGAAAGGAAGAAGTGGAATGGTATAAATTATCTGCCATGAAAAAAAAGAAGCAAGAAAAAAATTATAGTAGAGGAGAAGAGGGAAAGAAGGTAAATTAGTGAAACTTACTTTCATCAGAATTGGCTGAAGTAGTAATAATATACATCCTCAATAGGGATATAGAAATTGATCTTATGCTGCAGGCAAATAGGAGGGGAATGGGATATGGGAATGGGAGAGGTACGTACAAGAGAGGGCATTAGGGGGAAGAAATCCTCATGGGCAAAACCATTTTGAGAAGGGATTGGGCGAAACCAGTGGAAGAATAAATGGGGGGGAATAAAATTAACAATAGTAATTGTAAAAAAAATTTTTTTTTCAAAGCAAGTTTCTCTAAAAAGGCCTCATTTCTAATAGAAGGAACTGAGTCAAAGTAAAAATAAAAAAATAGAGCAATTGGCAAATAATCAAAAGACATGATCTGTGTCCAAAAAGCTACAAATTCATGCATATTCTTTAACCTAACAACATCACGTACTAGGCATGAATACCAAAAGAGGTTCAAAGAAAACAGGAAAAAAAATGAAAATAATTTTCTATAGTCCAGTTAAGTTAAAAAGAAAAAAAAAACTACAAAGGAAAAAAAAAAATAAGAGCATTTGATAAATGATCAGAAGATATGATTTGGGCCCAAAGGGCTATAAATTGCATATTCTTTGACCTAACAACACAATACTAGGTTTGAATACAAAAAAGATCTAAAAAATTAGGAAAATGACCTATATGTATGAAAAATATTAATTACAGCTCTTTTCCCAGGGAAAAACATCAGAAATTGAGAGGATGACAACAAATTGGGTACTGGCTCATTAACTGTGATATGTATTTGTGATGGAATGTTATAATTCTATGGGAAATAATGAGTAGGATGTTCTCAGAAAAGCAAACAAACATGGAAAGTCCTTCATGAATTCAAGCAAAGTGAAATGTACTGTGTACATTTCAAAAATGTAATGTTCTGATCGTCTCTCAGTTGTAATCCTTCTCTGGGAGGAGGTTTTTTTCTGTATAATCTTTTCTTCTGTGAGCAGGTTTGTATATGTATATATATGTATATATATATGTATGTGTATGTGTGTATATATATATATATATGTATGGGTATATACATACATATATATATATGTGTGTGTGTGTGTATGTGTATATATGTATGTGTGTGTGTGTGTGTGTGTGTGTGTGTGTGTGTATACATGTGTCTCTTAAGCTATCAGAATAGAGTCTAAGGCAGGGGATGGAGTCCAAACTCTGGTGAGCAGGAATCTCCAAGAAGGGACCATAAATCTGGTTCTGACATGTTGGGGGGTAGGACCATAAATTCTTGATAACTTAGGAGGAATTAGGAGCCAGGAAGTCTGAACTGCCTCTTATCTTGAGATTACACATGTACAATTTATAACCTTAGAGTAACCAGCCCTAAGTTATATCAGTCCTAATGGTCAGGAGAGAGGGGTGTCGTAACCAAGGGGATTCAGGCAGAACAATTCAAGGAACTGAAGCAAAACAATTTGGGGAAACTGAGGCAGGAATATCAAGGAAACTGAGGCAGGATAATTAGGGAAACTGAGGCAGCACCATTGGGGAAAGTGAGGCAGGACAATAACAGGGAACTGTGGCACAACATTATAAGTTTTCATTTCTTCCAAGTAAGTTTGATCTAAGGAAGGTGTTTACTACTGTCTTGACTTGTGCTCTGGTCAGTGAGTAGTCACAAGGATTCTTTTCTGTCTTGGAACTGTCAAGAGAGTCTTTGCTTTACTATGGCTGCAAGCTCTGGAGTGCTAGTGCTTTTCCTCACCCTGGGACTGTAACCCAGGAATGCAACCCAAATTCAAGTAAGAAGAAAGCAACAGACCCTTATCTCAGTGCTAGCAAAGAAATCCTTGTAACCTCTTTTTGTCCAGTGCACTGACACTTCTGGAAGCAGATGCTGCAACTGCTCATTCAGAATCTGCCAAGGTCTCATCTTGGTTTGCTGTGACTGGGACTGTATTGGCTCACTCCTCATTGGACTGTTACTTACCCAGCTGGAACAGCATTTCTTGTTAACCTTTTAAGTTGCCTTTGGTATTTGTAGCCTACGAAGTCTGGAAATTGCTACTGCTGTCACTGATTCAGTCACCCAAAGACTTGCTCCTGGTTTCAGGGGCTTGGTTTACACTAAGATATGCTCCACTCTTGCCAATATGCTCCACTTTTCTCCAATGTACTAATTTATCTTGGGCTAGAAAATTATTTGACTCTTTTTGTGGGGTCTGGAATTTATTTAGAGTTATTATTCAGAGGGGTTTGAGGTAGAACTTGGATAAGATCCTGCTTTAATAGACCATCTTGACTCCACCTCTCTAATGACATCTTAAATTAGCTTTTCATACAATAGCCCAGAACATCTCAACCACTTACCTTTAATGTGGCAACTAAAAATCCTACCTCATAAATGCCTGCTTTTCCTGCAATGAAGAAATAGTTACCTTATTACCTATTTCCCTTTAAGGTTCATAAGGTTCACTTGACAGGCTAATGAAAACTCTAGTCCCATTCTCAGAATAATGTCTATTATCAACATTAATACAGTTATACTTTCCACATTGTGCCTTTTTCCATAGTAGTTTTTCTACGCCATGAACTAGCATAAGAAATTAAATGGTAATTCTTTGAGAATTTTGCAGATGATATGGGAAAGCCAGCAGATAACAACAGAAAAGTTTAGAAATGCACAATATTTATGTGTAGTGTTATATACTATCAGCCCAATTTTTACAAAAATGTATTGTAAATACCCCAGAAAAGAAAGAGAAAAATTCATACTTCTGTGCTATGAAGGAAGGATCAAAATTTTTTATGGAAACTTTCTGATGGTGGGGAATACTATATCCGTAACCTCAGTTGATCTGTAAGGAATAACTACAGTTTAAGGAAGTATTAAGTTTAAATTAAAAGTTAGTGAAAATAGATCTAGATCTAGATCTCCTGAAAGTTGTGCTTATTTTAGCATGTCTGTTTAATATGTCTTTATGGTCATTCTGTCCTTAAAAGAAAATAGCCAATAAGGTAACTATTTCTTCAGTGCAGGAAAACCAGGCATGTATGAGCAGGTTTTGTAGTTGGCACATTAAAGGTAAGTGGTTGAGATATTCTGAGCTATTACATGCAGAGCTAATTTTGATTTTAATAGCATTCATCAAGAAATCATTTAATCCTGAAGTACCTTTCCAAAGCATGAAATGGACAGGGTCCCCTGCTCAGAGATAGTCAGCATCTATTACTGAAAAAGCCTGCTGTTGACAGGATCATTGTAAGCCTACTAGAAGCAGGTTAATCACTTGCTGCTTTGTTCCATTATCTGTTGGTGAAATAAACAGGTGTAAATTCTGTCCTCAGGTTCAGCAGTAGATTTTCTTTTATATCCTCTCTTTTACTCCCCATAATTGTTGAACATAAGCTTAGTTGTCTGGCATTCTCTTTTATTTTGTCCTATGTTATATGATGATGTCTCCTAGAGTGGTACTGATTCCCTTCAACTTTCTTTCCCTTCCTCCACATAGTAGATACAATATGATTTTCTCTTAGCATTAGAGATAGGTCCTGGGTCTCTGAATTCACTAGTACAAGGAAATTCAGTCATGCAAATAACCAAAAATGATCAGTACCTTCTCAGTACTTTTAGTTTTAGATTTGCCCAGGCAAGGAGAGGACACATGGTTTGCCAAAAATATATTTGTCTATGATATGGGAATTATTTGTTCTTTATTTTTAAAGAAGAAAAGTGATGTCATAATTTGCAAGTGAATTGAGTTTAAGTGAGGGAGGGTAATGCAACATCACTTAGATGGCCCTGTGGGATAGAGCACTGGGCTTGGAATTAGGAGAATTGGTTTTCTTCAGTATAGCTGGGGCCTGGAGCACTTTTTATCAGGTTGACATGAGGCAAGTGACTAAACCTTCTTCTAGTAAAATACTTTCAGTTCTTTTAATCAATGAACAAGACACATCATCCTGTCTTTTGACAGAATTACATATGAGATTCATAGTTTTTTTTTTTTTTTTGTGTGTGTGTGTATGTGTGTGTGTGTGTGTGTGTTTCCTGTCAATGTTTTGAAAGCTAAATAAAAATTTATTGAGGATATTGAGTCATATTTTTGGTAAGTCTGGGTTTGATGAGCCCATCTAATATTCCTTTCTAATGTGAAATTCAATAATTCCATGATTCTATATTGAATGACTGAGCAGAAGATTTAATTAAGCCATTCTGTGTGACTGAAGAGGGTAACACTATTGGTAGAAATTACAAAAGGATAGATTTTACTTCAATATAATTCAAGATTTCCTAACAAAGCCACCTAAATCATATTTTTGAGCCTTTTTTTTTTCCTGAGGTAATTGGGATTAAGTGACTTGTGCAGGGTCACACAGCTAGGAAGTGTTAATTGTCTGATATCAAATTTGAACATTGGTCCTCCTGTCTTCAGTGCTGGTGCTCTATCCACTGTACCACCTAGCTGTCCCCTAACTCATATTTTTAAAAGAAAAAAAATTAACTAAAAAAACCTGAACAGCATGAGTTATGCTAGTAAGTATATTTGGAATGTTTAAGTAGAGTTTGGATCTCTGACAGACAGTAATGTTGTAGAAAGCATTAAAAGGGAATTTAATTAGATGAGGTCTTTTTCAAATCAATGGTGGTTATCTTTTCCTCTTAAATAACTTAATCCTTGAACATGCAATAAAATCATTTTGGGAAAGGGCTAAGGAAGGAAATCATTTTGCTTATTTCTATTCATTTGGAATTTCTACTTTAATATTAAAGCAATTCTAGATAGTCAGTCCTTCACCATTCAACAAAATTTGCTAGTTAGAGGAGAGACATGAAGATATATTTCTGGAAAGAATGGCAGTATTACAAACAGTTTGCATACTACTTAAAATATAAATACAGCTTTAAGGGGGAAGAGGGTGACTGGAAGAGACTGGAAAGAATCCACATTTTCCATTTTTATTTCATGAACTCCACATCACTTAAATATGGTATGAACTATATTTGAAGAACAACATGCTATATGGATTTATGGTATCCTCAAGTTGTCTAAGAAGCCCATAATTTCTACTTTCTATATTGGCCAAAAGGAAGGAATGTAGGTCACTAGAGTATTTAAAACATTATTTGCATGCTTAGAGAGTAAAATGTGTAAGTGACATTGTTATTAAAAATAAATTTGTCAGTCTCTAGGTGATTTAAGAATACCTTAATTAAATCCAGATTCTATATTTCTATATAAGATTATTGAATATCATATTCTATACCATCCACCAGTATTTCACAAAAAAAATAATTGTTTCATTTTAATTTCAATAGACCTTTTAATGACTTTATGCCACTGCAGATCTACTTTTATTGATTTTTATCTTAGTATGGCTTCTAACAAATATTTATTTTAAATATTTAGATATGAAAGGAAATTTACAAGTGCTCTTATACATATCCTAATTTTATTGATGAAACAACTGAAGAGGAACAAAAGCTAAAAGATTCCTCAAATCTCATGCAAGAAGTGAGTGAAGAAGACAAGTTTTGTATTTAGGACTTATGGTTTCAAATCTAGCTTTACTTTCCATTAATATCATACTAATATTTTTCCCACCACAAAAAATTAAATGATGTTTCATTTGAATTTCTTTCTCATATTCATTATAAATTGGCAGCAAAAAAATAAATGGCTATTTAAAAATCAATTACAATAGCAAAGACAAATTTTATTTACTCATAAAGTTGAGGATTCTCAGAACATTTAAACAGAGAATAATTTATTTTATTCAAATTTGAATATGGCTTGTTTCAGAATCAGACTTCAATGAACTTTTCATGTTCATAATATATTATTTTTGATAGGTTCTCTGTATGTTTTAGTTTAATTTTGGAACTCCTCTTTTCTAATATTACAATATAGGGTCTAAATACAGAAAATGAAATTACTCTTATCTAGTGCTTATAAATCTTATCTAACTCTTATCCATGCCATGAATAAATCTATTCTGTTTATTTTTCTATGAGCAAACTTTTAATGAAACAACAATTAACAGACTTCCACCTGATTAAAATTTTGCACAGTAATGACTATGACTTCCATATGGTTTGGATTAATGAATGTTTATAATAAATATTTCTATCCACAATACTTATAAAGCTTCTATTCTCATTCTCTATTAACATTATTTTTTATAATTATTACTATAGATATCTGTTTTATAAGACATAGGTTGTGAATATTATGTCTAGGGAAACCAAATTATTTTGGTTTCCTAAATAAGAGTGAAAGTTGTATGTTATGGTGCTCATTGCTGGATCTTACTTTTTTCTTCTTTTAAATTAATTAAAATAATTGTTTTTATCCTATTTTATTCTTTCCAATTACATATAAAAGCATATTTAATATTCATTTTGAAAATGTTACTTGAAAATATCTTCCTTTTTTCTCCTCTAATTCCTGCCTAAAATGATAAGCCATTTGATATGAGTTATGCAATATATATTCCTTATTAATCACATTGTAAAACACACACCAGAATTTAAAAAAAAGAAAGTAAAATGTAATATGATTCAATCTATGAATATAGACTACATCAGTTCTTTCTCTGGGAGTGAATAGCAATTTTCATTGTAATTCTTTCAATTTTCTCTTAGAACCTTGTTCTGATGAAAATAGTTAAGTCATTAATTGTTCATGATCATAAAATATTGCTATTTCTGTGTACAAAGTTCTCAGTTCTGCTCATTTCACTTTTTTGTATCAGTTCATTTAAGCCTTCCTAATAGAATACTTATTTCCTATTACACAACAGTATTTAATCACACTTATATACAAGAACTTTTTCAAACCATTATCTACTTGGATATCCCCTCAATTTTTCTTTTTTCTTGCCATGATAAGAACATAGATAGATAAATAGATAGGGATGGCTAGAGAGAGGGAGAGATAGAACATTCCACAACTCCACCAAAAATACATTAGTGTCCCAGTTTACCCACATCCTCGAAGTACTCAGTTTTCCTTTTAATTTACATTTTTCAAGTACCATTTCCCACCTCTCAGATTGGCTAAGATGACAGGAAAATGTAATGATAAATGTTGCATGGGATGTGGGAAAACCAGTACACTAATGTATTTTTGGTGGAGCTGTGAAATGATCCAATCATTCTGGAGAGCAATTTGTAACTA
Source organism: Sminthopsis crassicaudata (assembly GCF_048593235.1). Classification (NCBI taxonomy): domain Eukaryota; kingdom Metazoa; phylum Chordata; class Mammalia; order Dasyuromorphia; family Dasyuridae; genus Sminthopsis; species Sminthopsis crassicaudata. The sequence goes on along the minus strand of NC_133617.1, from coordinate 323,888,405 downwards.
TACTGAAAGGACTATAAAACTGTGCATACCTTTTGATCCAGATACGTCTCTATTGCATCTGTCTTCCAAGGAGAGCATAAAAGAGGTAAAAGGACCTACATGTGCAAAAAAATGTTTGTAGTTACCCTTTTCATTGTGGCAAGGAACTACAAATGAAATGGATCCCCATTACTTGAAGAATGGCTAAGTAAGGCATGGTATAGGAATATAATGGACTATTATTGTTACATGAAATGATGCTAAGTGAAGCAGAACAAAGATAATATTGTACAGAGTAATCCCAAGAAGATAGTGTGTTGATCAACTGTGCTAGACTTGGCTCTTTTTAATAATGAATTATTCAAGGCAATTCCAATAGATTTGTGATGGAAAGAGCCATCCACATACAGACAGAGAATTATGGAGACCAAATGTGAATCAAAGCATTTTTTGGTCATTCTTATTTGTTTTCTCTTTCTTGTGTTTTTTTTTTTTTATTTGATCTGATTTTTCATATGAAGCATGAATATTATGGTAATATGTTCAGAAAAACTGCATATGTTTAACATATATTAGATTCTTGCTTTCTTGGAGGGAATAGGAGGGAGAGGGATAAAAATTTGAAAAACAAGGTTTTACAAAGGTGAATGTTGAAAACTATCTTTCTATGTCTTTGAAAAAATATATTACTATTAAAATAAAAATAAATGTATAAAATTATGGCCTTTGGTAATCAAACATAATAAAAACATTTAAGAAAATGCATTAAACATAATACAGAAAGTATACATAGATTATCAATTTCCAAAGAACTAGCATACAAGTAACCTATAGACCTAACACTAACATTGTACTCACATTATATAAATATATATATATATATGTGTGTGTGTGTATGTATGTATATATATATATATATATATATATATATATGTATATAGTTTCAATTTCATTATCTGAGAATGGTCTGTTCATATCCTTTGACCATTTATCAATTGGAGAATGGTTTGATTTCTTATAAATTAGACTCAGTTCTCTATATATTTTGGAAATGAGGTCTTTATCAGAACCTTTAACTATAAAAATATTTTGCCAATTTGTTACTTCCCTTCTAATCTTGTTTTCATTAGTTTTGTTTGTACAATTTTTTTTAATTTGATGTAATCAAAAACTTATATTTTGTGACATTTTTTCCTCCTCCACAGGTCTGAGAGGTAGACTTTCCTCTGTTCCTCAAATCTGTTTATGATCTCATTCTTTATGCCTAAATCACTTGCCATTTTGTTAACTCCTGCTTATGCTTTTCTCCTTTCCTTCCCCCTTATCCCCCTCCCCAGTATTAAACTTGTGAGCACCAATGGCTTCTCACAACCCTCACTTTTTAGTGTCCCTCCCGCCACCTTAATGTTCCTCCCCTTATCTTATCCCTTTTCCTCACAATTTCTGTATTTCCTTCCATTTAGCTTACTCCTTCCCTTTTCAATTTTCCCCTCCCACTTTTCAATGAGGTGGGAGAAGTTTCACCATAAATAGAATATTTCTAATATTTTTTCTCTTTAAGCCAATTCTGGTGGCAGTATGATACACAGTATGTTCATCCCCCTCCATTCTTTCTCTCAGATATAATAAATTTCCTTTGCTTTTTTGTGAGATGTACCCCCACTTTGCCCTTTTCTGGGTACAATTTCCTTTCCACCTCTAGTTTCTATAACAATGTGTACATGTGTTCTTTATATATCTTTATAGCAGAAATATAGTCCCCAAGATTTATTTTTATCTTTTTAGGTTTCTCTTGAGTTCTATATTTGTAGATCAAATTTTTTGTTTAGTTCTATTTTTTTCACCAAAAATAGATGAAATTCACTTGTTTTATTGAATGTCCATCTTCTTCCATGGAAAAAATGCTCATTTTTGCTGGGTAAGTTATTTTTTGCTGCATACCAAGTTCCTTAGCCTTTAAGAATATCAGATTCCAGGCCCTTTGATCCTTTAATATGGAAGCTGCTAGATCCTGGGTAATCCTTATTGTGGCTCCTCCATATTTGAATTGATTTTTTCTAGTAGCTTTTAATATTTTTCTTTGAACCAAGAGTTGGTTTTATGAAAAAGCCAATAAAATAGATAAACCTTTGGTAAATTTGATCAAAAAAAAGAAAGAGGAAAATCAAATTGATAGTCTTACAAATGAAAAGGGGGATCTTTCCACCAATGAAGAGGAAATTAGAGAAATAATAAGGAGTTACTTTGCCCAACTTTATGCCAATAAATTTGATAACTTAAGTGAAATGGATGACTTCCTCCAAAAATATAGGCTCCCTAGATTAACAGAGGAGGAGATAAATTGCTTAAATAGTCCCATTTCAGAAAAAGAAATAGAACAAGCTATTAATCAACTCCCCAGGAAAAAATCCCCAGGGCCAGATGGATTCACATGTGAATTCTACCAAACATTTAAAGAACAATTAGCCCCAATGTTATATAAATTATTTGAAAAAATAGGGGATGAAGGAGTCCTACCAAATTCCTTTTATGACACAGACATGGTACTGATACCTAAACCAGGTAGATCGAAAACTGAGAAAGAAAATTATAGACCAATCTCCTTAATGAATATTGATGCTAAAATCTTAAATAAGATATTAGCAAAAAGACTTCAGAAAATCATCTCCAAGATAATACACTATGATCAAGTAGGATTTATTCCAGGAATGCAGGGCTGGTTTAATATTAGGAAAACTATTAATATAATTGACCATATTAATAATCAAATTAATAAGAACCATATGATCATCTCAATAGATGCAGAAAAAGCATTTGATAAAATCCAACATCCATTCCTACTAAAAACTCTTGAGAGTATAGGAATAAATGGACTATTCCTCAGAATAATCAGGAGCATATATTTAAGACCTTCAGTAAGCATAATATGCAATAGAAATAAACTGCAACCTTTCCCAGTAAGATCAGGAGTGAAACAAGGTTGCCCACTATCACCATTACTATTCAATATAGTACTAGAAACGCTAGCCTCGGCAATAAGAGCCGAGAAAGAGTTTCAAGGAATTAGAGTAGGAAATGAGGAAATTAAACTATCACTTTTTGCAGATGACATGATGGTATACTTAGAGAACCCCAAAGACTCTGCTAAAAAGCTACTAGAAATAATTCAAAATTTCAGCAAAGTGGCAGGATACAAAATAAATCCACATAAATCCTCGGCATTTTTATATATCACTAACAAAATGCAACAGCAAGAGATACAAAGAGAAATTCCATTCCAAACAAATGTTGAGAGTATAAAGTATTTGGGAATCCATCTACCAAAGAAAAGTCAGGAATTATATGAGAAAAATTACAAAACACTTGCCACAAAAATAAAATCAGATTTAAATAATTGGAAAGACATTCAGTGCTCTTGGATAGGCCGAGCGAATATAATAAAGATGACAATACTCCCCAAACTAATCTATTTATTTAGTGCTATATCAATCAGACTCCCAAGAAACTATTTTAATGACCTAGAAAAAATAACAACAAAATTCATTTGGAAGAATAAAAGGTCGAGAATTGCAAGGGAACTAATGAAAAAAAACTCAGAGGAAGGTGGTCTAAGTGTACCTGATCTAAAGCTATATTATATAGCAGCAGTCACCAAAACCATTTGGTATTAGCTAAGAAATAGACCGGTAGATCAGTGGAACAGATTAGCTACAAAGGACAAAAAAGGGTACATCTATAGCAATCTAATCTTTGACAAACCCAAAGATTCCAACATTAGGGATAAAAATTCATTATTTGGAAAAAAACTGTTGGGAAAACTGGAAATTAGTATGGCAGAAATTAGATATGGATCCACACTTAACACCATATACCAAGATAAGATCAAAATGGGTCCATGATTTAGGCATAAAGAGGGAGATAATAAATAGATTAGAGGAACAGAGGATAATCTACCTCTCAGACTTGTGGAGGAGGAAGGAATTTATGACCAGAGGAGAACTAGAGATCATTATTGATCACAAAATAGAAGATTTTGATTACATCAAACTAAAAAGTTTCTGTACAAATAATACTAATGCAAACAAGATAAGAAGGGAAGTAACAAATTGGGAAAATATTTTTAAAAACAAAGGTTCTGACAAAGGTCTCATTTCCAAAATATATAGAGAACTGACCATAATTTATAAGAAACCGAACCATTCTCCAATTGATAAATGGTCAAAGGATATGAACAGACAATTCTCAGAGGAAGAAATTGAAACTATATCCACTCACATGAAAGAGTGTTCCAAATCACTACTGATCAGAGAAATGCAAATTAAGACCACTCTGATTGGCTAAGATGACAGGAACAAATAATGACAAATGTTGGAGGGGATGTGGGGAAATTGGGACACTAATACATTGCTGGTGGAGTTGCGAAAGAATCCAGCCATTCTGGAGAACAATCTGGAATTATGCCCAAAAAGTTATCAAACTGTGCATACCCTTTGACCCAGCAGCGCTACTACTGGGATTATATCCCAAAGAAATACTAAAGAGTGGAAAGAAACATATATGTGCCAAAATGTTTGTGGCAGCTCTTTTTGTTGTAGCTAGAAACTGGAAGATGAATGGATGTCCATCAGTTGGAGAATGGTTGGGTAAATTGTGGTATATGAAGGTTATGGAATATTATTGCTCGGTAAGAAATGACCAGCAGGAGGAATATAGAGAGGCCTGGAGAGACTTAAATCAACTGATGCTGAGTGAAATGAGCAGAACCAGAAGATCACTGTACACTTCAACAACAATACTGTATGAGGATGTATTCTGATGGAAGTGGAAATCTTCAACATAAAGAAGATCCAACTCACTTCCAGTTGACCAATGATGGACAGAGGTAGCTACACCCAGAGAAGAAACTCTGGGAGGGGAATGTAAATTGTTAGCACTAATATCTGTCTGCCCAGGTTGCATGTACCTTCGGATTCTAATGTTTATTGTGCAACAAGAAAATGATATTCACACACATGTATTGTACCTAGACTATATTGTAGCACATGTAAAATGTATGGGATTGCCTGTCGTCGGGGGGAGGGAATAGAGGGAGGGGGGGTAATTTGGAAAAATGAATACAAGAGATAATATTATAAAATATATATATATATATATATATATATATATATATATATATATATATATATATATATATAATAAAAAAAAATATTTTTCTTTGGTTTGATGGTTCTGGAATTTTGCTACAATATTTCTTGGACTTTTGATTTTAGGGTCCCTTCCAGTAGATGATTGATGAATTTTTCAATTTCTATTTTACCCTTTTTTCTATAACATCTGGACAGTTTTCTTTGACAATTTCCTAAGGTGGAGCCAAGATGATGGAGAAGATACACGGCAATTTGTAAGCTCCCTTCTTCCCTCATTACCAATTATTTAAATGAGCCTCAAAAAATAATGCTGTACTGATAAAAACCATAAGCATTACAAGCACAATCTACCAGCTGAAAAGAATCTGGAATTTAAACAGAAAAGGTCGGTTCCAAGGGGAGGAACCAAAAAAAAAAAAAAAAAAAAAAGAGGCCAGCACAGACAGGGTTGGACTAGGTGCTAATACACTGTGTTGATCAGGATGGGGAGAACTCTGGGTTCAGAGAAGCCATTGAGATAGAGCAATCTGACACAGACTGTAAGCTCTTCTCTGCTTATAAAACAGCAGTTCAGAAGAAAAAGCAAGCTACTTTAAAATATAAAGCCAGATCCTAAATAAACCCCAATCCTGAAGTGACCTAATAGATCTCCTCACTGCTGTGCAGACTGTGCAGATGTGCAGATGCCTTCTGCTGCCCCGGGCTTCTCCTTGGGGTAGTTGAGAGCCTGAACAGCAGGGACAAAGCCTTAGGCAGCCTCTGATTCACATAGTGCAGGGGCTCAGCCTAAGGCAGTGGAATTCTAACAGCAGTGGAATTCCCAGAGAAGCAGAACTCCCAGAGAAGCAGAACCTTTATAGTAGAGACTGTGGTTTCCAGGCAGACACTTCTGGTTTGAACGAAGGGCTTTTCACATCAGCTGCTGATATCCACTGCCCCAAGGGAGGCATTTGCTGGGGTTTGTGAAGCTTTCACTGTTCAGCCTTAAACCTAAGGGCAGCGACTAGTCCACTCAGTGGGGTCCTTCACTGGGCACTCCTCACAGTACAGCCATGCTAAACAACTCTGAGGCAGGGAGGGGGAAGGGAACTTGTCTCAGGCACAAGGTTGTTGCATTCTAAACCACCTCCCCCAAAGTCTGGGAGGAAGCTGGTAAATAAATAAATAAACGTCTTACCCCAAGGGCAAACCACAACAGATTTTTAACAATGAGTAAGAAGCTGAAGAGAACAATTGACACCTCCTACACACAGAAAGGGCAAGTATCCAACCTGTAAGAAGCTAACAGCAGAGAGTCTGCAGATAACATTCTAAATGGGAATGATGCCTGTCCACCATCACATAACTCTACCCTAGAAGAGACTATTAAAAAGTTAAGAGACTTTGAAGAAAAATGGGGAAAGGAAAGAGAAGCTATGATAGAGAATAACAATGTCCTGAAATTTGAGTTGGGAAAAATAAAGAATTCACAGGAAGTGCAGGGAAACAAAATTTGTGAATTAGAAAAGGTTAAAACATCACAGGAAAGTAGGATTTCTGAATTGGAAAAGATAAAAAATAAGTCTCAAGAAAGTAGGATTTCTGAATTGGAAAAAGAAAATAATGCACTAAAAAAAGTTAGGGACATGGAAAAATATACTAAATATATATATATATATATATATATATATATATATATATTATATATATATATATATATATGTATATGTATATATATATATAATATATATAATATATAATATATATAATACTATATATATATATATATAATATATAATAAAATACATAAAAAAGGAAGTAGTAAATAGAAGGGGATAGTATCAGAAAAAGGGGAAGGAGAGAAAAAAAAGAGGGAAACTGCATCCCAGGAAGAGGCATAGAAAATCTACCACATCTGAGGGAATTTAGAGAGGGGGAGAAACATTGTGTGAATCTGATTCTCATCAGAGTAGGCTCAAAGAGTAAATAATTGAAATATTTATTTTTCAGAGAATCCTCCCTCACCTCATTAAAAGGGGGAGAGGAAAAGGCAAATGGAAAAGAGGAATCAGGGAAGGGTACAGAAAGGGGAAGGGACTTAAAAGGAGGGGGTAGGGATACTAAAAAGGGAGGGCTGCACATCACAAGTGAGGTCTATAAATTAAATATTGGGGAAGTGGTTCAGGGGGATTAAAAAAAAAAGTATAATCCTGGGATAATACGATGGCAGGAAATACAGAATTAGTAATTTTAACTGTAAATGTGAATGGGATGAACTCTCCCATTAAACGGAGATGGATAGCAGAATGGATCAAAAGTCAGAACCTACAATATATTGTTTACAAGAAACACACTTAAAGCACGGAGATACATAAAGAGTAAAGGTAAAATGATGGAGTAAAATGTATTATGCTTCAGGTAAACCTAAAAAAGCAGGGGTTGCCATCCTTATCTCAGATCAAGCAAAAGTAGAAATTGATCTAATTAAAAGAGATAAGGAAGGAAACTATATCCTGCTAAAAGGTAGCATAGACATTGAAGCCATATCAATACTAAACATATATGCACCAAGTGTTATAGCATCTAACTTCCTAAAGGAAAAGTTCTTCTAAGAAGAAATAGACAGCAAAACTATAATAGTGGGAGACCTCAACCTTGCAGTCTCAGAATTAGACAAATCAAACCACAAAACAAATAAGAAAGAAATTAAAAAGGTAAATAGAACATTAGGAAAACTAGGGATGATAGACCTTTGAAGAAAACTGAATGGTGATAGAAAGAAGTATACTTTCTTCTCAGAAGTTCATGGAACTTATACAAAAATTGACCATATATTAGGACATAAAGATCTCAAAGTTAAATGTAGGAAGGCAGAAATGGTAAATGCCTTCTTTTCAGATCACAATGCAATAAAAACTACATTCAATAAGAAGTTAGGGGTAAATAGACCAAAAAGTAATAGGAAACTGACTAATCTCATCTTAAAGAATGACTGGGTCAAACAGCAAATTATAGAAACAATTAATAATTTGACCCAAGATAATGACAACGATTAGCCATCATACCAAAATTTGTGTTATGCAGCTAAAGTGGTAATAAGGGGAAATTTTATATCTTTAGAGGCTTATTTGAACAAATTAGAGAAAAAGAAGATTAATGAATGGGGCCTACAACTTAAAAAGCTAGAAAATTGGCTATTAAAAAACCCCAACCAAAAACTTAACTTGAAATACTAAAATTAAAAGGAGAAATCAATAATATTGAAAGTAAAAAAAAAAAAAAAAACTATTGAAATAATAAATAAAAACAAGAGTTCATTTTGTGAAAAAGCCAATAAAATAGATAAACCTTTGCTATATCTGATCAGAAAAAGGAAAGAGGAAAATCCAATTGTTAGTCTTACAAAGGAAAAGGGGGATCTTTCTACCAATGAAGTGGAAATTAGAGAAATAATAAAAAGTTATTTTGCCCAACATTATGCCAATAAATTTGATAACTTAAGTGAAATGGATGACTACCTCTAAAAACATAGGCTAACTAGATTAAAAGAGGAGGAGACAAATTGCTTAAATAGTCCCATTTCAGAAAAAGAAATAGAACAATCTCTTAATCAACTCCCCAGGTAAAAAATCCCCAGGACCAGATGGATTTACATGTGAATTCTACCAAACATTTAAAGAACAATTAACCCCAATGTTATATAAAATATTTGAAAAAATGGGGGATGAAGGAGTCCTACCAAACTCCTTTTATGACACAGACATGGTACTGATACCTAAACCAGATCGATCGAAAACTGAGAAAGAAAACTATAGACTAATTTCCTTAGTGAATATTGATGCTAAAATCTTAAATAAGATATTAGCAAAAAGACTTCAGAAAATCATCCCCAGGATAATACATTATGATTAAGTAGGATTTATACCAGGAATTCAGGGCTGGTTTAATATTAGGAAAACTATTAGTATAATTGACCATATTAATAATCAAATTAATAAAAATCGTGTGATCATCTCAATAGATGCAGAAAAAGGATTTGATAAAATTCAACATTGATTCCTACTAAAAACACTTAAGAGTACAGGAATAAATGGATTATTCCTTCGAATATTCAAGAGCATAAGTTTAACACCATCAGTAAGCATAATATGTAATGGAGATAAACTGGAACATTTCCCAGTAAGATCAGGAATGAAACAAGGTTGCCCTCTATTACCATTACTATTCAATATAGTACTAGAAAGGCTAGCCTCAGAAATAAGAGTCGAGAAAGAGATTAAAGTAATAAGAGTAGGTAATGAGGAAATCAAACTGTCACTCTTTGTAGATGATATGATGGTATACTTAGAAAACCCCACAAATTCTAATAAAAAGTTATTAGAAATAATTTACAACTTTAGCAAAGTTGCTGGGTACAAAATAAATCCACATAAATCCTCAGCATTTTTATACATCACCAACAAAATGCAACAGCAAGAGATACAAAGAGAAATTCCATTCCAAACAAATCACAAGAGCATAAAGTATTTGGGAATCCATCTACCAAAGAAAAGTCAGGAATTATATGAACAAAATTACAAAGCACTTGCCACAAAAATAAAGTCAGATTTAAATAATTGGAAAGACATTAAGTTCTTGTGGATAGGCCACACGAATATAATAAAGATGACAATACTCCCTAAATTAGTCTATTTATTTAGTGCTATACCAATCAGACTCCCAAGAAACTATTTTAGTGACCCAGAAGAAATAACAACAAAGTTCATATGGAAGAATAAAAGGTCGAGAATTTCAAGGGAATTAATGAAAAAAAAAAAGTCAAATGAAGGTGGTCTAGGTATACCTGATCTAAATCTATATTATGTAGCAGCAGACACCAAAACTATTTGGCATTGGCTAAGAAATAGACCAGTCGATCAATGGAACAGATTAGGTACAAAGGACAAAAAAGGGTAGAACTATAGCAATCTAGTATTTGATAAAGCCAAAGATAAAAATATTAGGGATAAAAATTCATTATTTGAAAAAAACTGTTTGGCATAAATTAGATATGGATCCACTCTTAACACCATATACCAAAATAAAATCAAAATAGGTCCATGATATAGGCATAAAGAATGAGATCATAAATAGATTAGAGGAACAGAGGATAGTCTGCTTCTCAGACCTGTGGAGGAGGAAGGAATTTATGACTAGAGACCATTATTGATCACAAAAAAAGAAGATTTTGATTGCATCAAGCTAAAAAGTTTCTGTCCAAACAATACTAATGCAAACAAGATTAGAAGGGAAGTAACAAATTGGGAAAATATTTTTACAGTTAAAGGTTCTGATAAAGGTCTCGTTTCCAAATATATAGAGAATTGATCCTAATTTATAAGAAATCAAACCATTCTCCAATTGATAAATGGTCAAAGGATATGAACAGACAATTCTCAGATAATGAAATTGAAACTATATCGACTCATATGAAAAAGTGTTCCAAATCACTACTGATCAAAGAAATGCAAATTAAGACAACTCTGAGATATAACTACACACCTGTCAGTTTGGCTAAGATGACAGGAACAAATAATGATGAAATATGGAGGGGATGTGGGAAAACTGGGACACTAATACATTGTTCATGGAGTTGTGAAAGAATCAGGCCATTTCCGGAGGGCAATTTAGAACTATGCCCAAAAAGTTATCAAACTGTGCATACCCTTTGATCCAGTACTACTGGGCTTATGTCCCAAAGAAATACTAAAGAGAGAGCAAAAGGACCAGTGTGTGCCAAAATGTTTGTAGCAGTTCTTTTCATACTGGCTAGAAACTGGGAGATGAATGGATGTCCATTATTTGGAGAATGGTTGGGTAAATTATGGTATATGAAGGGTATGGACTATTATTGTTCTTTAAGAAATGAACAGTAAAATGAATTCAAAAAGATTTGGAGAGATTTGCATGAACTGATGCTGAATGAAATGAGCAGAACCAGAAGATCACTATACACTTCAACAACAATACTGTTTGAGGACGGATTCTGATGGAAGTGGATATCTTCAACATAAAAAAGATCCACCTCACTTCCAGCTGATCAGTGATGGACAGAAACAACTACACCCAGAGAAGGAACATTGGAAATTGAATGTAAAATATTAGCACTACTGTCTATCTACCCAGGTTACTTATACCTTCTGAATCCACACACATATATTGTATCTAGGTTATACTGTAACACATGTAAAATGTATGGGATTGCCTGTCATCTAGGGGAGGGAGTAGAGGAAGGGAGGGGAAAATTTGGAAAAATGAATACAAGTGATTGCGATGGTTCAGTCTAGCTCCTCTGAAGGGCTCAGAATAACTCCTTAAATGCGAAGGTCAGGGGTAGCTCCACTGAAGGGTTCAGAATAAGTCCTTGTCAGGATAAGCTGAAGTCTTTGACCCACGTTGAGGACACCAATTTGTAATGTGCTTTTGTCTCCAGAAGTTGCTGATCACTATCTGGGAGTAAATCTGCTGTGTCAACTCAAATCTCTCAGACTGATTCTTCTTCCTGTAGAGAAAAATACTCCCTAAACTAATCTATTTATTTAGTGCTATACCAATCAGACTTCCAAGAAACTATTTTAATAACCTAGAAAAAATAACAACAGAATTCATATGGAACAACAAAAGGTCGAAAATTTCAAGGGAAGTAATGGAAAAAAAAATTAAGTGAAGGTGGTCTAGCTGTACCTGATCTAGAACTGTATTATAAAGCAACAATCACCAAAACCATTTGGTATTGGCTAAGAAATAGACCAGTTGATCAGTGGCATAGGTTAGGTTCACAGGGCAAGATAGTGAATAAAAATAGCAATCTAGTGTTTGACAAACCCAAAGATCCCAAATTTTGGGATAAGAATTCATTATTTGACAAAAACTGCTGGGAAAACTGGAAATTAGTATGGCAGAAAATAGGCATGGACCCACATTTAACACCACATACTAAGATTAGATCAAAATGGGTCCAAGATTTAGGCATAAAGAACGAAATCATAAATAAATTGGAGGAACATGCGATCGTTTACCTCTCAGACTTGTGGAAGAGGAAGGAATTTGTGTCCAAGGGAGAACTAGAGACCATTATTGATCACAAAATAGAAAATTTTGATTACACCAAATTAAAAAGTTTCTGCACAAACAAAACTAATGCAAATAAGATTAGAAGGGAAGTAACAAATTGGGAAAACATTTTTACAGTTAAAGGTTCTGATAAAGGCCTCATCTCCAAAATATACAGAGAATTGACTTTAATTTATAAGAAATCAAGCCATTCTCCAATTGATAAATGGTCAAAGGATATGAACAGACAATTTTCAGATGATGAAATTAAAACTATTTCCATTCATATGAAAGAGTGTTCCAAATCACTATTGATCAGAGAAATGCAAATTAAGACAACTCTGAGATATCATTACACATCTGTCAGATTGGCTTAGACGACAGGAACAAATAACGATGAATGTTGGAGGGGCTGTGGGAAAACTGGGACATTGATGCATTGTTGGTGGAGTTGTGAAAGAATCCAACCATTCTGGAGAGCAATCTGGAATTATGCCCAAAAAGTTATCAAAATGTGCATACCCTTTGACCCAGCCATATTACTAGTGGGCTTATATCCCAAGGAAATACTAAAGAAGGGAAAGGGGCCTGTATGTGCCAAAATGTTTGTGGCAGCCCATTTCATAGTGGCTAGAAGCTGGAAGATGAATGGATGTCCATCAATTGGAGAATGGTTGGGTAAATTATGGTATATGAATGTTATGGAATATTATTGTTCTGTAAGAAATGACCAACAGGAGAAATACAGAGAGGCTTGGAGAGACTTACATCAATTGATGCTAAGTGAAACGAGCAGAACCAAAAGATCATTATACACTTCAACAATGATACTGTATGAGGATGTATTCTGATGGAAGTGGATATTTTCAACATAGAGAAGAGCTAATCCAATTCCAATTGATTAATGATGGACAGAATCAGCTACATCCAGAAAAGGAACACTTTGAAATGAGTGTAAACTGTTATTTTTACCTTCTGAATCCAATTCTTCCTGTGCAACAAGAAATTCGGTTCTACACACATATATTGTATCTAGAATATATTGTAATATATTTAACATGTATAAGACTGCCTGCCATCTGGGGGAGGGGGTTGGGGGAGGAAGGGAAAAAATCTGAACAGAAGTAAGTGCAAGGGATAATGTTGTAAAACATTACCCATACATATGTACTGTCAAAAAAAAGTTATAAGTATAAAATAAAATAAAAATTAAATAAACAATAAAAAAAAGAACATTATCCCTTGTATTCATTTTTTCCAAATTTTCCCCTCCCTCTCTCTACTCCCTCCCCTAGATTACTGGCAACCCGATACATTTTACATGTGTTACAGTATAAGCTAGATACAATATATCTGTGTAAATCCAATTTTCTTATTGCACGTTAAGTATTGGATTCCGGAGGTATAAGCAACCTGGGTAGATAGACAGTAGTGTTAATATTTTACATTCAATTCCCAGTGTTCCTTCTCTGGGTGTAGTTAATTTTTTTGCTCATTTTGTCAGAGAAAAATCAAAGAAAACAATCTAACAAGAAAAACAAATGATCTGCTTTATTTTTATTTATTTTTTTTTGGGGGGGCTGGATGGTATTACCAAGCTTCCTCTACAGACTGTAGGGGTAGCAGTGAGGTAGTAGCAGGACAGCAATGGCTGAGCAGCATCTGCATTCTGAGAGTCTGAGAGTGTGCTGACTCACTGTGGGTGGGTGTGGCCAGATCCTGAGAGCCCCTAGCTGTGAGATGCCTACCTTATTCTGTCTGCTGTGCTGCTGTGCTGCCTTCAGTTTGTGCTCAATCTAAAACTGTCCCCACCAGCAAGCAAAAACAGGTATTTTCTGGCAAATTCCGAGGATAACTTCTTTTGGTAGTTATTTGTATTTTGTTTGTTTTGTGTTTTTTTTTTTTTTTTTTTTTTTTTTTTTTTTAGTCAGGCAGTAATTCCAAAGCTTTTCATAAGATACATTCTTCTAAGAGAAAATGCAGAGCTTAAATAGTATGTGTGTCCTCTCCACTATCTTGGACAGAAGTCCAGAGTCTGATAACTTTTAAATTAAATCACTTCAATCTATTTTCCAGGTCAGTTGTTTTTCCAATAAGATAAGTCACATTTTATTCTTTTTTTCTCTTTTATTTATTTATTTTTTGATGTCATGGGGAGAAATTAGCTTTCAGTAGTCCAATTCTACTTTTAAAGGAATTACCTTCTTAGTGAATTTTTGTACAACTTTTAAAAATTGTTTAATTAAACTGCTGACTACTTTTTCATGATACTTTTGCATAACTCATTTCTTTTCCTGTTTTCGTTTTCGTCTTAAATTTCATTTCTAAAATTCTTTTTGTAACTGTAAAAAATGAAATTTCCACCAATGTAGAGGAAATTAGAGTACATTATTGAATGCAAAATGGAAAATATTGATAATGTTAATTATTTTTTTTTAGTACAAACAAAGTCAATAAGAATGAAAGGGAAGCAATAAACTGGGAAAAAGTTTTACATCTAAGATTTCTATTAAAGGCCTCATTTCTAAAATATATATAGACAACTCAAATTTATAAGAATTCTAGCCATTCTCCAATTGATAAATGGTCAAAGTATGTGAACAGACAATTTTCAGATGAAGAAATTAAAACCATATATTGTCATATGAAAAAGTTTTTTAAATCACTATTTATCAGAGAAATGCAAATTAAGAGAAGTCTCAAGTATCACTACACATTGATATTAACTAAGGTGACAGCAAAATGTAATGATGAATGTTGGAGAGAATTTGGGAAAACCGATGCACTAATACATTGCTGATTGATTTGTCAACTGATCAACCATTCTGAATGCTAACCATTCTAGACAGCAATTAAAACTATGCCCAAAGGGCTATCAAACTTTGCATACCCTTTGATATAGCAATGGCTCTATTCGGCTTGTATTCCAAAAAGATCATAAAAAAGGGAAAAGGACCCATATATGCAAAAAAGTTTATAGCAGTCCTTTCTTTAGTGGCAAGGAACTCATAACTGAAATGATGCTCACAGTTAGAAAATGGCTGTTTAAGTTATGGTATATGAATGTTAGGGATTATTATTGTTCTATAAAAAATTATCAGCAGGCTGATTTCAGAAAAGCCTGAAAAAATTTAAATGAACTGATGCTAAGTGAAGTGAGTAGAACCAAGAGAACATTCAACAGAACAACAGCAAGATTATATGATGATCAATTCTGATTGACATGGCAATTTTTAACAGTGAGATGATTCAGGACAATTCTAATAGGTTTGTAATGAAGAGACCCAGCTACACCCAGAGAGAGAACTGTGTGAACTGAATGTGGATCACAACATAGTATTTTTACTTTTTTGTTGTTGTTTCTTTGCATTTCATTTTCTTTCTCATTTTTTTCTCTTTTTGATCTGATTTTTCTTGTGCAACATGACATATGTGGGAAATGTATTGAAGAATTGCATATGTTTAACATATATTGTATCACTTGCTGTCTAGTAAAGGAGGTGGGGGCAAAGGAGGAAAAAAATGGAGCACAAGGTTTAACAAGGTTGAATTTTGAAAATTATGTAGGCTTATGTTTTGAAAATAAAAAAGTTTTAATTTTTAAAAAAGAAAAAAAAGAAACAAACAAAATTTTAGAAAATTGTTTTTGATCCCTTCCAGGATCTCTTTTTGGACCTGAAAACCAATTCATATTTTTTCTTGATTCTTTGGGTATAACCATTTTGACATTTTCATCCTCTTTTTAATTTATTTTTTGCCTTTCCTTGTCATTGTATTAATTTTTGATGATCAGATTTTTTCTCCCTTCAAGAAATATACTTTTTCTTCAATTTTAATTTTAATTTAAGTTTGGGCTCTGTTCCTGGGCCAGAAGGAGCTCTGATTCAAACTTTAAATATTTTATGCTATTTGCACAGATAATTCTAGAAAACACTGAGTTTTTCTTTCATCTAAAGTGGTATGATCTATGGAAAACTGTATTACTGTTTCCTGGCTTGTGCTCTTGTCTATGAGTGACCATGAGTATTTATTTTTACTCCACAACTATGACCAGTATTCCTATTTCTTTGTGGCATTAATCTCTGAGAATACAAGCTGAGTTTGTGAGTTGGAATAGAATAAGGACAATGAAATATGTGTTTGATTTCAATTCCAGCAAAGTATTCTCAGCAATCTGCTTCTGACCAGTTGTTGGCTGAGAACTCTGGAAATTTCTGTTTCTAATTCAGTCAACCCCAAAGCTTGAATTTGTTTTTCAGGGACCAGTAGGCTCCTGGGTTAGTGAGGTGTTACTTGAGTTGAACTTTGCTCCTCTCTCATTCCAATGGGTGGGGGGGGACAAGCAAACAAAAAGCCTTTATTGTCAACCTTATAAATTGTCTTAGGTTGAAAGTTTTCCATAATTCATTTTGAAATATTATTTTAAGATTGTTTGAAAGGAAATTTGGGAGAATCCCTTACCTTTACTTCTCTATCTTAATTTTCCCTCAATTATAATAATTGTTAAAGTAATACCTTTTCAAAAGGAAGCAAATGATTTTTATATTATTAATGACAATGACTTGCTTTTATATGGTTTATAATCATGCACATATAACTTAATAACTTAACTTTTTCTGCTTGTGTAATTCAGAGCATATAGCCCATATTTACATTATGTGTTTTGTTTTAAAATATTTTTCTCAAATGTTCTAAATCATTATTGAACAGAGAAATGAAGATTAAGACAACTCTGAGGTACCACTTATCAGATTGGCAAAGGTGACAGGAAAAGATAATGATGGAGATTGGAGGAGATATAAGAAAACTGGGACACTGATGCATTGTGGATGGAGTTGTAAAACTCAACAATTCTGTAGAGCAATTTGGAGTTATGAACAAAGTATTATAAAACTGTGCACACCCTTTGATCTAGCAATCTCACTACTGGGTATGTATCTCAAAGAGATCATTAAAGAAGGAAAAGGACCCACATGTGAAAAAAATAATTGTCTGGAGCAACTCTTTTTCTAGTGGCAAAGAACTGGAAAATGAGCAGATGCCTGTCACATAGGAAATAGCTAATAAGTTATGATATATGAAAGGAAAGGAATATTATTTTTGTGTAAGATTTTATATAAAAATGATGAAAAATCTGAAAATGTTTACATGAACTGATGCTGAACAAAACAATCATTACCAGAAATACATTATAAACAGTAACTGCTATATTGTGTGATGATCAATATGACAGATTTAGTTAATTAATCCAAGGCAATATCAATAAACTTTGGATATAAAGCACTATCTGCATCCAAAGAGAGAACTATGGAGACTGGATGCAAATCAACGCATATTCCATTCACTTTTTTCTTTTCTGTTTTTTTTTTTTTTAATCTTTTTGTTCTGATTTTTCTCTCCAAATATATTATATAAAATTTTGTAAAAAAAAGAAAAAGAATGTACATTTATAGCCTAGAAATTTAATTAAAATACTGTTTTCTCAATATTGCCATTATTTTGGAGGTAAGCAATATAAATTTACAGGAATCTGATCTTAAAAGGGTACAATGAGTTGCCTAAAATCAAACATTTGGCAAGTATCAGATATACGATTTAAATTCAAAATTTTGATTTCTAATTTGAGTGATATTTCCATTATGCTTCATAGCCATTCAAGCACATTCTTAAGAAAATACTTTGTCCTTCACATGTAAAATTATATTGGTCCTCCTTTATAAAATCCCTTGTATAGATCCACTTATCTCTAATTACACAGTTGCTATTCAAGTATAGAATTTTATCATATCCTGTCTGAACTCCTAGTTTCTCCCCACTCTAGCTTATCCTTCACTCAGCTATCCAAAATTATTTCTAAATATATATTATTATTTTTAATTTATAAACTACAATAAATTTTCTATAACATATAATATAAAAAAGATTGCATATGAAACTGCAAATATACATCTCTCTCTGTCTCTCTTTCTCTGTCTCTCTCTGTCTCTCTGTCTCTGTCTCTCTGTCTCTGTCTCTCTGTCTCTCTCTGTCTCTCTCTCTCTCTCTCTCTCTCTCTCTCTCTCTCTCTCTTTCTCTCTCTCTCTCTCTCTGTTGTTGTTAGAGACAATTGGAGTTAAAATGTCTTGTCTGGTGTCATGAAGCTAGGAAGTGTAAAGTATCTGAAGCCAGATTTCAACTCATGTGGTCTTGACTCCAGGGACAATGCTCTATCCACTGTATGCTTTAGCTGCCCCTTGATAACCTTTTTAAATATATAATAAAGTTATTGTGTGAAATTCTTTTCTAGAGATGGCTACCATTAGATGCAATAGGTGTGTGTGTGTGTGTTGCTGTGTGTATGTATGTATGTATGTATACTAAATACTATAAAGATTTCCACTCTCATTTCCTTCTCTGACTTAGAATAGTGACTTTCTTTATATATCTTTTTAACTTAAGTTGAGTATTTATTATAGTCAAAATAACTTATTTGCTAAAAATCATTCTTTTTAAAAATAATTTATTTTAATACACATAGTTTTATGGGAGAGAAAAATCAAAACAAAAGAGAAAAACATAAGAAAGAGAAAAAAAGTGAACAAAACATGTCTTGATTTACATTTAGTCTCCATAGTTCTTTTTCTGCATGCAGATGGCATTTTGTGAACAAAGTCTCTCATGATTGCTTTGGATCACTAAACCATTGAGAAGAACTGTCTTTCATAGTTGATCACACATTTCTGCTATTATTGTGCATAATGTTTTTCTGGTTCTACTTCTTTTCCTCAACATCAGTTTATGCAAACTTTTCCAGGACTTTCTAAAATCAGCTTGTTCATCATTTTTATAGGCAATTAATATTCTATTACCGTTATATGCCACATTTCCCAATTGATGAGTATCTATCCTTTTCCCAATTTTTTGCTATCACAAAAAGATTCATTACAAACATTTTTGCACATATACATATGTTTTCCCTCCTTTATGATTTCCTTAGAATACTGACCCAATACTGGCATTGCTGGATCAAAGAATATGTATAGTTTATAATCCTTTAACATAATTCCAAATTTCTCTCCTGAATGGTTGGAACTTTTCATAACTCCATGATTAATGCATTCCCATGTTTCTCACGTCTATTCCAACATGTATATTTGTCTTTTCCAATCATTTTAGCCAATTTAAGAGGTGAAAGGTGGTAACTCAAAGTTGTTTTAATTTGTATTTCTCTAATAAATTGTGATTTAGAGCATTTTTCTCATATGATTATAAATGGCTTTAATATTGTCATGAAAATTGTCTGTTTATGTCATTTGACAATTTATCAATTGGGGAATGGTTTGTATTTTTACAAATTTGACACAGTTTCATGTATATTTTAGAAATAAGCCCTTTATCAGAAACACTGTTTGTAAAGTTTTTTTTTCCCCAATTTTGTACTTCCCTTTTTTGTTTCTGTGATTTGTTGATTGATCCACTCTTTTTTTAAAGAATTAGATTATTAATTTCCATTTGGCTTTTACTCTATCTTACCTTAGCTCTTTATTGAATATAATTTTTATTGCATTGTTGTCTGAAAAGGAAGCATTTACTACTCCTGCCTTTCAGCATTTGATTGTGAGGGTTTTAATGCCCTAATGCATGTTTAGTTTTTGTGTAAGTGCCACGTACTAAGGTATATTTCTTTCTGTCTCTATTCAATTTTGTCTGTATTTCTAGGATTCTATTAACCTCTCTAGTTTCTTTCTTTTTTTAAAGTTGTAGTTAGAATTGTTTAATTCAGAGAGGGGAAGACTGAGGTCCTCCACTAATAACTTTGCTGTTTATTTCTTTCTGTAACTGACATAATATTCTCAGGGAATTTGTAAGCTCTACCAATTGGTGCATACACATTTGGTATCATTAGTACTTCATTATTTATAGTACCTTTTCAAAATATATTTTCCTTCCTTATCTACTTTTACTTTTATTTTATCTAAGATTTGAATTGTTAATCCTGTTTTTTTTTTTTACTTCATTTGATGTATAATAAATTTTGTTCCACCCTTTTATATTTATTCTGTACGTATCTTTCTGAGTCAAATGAGTTTCTTGTACATAACATATTGTGGCATTCAGGTTTTTAATTCACTCTGCTATTCATTTATCTTTGATGGGAGAGTTAATTTCATTCACTTTCAAAATTATGATTACCAGCTTTGTATTTCCCTCCATCTTGTTGTCTTCCATGTATATATATATGTATTCTCTCTTTTTACCCTGTCCTTTTTTTGGCCTATCCCATCCACTATCTTATCTTCTATCACTGTGCCCCATTCTCTAACATTTTTTTTCCTAAGGTTTCAGCCTTTCCTTTGATCCAGACCCTCCCTTTTCTTTCTTCTTTCTCCTCCTCTCCTACTTTTTTTACAGGGTTAGATGCATTTCTATGGCCAGCTGATTAAATTATTCCCTCTTAGAGCTAAAACCAATGAGATCAAACTTCAGACTAACCTTTTCCACTGATTCACCCTAGTATTTATTAGCCAGTACCAAATGTTTTTCATGATTTGTTTATAATATAGTTTTAGGTTTGGTACTGCCAATCCATCAAAATTTTTCCCATTAATTCCTATGATATTCTTGACCTTTTTGTTCCAGATGAATTTTATTATTATATTTTTATAGTTATATAAAATAGTGTTTTGGCATTTTGATTAGTATGGCACTGCTCAAGTAGACCAATTTAGGCATTGCATTGGATTTGGGTGCAGGGGTATCTTTTGTTTGCAAGGGGTAGTTTTGCTTTTTCTTTTTTGGAAAGCAACCTGGTTTCCTAGATTTTTCCTTCTGAGCTGGGACTAAAGGCCCCACTGATCTACCCCTCTATTGAAGGTCTTAGTTGCTGATTTGCTGTGATTAAAACTCACTAACCAGCTTTTACAAAGTCTGTCTATGCTGGGTTGAGCACCCTTTTTACCTCAGTGAGACATCAGTCTTTTTCTTGAATTTTTTCATTCTATCTTGAACTGGAGAATGGTTTCATTCCATCAGTCTCTGTTCAGAGGCTTGCTTTCATGTGATTTTCAAGGGAAACTGGGAGAGCTTGAGCAGTTTCCTGATTTCACTGTGCTATCTTAGCTCCATCCCTCTAGAAGTAATTCTCAAACAAACAAAAATTGCCACTAGTAAATAAAATGTTCTCTTGGTTCTTCTTATTTACTCTTCATTATTTTGAGCTAGATCAACAAGCTCATTATTTCTTATAGCAGTGCAATATTCATCACAATCACATTCTATAATTTGTTCAGTCATTTGTCAATTAATTGGGGAATATAATTTTCATATAGATCACCCCGATCCTCTCAATAAACTCCAGTCATTTCCTGTAATCAAATATAGAATACTGCAACCACAACTTGGTTCTGCTTCCCTTTCCATACTTCGATTACTTTCTTCCCTTCCACATGATCAACAACTAGCTAATTTAGTTATTACTTCCTTTCTTGTTTGTTTGTTCCTTTTTTTTTTTTTTTTTGGTTTGTTTTCTCTTAGAATGTCATTGAAGAATACAAAATGCTTTAGAATATAAACTTTTTAAAGGCACTCTCTAACTATTTAAACAAATACCACCATCTAGCCTTGAATATTAAATAAATTCTTGTTAACTTATTGATAATTGAAATGTGAATGCTCACTTAATAGAACTGGAGATTATTAAGCTTAATTTTTAGTTATACCATTATTATTATTCCATATCTCAATACATGAGAATGATATATAATTTTATTTTTTTTATTATTGAACAACAGGAAAGTTATCTCTATCATGATTTTTCTTAATATAATGTAGTTAGTATTATTAATGCAAATGCTTGAATACCAAATATTTATGAAGTGAAACAGCTTTTATTTATAATTGCATTAGGTCGTTAAGTGCTCCCATACAAAAATATTTCTACTTATTTATCCTAATTTACACCTTACTATGTATAATTTCAGAAACTGTAACCTTAGTAACTTCAGTTATGTTGACTTATTTATGTAGCTAAGTTATAATTAGGTGCAGATGTTTGTATTTTAAGTAGGATGAGGCATAATAGACCCCTCAGTGATGGGAAGATCTCTTGGGAGAGGTATTGTACTGAATTTTAAACATACAATTATTTATTTTGTTAGCTTTGGCTCAAGACCAACAGGAGTAGCTCTCCACAATAGAGAAGCCCAATAGATCAGGGATCTCTCACTCCAAATGACCTTCAGTGTTGTAAATAAATCAATACCCCAGAAGGTACTGGTAGTAGTAATTAAGAGATGGGGAGGATTTTTTTTTTTCTTTTAGCTCTTGGAATGTTGATATTGTACAGATAGGAAGGAGACTTGTCCGAATATTAGTAAAGGTAGAATTCTCAATCTGCAAATCAACAGGGACAGGACTTCTGATTTTTTCTGTGGAGTCCTGCACTGCAGAATCTTGAATCAGAATACATAGGTTCAAATCTTAATGTTACTACTTTATACCTTGCTCAGGCTATATAACCTCTCAAAACTTTTCTTTATAAAAAAAAAAAAAAAAAAAAAAGGGTTTGGTCTTCTGAGATCCAGGCCAGTTCTAAGTCTATATTTTTGTATTCATTTTCAGCTGACCTTTTTACTTTTCTTCCATGTGTGCCTTTTGTTGTTGAGTCATTTTTCAGTCATTTCTAACTTCATCATCCAATTTGAGATTTTCCTGGGAAACATACTAGAGGGGTTTGACATTTCCTTCTCCAGTTCATTTTACATACTAGGAAACTAAAGCAAGGGTTAAGTGACTTGCCTGGGTTTAATGGATACTAACTGTGAGACCAGCTTTGAATTTAAAAATATTCTTGATTCCCTTTCTACTACCTAGCTGCCCCTATTAAAAGGGTCATTTTCCTTTATTTTGTTACTCTTGTGATTCTTGCACAAAATAAAAATTTAAAGAATTGAATATTTAGCTCTTTATTTAAACATAATTAAAAATTGTAAGAATTGAAAGGGATCTCAGATTTCTAAACACAAATCTTTCCTTATATAGAACTGGTATTGGATCTCAATTTGACCACACTTAGAGATCACATTTCAGTTTGTTATTTAACTTATCCCATATTTAATCATATTATTCCAAGTTCTAAGATAATTCTTTGATACATTTGGCTCTTTTCTTATTAACTAATAAAACCCCAACCCTTGTCACATTAATCTATTAGCTTGAGTCTCCACTGTATTTCATTAAATATTATTGAAATAATAAGTGGGAAAATCCTCTTTTCTGAATGAGAAAACTAATATATCTTCATACTATAAATTTTTTAATCTCATATATTTAAATAAACAATAATGGTTCTGCCTATAAAATATATTATCAAATAAAATAAGTATACATGTATAGGCAGTATCATTTAGGGAAACTGAGGCAGGAAAATAAAAGGGAACTGTGGCACAACATAATGAGGTGCTACAAACTATTTCCCAACTCCAAACAATCCATCAATCCATTGCATTATTTGGATAGCTATATTGAAGGAATATACATTCTAGAGGAGACAGCACTGACTTTAAGACTGTTTCTGTTCTATCTCTCAGTGATTCTAATGTCTTCTGGCTTTGGAATCTGTGTTCCCAAGGTTCCCCTCCCCCTTGTCTCCTGCCCTGTGCCCCCCCACCCCCAACCTTGTAGTGCTATTGTACTGTTAATGCATCTGTCAATGATTGTAAAAGTCTTCTGTCTAGGAATATAATAATATTTTTTCTTTTAAACTTTAGGGAAGATAGATTAGTGATCTTGAGTCTTTCTAGCCTTAGAATGCTATTCTAATACTCTGTCAGTGATTCTAAAATCTTCTCACTTTAGGATAATCCTAGATCTGCTAGTCAGTGATAACCAAATTCCTGAGACCACACCTCAGTTCTACCTCTAGGCCATAATATTAGCATATCAAGGGCATTAAAAACTGGATAAATGTGTTTTAGCTAAATTCTTTTGGAATTTAGCCTCATTAAATTAGTGTTATAATTACAATATACTTTGCCCCTTGACTTAGATATGGGTTCAAGCCTGCAAATTATTTTGAGATATCTTGGGACACTGGTATGTAGCCCCAACTTTTTTGGGGTCCCTTCCCAACCTCAATGACATTACCAGATTGTTAATTACACATGGTATAACCTATTTCTACTTTAATTTTTCTACTTGTTCTATTTTTTTTTGCCTCCAAAGTTATAGCAAAACAAGTTAAATTCCTCATTCATAATTCTCCAAAGGGTAAATATTGTCACCTTCTCTTATATAAGTTTTCTCTTCTCCACTCTAAAAATCTTCAATTTCAAGTGTTTTATGCCTTTCACAATTACTATTTCTTCTAAACTTAGCATAATTTGTGTTTTTCTAAACTGCAGTACACAGAATTGAACATACTATTCCAGATGTGAAATAATAAGGCAGAGTACAGAGACATTAAAACACTTCTCTTTATGAACATTATTCCTCTCTTAAAGTAGCCTAGAATTGTACCATTATTTGAAACAGGCCTTTTATCCTATGTGAATCTATTTTCTACTAGGTAATAACAACTCGGTATCAGAAAATGGAACAGAGGCTGCTAAGAATCATATTATTTCTAGTCTGTCTATAGATACTAATATAGCTGTTAGCATTTTAAATGTGAGATATTTGCCCAAAGAGAGGACATAATATTGGAGGTAATTAATTGGATTAATCCATATATTTTCATTCCTATTTGAAATCAGATAGAAGTAAGATGATTCAGTTTCTTTTTAGAGAGAAACTATTGGCCACTAATATGTCCTAGGCTAAACCCCATTTGGTTATTGTTTGGGTTTCAATTGACTTGGATTGGATGTAAATAGCAATCATTTCTACTTTGGTCAGAAACCTTGAAGTTCTTCTCCTATCAGAAACATTCATTCATTCATTCATTTGGAATCTTTTGGACTAGGCTAAAGCAGAGATTCTTTGCCTCAATTACTATCTAGTCTTTATCACTGAATGGGCATGACCTGAGCCAAACTGAGACTTGTTTAAGACATTAGGTTAAAAAGCCCAAGGTTTCCCATATTCATCCTGGGCCATCTCTAGTGATTATGATTTATAACTAGCAACTGAACTCAGATGACTCTTTAGAGGAAAATGAGGGAGGTGACCTTGCCCAGCCCTTCCTCCCTCAAAACCATTTCACTTTCATGCCATAGCATTACCTCCTTGATGTCATACCTCCCTCCCCCTTAAGAATTAGGGACAAACAATATCCTCTATGAGTAAAGCTGGCCTGGAATTTGTCAGTTGATTCTCTCCCTTTCTCTCTCTCCCTCCCTCTTTCATTCTTTCCTTTTCTCCCTCCTTCCTTCTTTGCCTCCTTCTTCCTTCCTTGACTCCCTCCCTTCTTCCCTTCCTTCCTTCTTCCTTTCCTTCCTTCTTCCCTTCTTTTCTTTCTTTCTTCCTCCTTTTCTCTTTTTCTCCCTCCCTCCTTCCTTATTTCCCTCCATTCCTTCTTTCCTTCCTTCATTCCCCTCTTCTTCCCTTTATGCCTTCCTCCCTCCATTCTTTCTTCCTTTCCTTCTTTCCTCCTTCCATCTTTCTTTCTGCATAGGGTATTATACCCTTACCTACAGATGATCTTAAAAATATTTTTTTTGTCTTTTACACCTCTGAACCTTCCCAAGACATTGAGTTTACTGTCTAGATTTCTTTTGTAAGTACAAAGCCTTAAACCAAAACCAAATTGATTCTAAAGAGCCAACAGTAGGTCCTAGGAAAGCCCCATTTGGTCACTGTTTAGGTTCTGGTTGACTCAGATTAAATATAAGTAGCAGTCATTGCTTCTTTAGCCAGAAACCCTGAGAGTCATCCCCTCTAAGACTCATTTATTTATTCATTTAGATTTTTTTGGACTAAGTGAAAGAGAAGATTCTTTGCCTCAATTATTACTTAGTCTTAATCATTGAATGTGTGGGATCTCAATCAATTGGAGAGCTGGTGAAGACTTACCTTAAAAAGGCCAAGGTCTCCCACTTTCTTCAGAGCTTTATCCAGTCCATCTGATCTAGATCTGACCACTGGAACCAGATTACTCTGGAAGGTAAGTCAGGCAGGTGATCTTGCACAACTCTTCTTTACTTAAATCCAATTCGTTTCCATGTCATGGAATCATCTCCCTGATGTCATAGTCCTCTTCAGGAATGAAGGATAAACAATAAGAGAGAGAAAAAATGGCAAAATTGAGTGTACTGTACATCTAGGGGAACAAGATACATCATTTTATGTAGTTTGCTTATTTTTGTATTGTTGTGGTCATGATTAACATTTACATTTAAATTTTTTCTTCCCTCTAGACATGTGATTTTATCACTTTAGGGGAACTATTTATATGGAAATGCTTTCCATAGAGGTAGATGGAATATATCTATAATTCTTTATCTAAGAAATGTTACCTGGATGCATGCAGAGGTTAGATGACTTCCCCACAGTTACCTTAGTTAGTTACTTAATATCATAACTAAACCATGAGGTATTTCTATGTCAAGGCCTGCCTATAATACATAGCATTTTATAGTTTCTCCTTTCCAAAAATATCATCATAATTTTTCCCCTGCTAGTATTAATTGCAGAGGATAAGGAAATACAAAGAAATTTATTTAAAAAATTGATTAATTCCTCCAAATCAAGTCAATTTTCTTATCTATAAAATGATGTGGGGAAGGAAATGGCAAAACATTTCATTATCATTGCCAAGAGAGCTCCAAAATAAATCATAGTCAGACATGACTAAAAATAACTAAACCAGATATACTTGAAACTCATAAGGCAGGTAAGAATACCTACCGACTCCTTATTTCTTGAAGTTCTTTAATTTTTTGGAGGAACACATAATTCTTCCTGACAATCTGTGATGTCAAGATTCATTTCTATTTATTTAACTGTGGGCCAGAGACAATTTTGCCCTATTTATGCGTACGTGTGTGTGTGTGTGTGTGTGTGTGTGTGTGTGTGTGTGTGTGTTGTCTTGTCTAGTACTGGGAACAATTCAAATGTCTCTTAACATAAGGATATCCCTGCAAAATTTGATCTGCCTTCTATTTTCTATTAGTACTTCAAACAAAGCCAACTACTCTTTCTTTTCTTTTTTGTAGTTTCTCATGTCCTCTCCTCTCCTTTCCTTTCCTCTCTCTGTATAAGGGCCCTTTAAATGTGTGGCATCACAACACATCTGGAGATTGAGGCCCGGAAGTAATTTCTGTGGACATTAGGACTGCCTTGTGAGGTGGGATCTTGGCCACGTTGAGATAGCTTCGTAATGGGTGACTCTCTTGCTGATTGTCTGTGTGTGTGACCTGAGCCTTTTATAAGCCCACTGCAGGCAGCAGTCGCTCTCTTTAACCTGGTGCTCTTCACTCTGGCTCCCTAGCCTGGGTGGCCAAGCCAAGATGGGTAGCCAAAAGAGGTAAGGATTTTGGTAGTGAACACATGGGTCTTCTGACCAGGTGTTCACTCGGGAACCAACAAGTCAGGGTATCAGTCAGGGCATTATGTGAGTAGGTATAATAAAGGCTTTTAAGATTACACGTGGCTGTTCTTGAGTATGCTACCGGTTATTAAACTATAGATTCAAGAGATCTTGGCCAGAGACCTTTGAAGGCCTCAGAGGAGACGAGCTGGGTAGAGTTGACACTGCAAAGGTCAATGGTCAAAGGTACTCTGTTGGGCCTAGGACAGACTAGTAATTGTAACTGCCAGGAGAGCACGTTACATCTCTGTCTCTGTCTCTCCTTGTGTGTGTCTTTGTCACAATAGTGACACAATAAGTATACAATGTCATTATTAGTCAGTTATTTGTAAAACTGTTTTATTTGAATATAACTAATTTAATCAAGCTATGATTTAGAGGATCTACTTTTTGTGCTATCTATATAAAAAGATATTTATGAAACCCCACAAGCTATCTTATAAAATACTAATTACAATATAAGTCAATATATGAATATTCTTATAGTATCTATTATTTCATTACTGCTATTGAGGATAACTCAAATGATTGGATATTAAAGTTTGAAATGACTGAATTAGATTAAGAAAAATTATGTTGAACCATTAGAAATTTTTAAAAAATGGATCTATTTTATAGTTCATAACTATCAAGAATGGATGAGCATAGTCTAATTTGCATTATGATTAAGCACCTATTATGTTTGAATTTTTTATCTCCCCAATTAAAAAAAAAAAGTTTAAAGGCTGCAATGTATGTATTCATTTGTCTATTAAATTACTTCAATGTGTATTCTTTATTTGTTGCTTTGGCAGCATATGAACTTCAAGGCATCTTACATTTACTGTTTTTGGAGAAAAATAAAAGGAATAAAAAGGCTAGATTGAAATGCTTAGCATGCATAAAATAAGACTAATTTAATTGTCTTATTTTTGGTAAAGATACAGAAATATCTAGATAGATAGATAGATAGTTATAAAGAAAGATAGATATAGATCCTTTGAAGAAATGAATGAAAAATAACAATGAAATCAAAGGGCATTTATAAGGAAAATGGCAATAAACTTTCAGAAGTAGCATTTTAAATATATAAATAGGTTTAAACAGCAGCCACATTTTAATTTCAAATATTAAAAGTCAATAAAATAAAAACAAAAATTAGAAAAAATAAAATTTTATTTCTGAATAAGAAGAAACCTGTTTAATTAAAATATAAACTATTTGACTTTTATTGTGATGATTTTCCTCCAAAGAATGACTATGAATATATTTTCTTTGTGTTCCTTTTTTCACAGGTCATCCATTTTACACTTAACATATTTTATTAAAATCTTATGTCAATATTTTGGTATTTTGAGATGTTTATATGAATTTTATTTTGTCATTGTACAAACATGTATGTACATAAATATATTTCTATAGGTACACATTGCATACATTATTTTAAATGTACTAAAATTAGGATTCCTTCCCTATATACATGTAGAGGGCCAGAACTCTGAAAAGGAGTATTTGAATCAAGGACAGCATAGCTCTTATACTTAAGCCCCAAGTCAGTGTGAGATAATGGTTCTTTACATGGTGATGTAATGGTTCTCCTAACAGATGGCACCTGCTCAGTGTGCTGTAGTGATGTAATCCTACTGAGGTATTTAAGAGAGTCTCAGACACAGAAGACTTTCTTAGCTACAGCTCTCAGCCAAAGACACAGAGAAGACTTCAGGTTCCCAACTTCAGATTCCAGGTTCCATCTTTGACTAACCACATGATATCTCTCCTGCCTCATTCATTTCTCCACCTAAAGACCAAGGACTTGGGCTGATCTTGAGGTCCTCCAGAGAGCTAGCCTGGTCATTACATACACACACACAGACACACACACACACACACACACACACACACACACACACACACACACACACACATATATACACACCCCTTATTTCCTTTTTTTACTCCTTTTTTAGTTTGGCTTCTTGCACTATTACTTAATTCTAAAAAAAACTTTCTCTAAAGTTTTGAATAATCGCATAGTGTTTGAATTCAAATGTCTTAATCTTTAACTTGAAAATATTTACTATAATTCATGTCCATATCCTTCTCCTAGCTACTCTCTGCTCCTTAGTTTGTTTTTTTGGTTTGTTTGTTTGTTTGTTTTCTGTTTTTTTTTTTTTTTGTTTGTTTTTTTTGTGGGGTTTATTTGTTTGATGGTACTGCTCACTATTGCAAGTTTTACTTTGATTTCTTTGTTCATTCTTAAACACTTCCCCTGCCTCCACTGACACATTATCTATGTTCATGGATTGTTCCTTTTGATCTCTGTTCTCCTCTCCCTCCCTTCCCCACATTCTCACTCTCTCTTTTACACACACACACACACACACACACACACACACACACACACACTCCCACACACAATTTTACACACCTCTTCAAGTCCCATGTGTTTTATTATCATGTCTGTGCAACTGATTTTCAGTTTTACAGATCAGTCCTTATCTTTCTCTATAACCCATAGCACACATTCCCAGTTGACTTTTTGGGATTTTAAACTTGCTATATTGCAGACATCTCAAATCTATCATGTACAAACAGAATACATTTCTTTTTTCCCTGAAAAATCTTCTTCTGAACTTACCAATTGAAAATAAAATTATCATCATCCTTCTTATAACTCAGGGTCACAAACTCTGAGTCTATTTCAGTTCCTTATTTTATTTTTAAGATTTTCTAAATTTTAAGAGTATCTAAATTTTGTTTAATTATTTATTTTCATATTTAGTTATTTGTATATTTCTTTCCATCTTCATTGTCTTTTCTTTTTTGATGCTTTAGACAAAGTAATAATTTTTTTTCTCCTCCTCTCTTCTAAATTATTATTTTTATTAAATTTATTTTATTGCACCATTTTCTAAGATATTTTCCTTTGATTTGTATTTATTTTTAAAATTTATCTATCCTGGAATTTCTTGTTTTATTCATAACATATTTTCTTATTTTTTTTCTTATTTCTTATTTGTATATCATCAGAGGAAAACTTATTTGAATTCCCTCTTCCATCAAATTTCTATGATATTGCCTTATAAGTCTTTTGAAATCATTTTTCTCTTCTGTTTTGCTTTTAGATATATTGATTTATAAGGGAAGTTATGTCAGGTGTTAGACATAATTGTCCAGAAGTGTACATTTCTAAGGTTATGTTAACCTATCTCTTCATATCTTCTCCCTTCCACCTCAGGTCTGGCTGCTTCTTCCCCTGAGTAACTAATTATGCTCATTACTAGAGTGGAATGGTGTCTGTGTAATACAACCCTTTCTCATAAAAGGGGTTGTATCAGAGAAGGTAGATCATGCAAATTATCTGCAGACAAATTCCATTATAGGGTTACTGATGTTATCACAGACATATACTTTATATCACTTTGAAAATTTCCTTACCATTATTCTTTCTTTAATCTTTCTTTTTTGCTGTGAATTCCTGCCTCATTTTGTTTCATATTCCCTACCCTATTTGTGACCCTACATATTGTTAATAGCCTTTGGAATTATTATGACTTCACTGCTTCAAATTTTGAATTGTGAAGGTTCTACTGGATATTTTTTTTTTTTCATTTCCACCATTCAAACAACTCTTTGCTTGGCTCTAGAATTGAAAGCTACTCTTTATTTAGATGGTGTGTAGCAGATATACTTTATCTGCAGCTCAAAGTGGCATAGTTGCAATAATATTCTGAGATACAGAGGGAGTTAATAATGGTAGACCCTATTGTTTACATTCAGGGTCTAACAGATAAAATTCAACTCCCTCTGTTGGCATTCAGAATAATTCAACAATTGTTCTCTACCTAATTTTCAAGGTGTATATATTATTTTTCCTTATTTAGTCTTTATTTAGCCTCCTATATAGTATTTCATTTCCAAATTCCTTATTTAAAAAAATTAAAGCTTTTTATTTTCAAAATATATGTGTGCATAATTTTTAACATTCACTTTTACAAAACCTTATGTTCCAAATATTTTCCCACCCTCCCCCCATCAACCGCTTCCCTAGACAGAAAGTAAACCAATATATGTTAATCATACAATTGTTCTATACATATTTCTTTTAAATCTGATTTTATTTTTGTGGCAAGTGTTTTGTAATTTTTCTCATATAATTCCTGACTTTTCTTTGGTAGATGGATTCCCAAATACTTTATACTCTCACCATTTGTTTGGAATGGAATTTCTCTTTGTATCTCTTGCTGTTGCATTTTGTTAATGATATATAAAAATGCCGAGGATTTCTATGGATTTATTTTGTATCCTGCCACTTTGCTGAAATTTTGAATTATTTCTAGTAGCTTTTTAGCAGACTCTTTGGGGTTCTCTAAGTATACCATCATGTCATCTGCAAAGAGTGATAGTTTGATTTCTTCATTTCCTCCTCTAATTCCTTCAATCATTTTCTTGTCTCTTATTGCCGAGGCTAGCGTTTCTAGTACTATATTGAATAGTAATGGTGATAGTGGGCAAACTTGTTTCACTCCTGATCTTACTGGGAAAGGTTGCAGTTTATTTCTATTGCATATTATGCTTACTGAAGGTCTTAAATATATGCTCCTGATTATTCTAAGGAATAGTCCATTTATTCCTATACTCTCAAGAGTTTTTAGTAGGAATGGATGTTGGA
This sequence comes from Sminthopsis crassicaudata, assembly GCF_048593235.1. Lineage (NCBI taxonomy): Eukaryota > Metazoa > Chordata > Mammalia > Dasyuromorphia > Dasyuridae > Sminthopsis > Sminthopsis crassicaudata. The sequence continues at coordinate 323,856,052 of NC_133617.1, read as the reverse complement.
TTTTGTCAAATGCTTTTTCTGCATCTATTGAGATGATCATATGGTTCTTATTAATTTGATTATTAATGTGGTCAATTATATTAATAGTTTTCCTAATATTAAACCAGCCCTGTATTCCTGGAATAAATCCTACTTGATCATAGTGTATTATCCTGGAGATGATTTTCTGAAGTCTTTTTGCTAATATCTTATTTAAGATTTTAGCATCAATATTCATTAAGAAGATTGGTCTATAATTTTCTTTCTCAGTTTTCGATCTACCTGGTTTAGGTATCAGTACCATGTCTGTGTCATAAAAGGAGTTTGGTAGGACTCCTTCATCCCCTATTTTTTCAAATAGTTTATATAGCATTGGGGCTAATTGGTTTTTAAATGTTTGGTAGAATTCACATGTGAATCCATCTGGCCCTGGGGATTTTTTCCTGGGGAGTTGATTAATAGCTTGTTCTATTTCTTTTTCTGAAATGGGACTATTTAAGCAATTTATCTCCTCCCCTGTTAATCTAGGGAGCCTATACTTTTGGAGGAAGTCATCCATTTCACTTAAGTTATCAAATTTATTGGCATAAAGTTGGGCAAAGTAACTCCTTATTATTTCTCTAATTTCCTCTTCATTGGTGGAAAGATCCCCCTTTTCATTTGTAAGACTATCAATTTCATTTTCCTCTTTCTTTTTTTTTTTGATCAAATTTACCAAAGGTTTATCTATTTTATTGGCTTTTTCATAAAACCAACTCTTGGTTTTATTTATTAATTCAATAGTTTTTTTACTTTCAATATTATTGATTTCTCCTTTTAATTTTTGCATTTCAAGTTTAATTTTTGGTTGGGGGTTTATAATTTGGTCTTTTTCTAGCCTTTTAAGTTGTAAGCCCAATTCGTTAAACTTCTCTTTCTCTATTTTCTTCAAATAAGCCTCTAAAGATATAAAATTTCCCCTTATTACTGCTTTAGCTGCATCCCAAAGATTTTGATATGATGTCTCATCATTGTCATTATCTTGGGTGAAATTGTTAATTGTTTCTATAATTTGCTCTTTCACCCAGTCATTCTTTAAGATGAGATTATTCAGTTTCCAATTACTTTTTGGTCTATTTACCCCTAACTTTTTACTGAATGTAGCTTTTATTGCATTGTGATCTGAGAAGAAGGCATTTATTATTTCTGCCTTCCTACATTTAATTTTGAGATCTTTATGTCCTAATATATGGTCTATTTTTGTATAGGATCCATGAACTGCTGAGAAGAAAGTATATTCCTTTCTATTGCCATTCAGTTTTCTCCAAAGGTCTATCATACCTAGTTTTTCTAATGTTCTATTTACTTTTTTAATTTCTTTCTTGTTTGTTTTGTGGTTTGATTTGTCTAAATCTGAGAGTGCAAGGTTGAGATCTCCCACTATTATAGTTTTACTGTCTATTTCTTCTTGCAGTTCTCTTAACTTTTCCTTTAGAAAGTTAGATGCTATACCACTTGGTGCATATATGTTTAGTATTGATATGGCTTCATTATTTATGCTACCTTTCAGCAGGATATAGTTTCCTTCCTTATCTTTTTTAAGGAGATCTACTTCTGCTTTCGCTTGATCTGAGATAAGGATAGCTACCCCTGCTTTTTTGGCTTTACCTGAAGCATAATAGGCTCTGTTCCAACCTTTTACCTTTACTCTGTATGTATCTCCCTGCTTTAGGTGTGTTTCCTGTAGACAACATATTGTAGGGTTCTGCTTTTTGATCCAATCTGCTATCCGTCTCCGTTTGATGGGATCGTTCATCCCATTTACATTTACAGTTAAAATTATTAATTCTGTATTTCCTGCCATCGTATTATCCCCAGATTATGCTTTTTTCCCTTGACCCTCCTGATCCCCCTCCCCGATATTTAATTTACAGACCCCCCCTTGTGACGCGCAACCCTCCCTTTTTTTTTTTTTTTTTAGGATCCCTCCCCCCTCCCTCCAAGTCCCTTCACTTATTCTCCTTTTCCTTTTCCCTTTTCCTCTCCCCCCTTTTAATGAGGTGAGAGAAAATTCTCTGAAAAACAAATATGTTAATTATTTACTCTTTGAGCCTCTCCTGATGAGAGTAAGATTCACACAATGATTCTCCCCCTCACTAAGTTCCCTCAGATATGGTGTATTTTCTATGCCTCTTCCTGGGATGTAGTTTCCCTCTTTTTATCATTCCTTTCCCTTTTTCTGAAATGACCTCCTTCCCTTTACTACACTCCCCTTTTTTCTTTTATATCAGTAAAATCAAATTATCCTTGAGTACTTTTTATATACCCACAACAGAGTTACAGTTCTCAAGGGTTCTGTGTACCTTTTTCTGTTTCTCTTCAGTCTTGTGGATGTAGATCAAATTTTTTGTTTAAGTCTGGTTTTTTACTTAGAAACATATAGAATTCCTCTGTTTCATTGAATGACCATCTTCTTCCATGGAAAAAGATGCTAAACTTAGCTGGATAGTTCATTCTTGGTTTCAGTCCTTGATTTTTTGCCGTACGGAATATCAGGTTCCAGGCCCTTCTATCTTTTAATGTGGAGGCAGCCAGATCTTGGGTGACCCTTATTGTGGCACCTTGGTATTTAAATTGTTTTTTTCTAGCTGCTTGCAGGATTTTCTCCTTTGTGTGGTAATTCTGCAGCTTAGCCACTATATTCCGTGGTGTTCTTTTTTTAGGGTCTATTTCAGAAGGAGTTCGATGAATTCTTTCCACATCTACTTTCCCTTCTGTTTCTATTATCTCTGGACAGTTCTCTTTGATAATTTCCTGTAAAATAGAATCTAGGCTCTTTTTTTGGTCATAGTTTTTAGGAAGTCCAATGATCCGCAGATTATCTCTCCTAGATCTATTTTCCAGGTCTATAGATTATCCCAGTAAGTATTTGACGTTGTTCTCCATCTTCTCATTTTTTTTGTTTTGTTTGGCTGATTCTTGGGTTCTCTGTGAATCATTCATTTCTATTTGTTCCATCCTGACTTTTAAGGAGTTATTTTCTTCTTTCACAGTTTTTAGTTCTTTTTGTAAATGCCCAATTTCGTTTTTAAATGAATTATTTTGCTCTATTGAATTTTTTTCCATTTCCCTAATTTTTTTTTGAGAATTATTTTCTTTTTCCAATTCAGAAATTCTATTTTCTTGAGACTTTTGTATCTTTTCCAATTCAGAAATCCTACTTTCCTGTGTTTTTTTAACCTTTTCTAATTCATAAATTTTGTTTCCCTGCATCTCCTGTGAATTCTTTATTTTTTCCAACTCCAATTTCAGGACGTTGTTATTCTCTATCATAGCTTCCCTTTCCTTTCCCCATTTTTCTTCAAACTCCCTTAATTTTTTAAGAGTTTCTTCTAGGAGAGAGTTATGTGATGGGGGGCAGGAATCGTTCCCCTTTAGGTTGTTATCTGCTGTCTCTCTGCTGTTAACTTCCTCGGGGTTGGATACCCGCTCTTTCTCTGTATAGAAGGAATCTATAGTTTTTCTGGCTTTTTTGCTCATATTTAAAAAATCTTTGGGGGTCTGTCCCTGGGGTAGGAAATTATTTATTTACTTCTTTACCAGCTTCCTCCCAGACTGGATGGATGCAGCAGCCCCTGCGCCTGAGCTAAGAGAGAGCTCTGGGAGAGAGTTCCCCACCCCCTCCCTGGAAGTGCCTCAGAGGTGATTAGCACTGCTGTGCCCGAGGGCGTTGAATAGTAAAGACAGCACAAAGCCCAACCTATGTGTCCGGGTGGGGCGTGGATGTCTGCAGCAGGTGACGTGAAAAGCCCCTGTGCTCAAACTGGAAGTGTCTGCCAGAAACCGCAGTCCCTAGTTCAAAGGTTCCGCTTCTCTGGGACTTCCTGGAGCTGAGTTCCACTCCCTCCAGCTAAGCTAGGCAGTGTGTGTTGCCTTGGGCCGTATCCACCCACTTGTCAATCTCTTAACTATTCTCAGGTGGTAGCTGAGGCCACACCCCCTGGTGCTGAGATCTGCTGAGTCACCTCCAGGGTCCTGGGAAAATCTAATCTGAGTATTAAAATATTTTGCCTTTCTTTTCTGAACTGCTAAATAATTAGCAGAGAAGAGCTAACAGCCTGTGCCAGATTCCTTTACCTCAGTGGCTTCTCTGATCCCAGAGCCCTTCCCAGCGCAATGGGCAGAGTGTGCTAGCACCCAGCAGTCTGCGCTGGCCTCTCTTCTTCCTCCCCTGGGGACTGACCTTGTCTGTTGAAACTCCAGATTCTCTTCCGCTGGTAAGTTGTGCCTCCAGTCCTTGTGGTATCTATCAGTCCTGGGCTTATTTTGAGACTTAATTTATCTAATTGGTTGTGAGGGAGTGAGGACGTTCACAGAGTCGTGTGTTTCTTCTCCGCCATCTTGGCTCCGCCCCCTCTTCTATACATATTTCCACAAATATCATGCTGCACAAGAAAAATCAGAGCAAAAATTAAAAAAAATTAGAAAGGAAATGAAATACAAGCAAACAGCAACAAAAAGAGTAAAAATACCATGTTGTGATCTAGTCAGTTACAATCCTCTCTCTGGGTGAAGATTGCTTTCTTCATCACCAGACCATTTGAATTGACCTGAATCATTTCACATGTAGATGTAGAAGAAAGCCACATTCATCAAAATTGATCATCATATAATCTTGCTGTTTCTATGTACAATGATGTCCTCGTCCTGCTCATTTAACTCAGTATCAGTTCATGTAAGTCTCTCCAGGCTGTCTGAAATCATCCCACTGATCATTTCTTATATAACAATATCATTCCATTACATTCACATATCATAACTTATTCAGCCATTCTCCAATCAGTGGGGATCCACTCAGTTTCCAATTTTTTGACACTGCACAAAGGGCTGCCACAAACATTTTTACACATATGGGTCCCTTTCTCTCTTTTATGATCTTTTTTGGATTCAAGCTCAGTAGAAACACTGCTGGGAATACACAGTTTGATAGTACCAAATGTTTTTATGACCACTACTTTATAATATAGTTTTAAGTCTGGTACAGCTAGGCCACCTTCATTTGCATTTTTTCTCATTAATTCCCTTGAAATTCTTGACCTTTTTTCTTTCTGATTCATTTAGGTACCATTGTCATTTTTATTATATTAGCTCGACTTTCCCATGAGCACTTATATTTCCAGTTGATTAGACTTTACATTTGTGGAAAATGTTTGGTAATTCTGTTCATATAGTTCCTCACTGACTGGGCAGTTAGACTCCCAAATACTTTAGATTATTGACAATTGTTTTAAGTAGAATTTCTCTTTGTTGATGGACTTTGTTGGTAATATATTAAAATGGTGAAGATATATGTGGATTTATTTTGTACCCTTCAATTTTACTAAAGGTGTGAATTGTTTCTCATAGTTTTTTAGTTGATTCTCTAGGATTTGCTAAGCATACCATCATATCATCTGCAGAGTGATAATTTGGTTTTCTCATTACCTACACTAAATCCTTTAATCTATTTTCCTTCTCTTATTGCCAAAGCTAACGTTTCTTAATACAATATTGAATAGTAATGCTTCATCCTTGATTTTATTGAGAATGGTCCTACTTTATGCACATTACATTTGATTCTTGCTGATGATTTTAATAGATGCTGCAACTCAATTGATGGAAAACTTCATTTATTTCTATACTCTCTAATGTTTCTAATAGCAATGGAGTTGTAGTTTGTCAAATGCTTGTTCTGCATCTATTGAGATACTCATATGATTTTTGTTAGTTTAGTTCTTGATATAGTCAATTATAATAATAGTTTTCCTAATATTGAATAAGCCCTGCATTCCTGGTACAACTCGACATAGTCATGGTATATTATCCTGGTCATGATTTTCTTTAATCTCTTTGCTAATATTTAATTTAAAATAGTTTTTCATTTGGAAATTATCTGTAATTTTCTTTCTCTGTTTTAACAGTCCCTAATATGTGTCAGCACCATGTCTGGTTCATAAAAAGAATTTGATAGGACTCCTTCTTTTCCTATTTTTTCAAATAATTTTCATGGTATTTGAATTAATTGTTTTTTTAAATGTTTGGTAAAATTCACATGTAAGTTCCTTGCACCCTGGAGGTATTTTTAAGGAGTTTATTAATAGCTTGTTCAATTTCTTTTTCTAAAATGGGACTTTTTAAGTAATTTATTTCTTCTGTTAAACTGGACAATCTACATTTTATAAGTGTACCTCCATTTCACTTAAACTGTCAAATTTATTGATATGTAGTTAAGCAAAATAACTCCTAATTATTGCTCTAATTTTCTCTTCCTTGGTGAAAAGTTTTCCCTTTTCATTTTTGATACTAAAATTTTGATTTTCTTTTTTTCCTTTTTCTAATAAAATTAACTAAAAGATTATCTATTTTGATGATTTTTTTAAAACCAACTTTTACTTTTGTTTATCAATTCAATAGTTTTCTTACTTTCAATTTTATTAATCTTATTTTCAGAATTTCAAATTTTGGTATTGATTGGGGATTTTAATTTGTTCTTTTTCTCCCTTTTTTAGTTCATTGATCTTCTCTTTATCTATTTTATGCATGTAAGAATCTAGAGATATAAAATTTCCCCTAAGAATTGCTTTGTCTGTATAACACAAATTTTGGTATATTTTCTCATTATTTTCATTTTCTTGGATGATTTGTTGTTTCATGAACTCATTCTTTAGGATTAAATAAATTTGTTTCTAATTAATTTTTTGTTTATTTTCCCTTTACCTGATATTGCATATAATTTTTAATTCCAACATCATCGTTAAAAAATTCACTTACTCGATCTACCATTCTGCATTTGATTTTGAAGTTTTTATGCCCTAATACATGGCCAGTGTTTGTATAAATTCCATGTACGGCCACAAAAAAGTATAATATTTTCTTTGTCCATTCAATTTTCTTCAAAAGTGCATCATAATTAACTTTTTTAGAATTCTATTTAATTTCTTAACCTATTTCTTCTTCTTTTTTTTTTTTTTTCTATATTTTTGGTTTGACTCATCTAGTTCTGAGAGAGCAAGGTTGAGATCCCCTACTAGTACAGTTTTGCTAATTCTTCTTGCAGCACTCAACTTCTCCTCTAGGAATTTGGATTCTGTACCACTTGGTGTATATAATATTGATATTACTTCATGTTTTATGTGACCCTTTAGTAAAATGTACTTTCCTTCCTTATCTCTTAATTAGATCTATTTTTGCTTTTGCTTGATCTAAATCAGTGATCAGGATCACTGCCCTGCTTTTTTTTTTTTTTTTTTTTTTTTTTTTTTTTTTTTTTTTTAACTTCAGCTGAAGCATAATAGATTCGGCTCCAGCTTTTTATCTTTATTTTGAATGTATCACTCAACTTTAAATGTGTTTCTTGTAGATAGCATATTGTACGATTCTGGCTTTTAATCCAGTATGCTATCCACTTCTTTTTTATGGGAGATTCTACCAATTCACATTCATTGTTAAAATTACTAACTATATTTCCTGCCATCTCATTTTCCCCAAGTTATACTTTTCTTTTACTTTCACCTTTCCCCTCCAATACTTTGCTTCTGACTTCTATCTCCATCAAACAGTCTTCCCCTTTTAGCCTTTCCCACTTTCTTATACCTTTCCCCTTCTTCTTCTGTTCTCCCTTCTATAAGCCTCCTCATTTCTTTTCACCTTTCCCCTCCTACTTCCCTATAAGATGAGTCTAATTTCTCTGTAAAACTAAATATGTCTGATATTATCTCTTTGAGCCAAATCTGATGAGAGCAAGATAAACTTACAAAATGCACATCCCACTCCCAAATTTCCCTCAATTGTAACAGATCTTTTTTGTCTCTTCATGAGATGCAATTTACCCCATTTAACTCCATTTTCCTCTTCTTCCATCTTCTAATTTCTTTTTTTTTATATCATCACAATAAAATCAAATTATAACTGTACCCTATAAACATACACATAATAGATTACAGATCTCAAGTGTTAAATACATCTTCTTCCCATATGGGGAGATAAGATTTTTAACATTTAAAAGAAATTTATTTTTTTCTTTCTTTTTCACCTCTTTGTGCTTCTCTCAAGCTCTGTATTTGAAGATCAAATTTTCTGTTCAGCTCTTGTCTTTTCATCAGAAATGAATTAAATTCATCTGTTTCATTAAATGTCCATCTTTCCCCAGAAAGATAATACTTAATTTTGCTGGGTAATTTATTCTTTGCTTCAATCCAACTTCCTTTACCTTTCAAAACATGAAATTCCAAGCCCTTTGATCTTTTAAAGTGGAAGCTGCATCATTGGCTATTTTACCCTCTGGTTCTAGGATATCAGGACAGTTTTTCTTGACAATTTCCTGAAAAATGATATCTGATCTTTTTTTTTTTTTTTTTAATCATATTCTTAGATTATCTGTTCTAGATTTATTTTCCAGGTCCAGGTCACTTGTTTTTCCAAAGAGTTATTTTACATTTTATGTTTTTCATTTTTTTGTTTTTGTTTGACTGATTCTTGACGTCTCATTGAGTCATTCACTTCTATTTGTTCATTTCTAATTTTTAATTTATTTATTTTCTTTAATTTAATTTATTTTCTTTAATTAGCTTTTTATCTCTTTTTGCATTTGGCCAATTGTGCTTTTAAGTGAGGTGTGTTTCTTTGGATATTTTCCATTTCACAAATTCTGTTTTTCCAACAAATTGGTGTCTTTTTCATATCTGTTTTCTAAGGAGTTATTTGCTTTTTCTATTTTATCAAATCCATTTTGTAAGGAGTTTTATGATTTTATCAATTTCACTTAAATCTATTTTTAAGACATTTTCTTGAGATAATTTATGTTTTTCCTTTTCTAAATTCTCTTGCCAAGTTCTCATTTCCTCTTCCCTTTTTTCTTCGATTTGAAAGATCCTTTTTGAATTCCTTCAAGACAGTCTTATGAGATAGGGTTAAGTAATATCACCCTTTGGGGCTTCAATTTGTGATTTTTTTGCTTTTAAGATTCTCAGGTTTTGACATCTGTTTTTGTCTTTCTCCATAAAAGCTATATATGATCAGAGTTCTTTTTACCTTTTTTGCTCATTTTTTTCAGAGGTTGAAGTCTGCTCTTAGAGCAAAGGGGAGATTGTCCCACATTTTCTCTACAGGTGACAGTGGCTTTAGGATGCTCTGTGTCAGTGCTGTTGACTGACTTACCATGTTGGATGGGTGCAACCAGATCCTACATTATTATGAAGTTCAGAAGCTCACTATTTTACTTTTCTATTTGTGTTGGATATGTCACAGCCATTCTGCTGATCTACTGGCTTGTAAACAGGAAAGAGTAGCCAATGCTGCTGTATTTTGGCTAAGAGCCTCCTGATATATTCCTGGGCTCATGAGTGCCACCTCACCCTGGCTTCCTATGCAATGCCTATGCTTGACCTCCTTCTCCCTCCTCATCCCACCCCGTTCCCTTCTCCTATCACCCTTGAAAGAGACCTTCTTTGAAGTTCTTACAAAATATATTCTGCTGGAAATTTGTTACACTCCAAATATTTGTGGGTTCTCTCACTCCAAAACCAGGTCAGAAGCTTTATCTGTTGTTGATCTGAGGGATGTCAGGAGGAGTTAAGATGAAGACCTGTCTACATTTCATCATCTTACCTTTGTCCTCCAACGCCTTACTTTTGAGGAAGCTGTTCTCCATATCTAAAATATATTTCCTCTTTATCTCATATATTATAATATCTAGTTCCCTTCAAAGTACAGACCAAATGACAGTGTTGGAGGCTTTTTTGATCCTCATTGGTGTTATTCCATCTCTCTTCCCCCCCAACAACTACTTGTATTTATTTTTCATACATATATATATATATATATATATATATATATATATATATATATATATATATACATATATATATATATATATATGTGTGTGTGTGGGTGTGTGTGTGTGTGTGTGTGTGTGTGTGTGTATGTATAAATTCTCCTAATCAATGGAAGGTAAGCTACTTGAGAGCAGGGACTGGATCACTGATGTCATTTCCTTGACGTACATCACAGTTTTTGAGACATACTGATATTTAATAAGGGCTTTTTGATGGTTGATTATTTGATTACATGATTTTAATTAGATATGTATTTGAAATGCATCAACACATTGACATAATTATTGGTTACAGAGAATAAATGCTACCTTTGGATTATTAATTTCAATATTGATAATGCAGTAATATTTTCTACTTTGAATTTTTTTAATATTTATTTTGATTAACATTATTGATCTCTTGAGGAATTGTAGAGACATGAAAAATGGGAAATTAGGTAGAATTATTTTCTTCTTGATAAGTTTTAAATAAAATAAGCGTAAAATGTTATTATCATATCCTCATCTATATGGATACAGCTTTCCATCAATAAGATGCTATCTATAGTTTCTAGACTATATATATATATATATATATATATATATATATATATATATATATATATATATATATATATATATATATATATATATATATATACTTCATTATATACAAATTACAATAGATGTATGTGATCTATATGGATGTTTACTGAACAATATAGATTGCCTAAGTTTTATAACTGTTGTTTATAAACTCCCAAGATTTTGCTACATGGGATATTCATACTGCTCTAGGAACTTCTTCAAGTATTTTTCTATTTTAGATGATATCAATGGAGAAGAGGGTCTTTTTTATAAGTTTTCTACTCAATTTACTACATCATTTGTCATTCATTTATTTTCACCATTTACTTTCATCTCAAGATATCATTGGGATATAGTTTCATCAATTTTTTTTAATTTTTTCCCTTCTACTTATCAGCATTATTTTATGAATGGATATCATAACTAATTTTCAACCATCCTTTTCTGTAACATATTGAATTTATATTTTATATCAACTTAAAAATTCTTTGTGCAAATTTATCATTGTTGATGTTCTTTCTTCCATTCATTTTCCATTGTTCAATGTCAATAATTTATTTGAACAAGTCAGATTGAAATTGTTTTAATTAATTATTTTGGGGGGTATTTTTTCATATCGAAGTAGATATCTTTGCTATAACAAACTAGGATTCCAATTGTTCACAACTCATCTCTCACATTAGTAGGAAGTTGTTTCATGTTTGTTAGATTTTTATGGTTTATCTTTTTTCAATGCTTGCAATATCTAGCACCTTCTGATTTTTTTCACTATGAATATTTTTGATATATGTGTGATATTTCTGTGTATTTTATAAGTGGCCAGCTTCTACATTCCTGACTCCTGAATGTCTAACTTTCTAGCATTTTTTTACTAACTCACCTATGTTCATTTTGCATAAGGTTATTGACAATCAAAATAAACATTGAATATAATTTAGAGATTCTATTAAATATGTTCAGAACATTTTTCAAAAATTTTTCTTGGTCTTTAGTAGTTATAGGAGTTTATGCTGTAATTATTTTTAAGTTGGTAATTTTACAATACTTTTTGTGAACATTGCAACTTAATATAATACTATATCAAGTCAGCAAGGCAGATTGTCATAGTATTAAGGCATCCTAAAGAAGAGAAATGAGGTAACATGTCAGGCAGGTCAATCTTCTACTACCACTTTGACTAGCATCGCTCCTCAGTCAATGATGAAAGTAACATAGAAATCTATTGTTAAGTTTCCCAGTAATACCAATAGCTTTCCTCTGATTCCTTCCCCAGACAATTGGTGTTGCTTTGACCCCAGCAACTGCAGCTATCATTAAGAGATGGAATTACTCAGGATAATGGGTCTAAACTTCTCATCAATATTAAGAACATATACAAAGAAAACACCAGCAAAACACTTAATATTTTCAAATTGTTATAAATCATGATCTAGAAAAGTATCTGGAAAAATGTTTACATGAATTTACTAAATAAATAAATAAAGCCACCCAACGTATTTTACTACTTGAAAACTATCATGCTGAAAATATATATAAAATATGAAAGAGAAAGAAATATGTATTTTAACTTTTCTTGATGATTCATGACTAAAGTCTAATTGTGATATATCTGCTCCTTAGATTATGTGCCACTAGTCTCTGGTAAAGACTAGAAAGACAAAGGTGGCTTTTACATATAGACATGACAGGTCTTTCTTGGACATTATCTGACATTTTAACCCCTATTAAATTAAGAAAATTTCATTTACCTGCATTCTGCTTTATTTTTCTTGATTCTTATTTTCATGTTTTAGCCTCTTCCCTTATATCCACTCTTTCTTGTTCCTTCACTTCATATATCCTTGCTTTTCCAGGAAAATAGCCGTTTTTTTTTGTTTTTTGTTTTTTTTTACAAGTTAAGATATTTGCTGAGCCTAGAAATGTACACCCAAAGATAATGTTGTGGAACTTTATCATTTCTACCAAAAAATAAAATTGAAGAGTGTTTAAAAGATATCAAATTAGTTAGGAAGGACAATTTATTATAATTTAAAGTAGGTACAGGTTACTAGAAAATCTACTCCCCCCCCAAAAAAAAAAAAAAAAAACAACTTTAAAAGATTTCTTTTTCTCCTCCTTATAGAATTCAAAAGTAATTGCTAAGGAGATGCAGAAAAAAGAAAATCTTCCCAATGCATATAAGCATATGTATATACACACATATATGTTTATATGTTTCTGTGTATATATAGTTTCTTTCAGCATTAATTTATTCATCAGTAAAATGATGCTAATAACTTTTTTATGGTGATCATTCATACATTTGCATAGCTGTGTCTTTATTTGAATGTATGTATATATAAAATCACCTTAAATTTGTATATGCATAAGTGTGTGTGTGTGTGTGTATATCTATATCTATCTATCTATCTATATATATATATATATATATATATATATATATGTATGTATATACATGTATAAACATGCACCAGAAAACCTTGTAACTACACAACAACAAATGAACATGTATACATTGTTCTATATTGTGTTGCATGTATACATACATGTAGAAACACATTATCAAATATGTTTTTTGCAGGGTATTTACTTGTAGATACATGTAATATGTGTGTGAATTAATATGATCTATATGCTTGTGTGCATATATGCATATTCATATTTGAACCTTGAAAAAATCCTGTGAGTCCAGTATCACTTTATTGATGAAACTTTATTAACAAAGAAGTTAAATGATTTGCCTAGTTAATCTATAGGAAGAGTCAGAAATAGGATTTTAATTACAGGTATTCCGGATTCCAAATCTAGCACTTTATGCTTTGTAATGCATAGCTCTTAGGATTGTTTCTTTTCTATTATTTCTACAAAGCTTCTCAGCTATCAATCATCTATGAAGATAGACGACAATTTGAAAAGATAATACAAAATATGATGGATATCATGTAGGTGAAACTTCTGTCCAGACTATCTTCTTTACAAGCTAAGGGATTACAAGAAGGGATTTGTAAAATATTTAGTCAATTTATTCTAACTATATAGGCATACATATAGTTTCAAAGTAGATTTGTGTAACATTATATATATATATTTGTACATATAACAATATTTTTTAAATTGTCCAGGTTACTTAAAAATCTTCATTAAATATGTCTATGATATATGTGAGTCTCCTTTTTTTCCCATATAAATTTGCCAGATTCATGTAAGCTTATCTATTACTGGCAAGAAGAAATGATTGTAAGGAATTCAGAAATGTTAGTTCAAAGAGACAATCATTATTGAAAGTAGATAGGTAGATGTGTATAAACACATGGAAACACATTTGTGGTGTGTGTGTGTGTGTGTGTGTGTGTGTGTGTGTGTGTGTGTGTGTGTGTGAATGCATACACCACAGATGCATAAGAGTGTTCAGTGGTACTTTGACACTTTTGGCCATCAATATCACAAACAAAAATTTTTATTGTCACATGGTAGGTAAATGATGACAAGTCTAGACTGCTAATAGATCTGTGCTCTAGTGATGTAGTTTGCTATTTTCTGACTAGAGGAACCCAGGCATGGCATTTATCATATTTCTTTCTAAAAGAAGGAAGTGACATTCCCAAGTCATTTGTTTAGGGCTATGATACTTTTCTCTGTTAAATAGCATTGATGGAGTGAGTGCCTCTGTATTGATTCTAAATGCTTATTATAAATATCAGTTCTGTATTTTATAGAAAACTTGAAAAATAATTTAGACACTGTCAAGAGTATCCGACTTCAAAATAATTAAGCTTTACGTTTTCCTTGACTTTTCTTTGTTATCTTGCAAAGAGTAATGGAAGTAACCTTCAATGGAAGTTAACTGCCTGCCTTCCAAATTTAATAGGAAAAAAAAAACAAAACACTGATATAAAATTGACAGAGAGCCTATTTTATATGTTTTTAGATAGGAGCTAGTTTCTTCCACCTTTTTCTTGGCCCTATACAAAGGACATATTTCATGCTAAACAATCTAATAAATTACTTTGCCCAGTTCATCTTTTACTATAATATTTGAAAGGAAATGACATTTAAAAAGTCATATCTCATCTGCCAACAGAGATGAATGAGTTCAGAATGTGCATGGTGCAGTTCAATTATAAAAGACCATCTGCATCATCGAAGCAGGCCAGATACACTACTGCTAGGCTATGTTTCTTGGTATAAACCAGGAAATGATGAAGTGCTTTATATTCCAAGCACACAAGACTCCACAGGATGTTCCACCTAGTTTTTCCATTATGATTCTCACTTACTAAACACATAGAGGAAGGATGTTTTCCAACAGCATAGGTTGATTATTAGTAATAATATCTTTACATAGATCTTGGGTTTTTATTATATTCTTGATTTTATTATCCTAAACATAAAAATCAGACTCTTTGTATAAATTAGACTCTTTGTATAAATTTGAAAAATGGTTTTTCAGGAGGAAGAAAAAAAGTCTCTGAAATGAATTCTAGAATGTACAGAATAATAACAGGTTTTAGGTGGGGGGAGCATTTATTGAATGTCTGCCATATGTCTAGAAAGAGAACATGTTTGTTATTAATTTAAAGTTAATAATGATGATGTAGATAAGTTTGTTGTATGAAGTTATGTTATTACTTTTCATTTTTAAGGTATGGATATGAAATAAAACATATCCTTTTTGATCTCTTATGAATAAATAACAATCTTATAATTTATATGATTATCATCTTAGTGAATAAAAATGGTCTTAAACTTTGAGGATAATCTATTTTTATTTACTATATAGAGATTATACTGAATGATTTTTGTTAATATCGCCATATGAGTATCTGTAGAAGATGTGAACATCATTTAAGAAAGAACATTTGATTTAAAATCACATTCTCTACTTTCATTTGACCACTACAGACCCTACCTGATCTCTAGTTTTTATTTACTAATTAGTCTAGGATATAATTATAGATGAAAAATATATCCATATTTTATATAAATATATGTAATATGGATATGTATATATGTGTAGATATAAATGGAGATCTGAAGATAAATAAAATATGGGTAGATTTAGAGATGGATGAATATAACAATATACATGTAAAGATATAGATAACAATATGAGTACATAAAGATTAAAAATGGAGTAGAGAGATAGAGAAGTGTATATGTAAAGGAGGTATATAGGATTTTTTCAATAAAAGTACTTCTATAGTAACGTGCCATAAAGTTTAAAAGCTCCTCAATCGAACTGATGTTGTTATTGAAAATTTTCCATTAAATTAAAATAAATTATATAACATAATAGACTTATAGGGATTTAAAAAGAGGATCTCCTATATCCCTTTATTCTGTATAAAATCAAAACAATTACTTTTGAACAATGATCTGTGGTTCTTGAAAAGAGATACAACTTTAGAGGAAGAACTCAGTTGAGGAAATTGATCTTTGTCGTCCACACACACTTGTACACATAAACTCATACATGAATATATTGAACACGCATATACAGTGTGTGCACAGATAATAGAGAGAAGACCTCACATTCAGAAAAAAGCTTAATTCAAGTACGACCTTTGAAGTCTATTGTCTGAATAAGTAGGGTAGCCACTTATCCTTTTGATGCTACAGATAAATCATCTGAATTAATTTTATCACTTTATTATAAAGGAGCTGAGAGTGATTGCCTAACATTCTCAAGGGAGCACAAATGGGTGTTTTCAAAGTTAAATCTAGATCTAACTTGATACCAATGATGATTGAAAGAATACAACTGAAAAAGTACTGCCCAATAAATCTGAGGCATACTCCTTTGTGGGAATCAGAATAATTAAAGGATCATCCTGTATAAGGAAGTCTGAATTAAGTGGAATATCAAAGATATTCCACTAAAAACCAAAAAGGAAAAGAAAAATGAATATATTTTATTTCTAATTAAAACTGGTCAGAAATATATTAGGTAACCAATTAGCTTTGTTATGTTCCCTTAAGCCATATATAAGTAGTGCAAAAAAAAAAAAAAAATCACTTCTCTCTGGGTTTTAAAAACAAATTAAAAAAATGAATGTAACACTAAAGACAGGAAAAATCTGAATCCAAATCTAGGTGCAGATACTTATGTAGACCTTGCAAGTCACAGTCTCCTTCAATTTCAGTTACTTTATCTTTAAAATGAAAGCAATATTTAAAAAAATATTATTTGTTTTTAATGTACATTGTTTTATGTATCATATTGGGAGAGAAAAATCAGAGCAAAAGAGGAAAACCATGGATGAGAAAAAAAAATAACAGAAAAAGGAAGTGAACACACTATTTGTGGATTTATATTCAATCTCTATAGTTATTTCTCTGGATACAGATGGCAATTTCTGTCCAAAGTGTATTGTGATTGAAAAGAAGCAAGTCTTTCACAGATGATCATCAGTTATTGTACTCGATGTATTCCTGGTTCTGCTTGTTTCAATCAGCATCAGTTCATGTAAATCTTTCCAAGCCTTTCCAAAATCAGCTTGCTCATCATTTTTAATAGAACAATAATATTCCATCATTTTCAATTACATTATTCAGCCATTCCCCAATTGATGGGCATCTACTCATTTTCCAGTGCTTTGTCGAGCCTCTACAAACATTTTTGCACATGTGGATTCTGATTCCTTCTTTATGATTTCCTTGGGATATAGACACATTAGTGGCACTGTTGAGTCAAATGATATGCACAGCTTGATAGCCATCTGGCCATGGTTATGGATTGTTCTCCAGAATGATTTAAAATGAGAACAATATTAACAGCTAAGTAATAAGGATGTCATGAGAATCAAATAAGATTATCTATGTGTGTATATATATATATATATATATATATATATATATATATATATATATATACATATATATATATGTATACACACATACACACATATAAATATATATATATGTACACACATACACACATATAAATATATATATATATGTACACACATACACATACATATAAATATATATATATATATATATATATATTTCAAGTGCACTTTGCATAATTAAAAAAAAACAAACAGCTCTTATTTAGAGAATATTACACAT
Source organism: Sminthopsis crassicaudata (assembly GCF_048593235.1). Classification (NCBI taxonomy): domain Eukaryota; kingdom Metazoa; phylum Chordata; class Mammalia; order Dasyuromorphia; family Dasyuridae; genus Sminthopsis; species Sminthopsis crassicaudata. The sequence goes on along the minus strand of NC_133617.1, from coordinate 323,838,585 downwards.
CTTTTTGCCACATCTATTATGCTATATGAAAGGAAATGATGGTAATTATAAGGTGCATTTTTATGCCACTCTCAAAATATAAAGTTGCCTTTTCATATCATTGTATGAATTAGGCAGAACAAGGAAGTATTCTTAAATGTGTTTTTTGTTTTACTTTTTTTATTAATTTTTATAATTATAAATTTTTGACAGTATATATGCATGAGTAATTTTTTTATAACATTATCCTTTGTATTCATTTTTACAAATTTTCCACTGCCCCCTCTTCTCCCTCCCCTAGATGACAGGCAATCCCATACATTTTACATGTGTTACAGTATACCCTAGATACAATATATGTGTGTAATTCCAATTTTCTTGTTTCACGTTAAGTATTGGATTCTGAAGGTATAAGTAACCTGAGTAGATAGACAGTAGTGCTAACAGTTCACATTCTATTCCCAGTGTTCCTTCTCTGGGTGTAGTTGTTTCAGTCCATCACTGATCAATTGGGAGTGAGTTGAATCTTCTTGATGTTGAAGGTAACCACTTTACCTTTTTTTATGATATAATTTCCTTTCCACCTCTAGTTTCTAGGACAAATTATACATGTGTTCTTCACATATCTTTATGGGAGAAGTATAGTTCTCAAGATTTCTTTTTACCTTTTTAGAAATCTCTTGAGTTCTGTATTTGAAGATCAAACATTTTGTGTAGATCTGTTTTTTTTTTTTTTTTTTTTTTTTCATCAAGAATAGATGGAATTCATTTATTTCATTAAATGTCCATCTTCTTCCCTGGAAAATGATGGTCATTGTTGCTGGGTAAGTTATTCTTGGCTGTATACCAAGTTCCTTAGCCTTTCAGAATATTGTGTTCCAGGCCTTCGTTTTTGTAATGTGGAAGCTGCTAGATCCTGTGTTATCCTTATTGTGGCTCCTCCATATCTGAATTGCTTTTTTCTAGCAACTTACAGTGTTTTGTTTTTTTTTCCTTCATCTGATGGTTCTTGAACTTGGCCACTATATTTCTTGGAGTTTTGATTTTAGGGTCCCTTTCAGTAGGTAATAAATGAATTTTTTAATGTCTATTTTACCCTCTGTTTCCAAAATGTCTGGGCAGTTATCTTTGATAATTTCCTGGAAAATAGTCTCCAGGATATTTTTTTCCTCACATTTTTCAGGGAGTCCGATTATTCTCAAATTGTCTCTCCTGGATCTGTTTTGCAGGTCTGTTGTCTTTCTAATAAGGTACTTGACATTCTTTTCAATTGTTTTGTTTTTCTGATTTTGCTTGACTACTTCTTGGTTTCTCCTTGAGTCATTCATTTCTACTTGTTTGAGTCTAATTTTCAATGATGTATTTTCTTCACTCACTTTTTTTATATCTTTTTGTAATTGTCCAATTGAGTTTTTAAGTGAGCCTTTTTCTATGGAATTTTTTTCCATTTCATCCATTTTATTTTTTAGAGAGCTGTTTTCTTTTTCTAGCTCACTAATCTTGTTTTCCTTGGAGTTGTTTACCTTTTCTAATTCACTAATTTTATTTCTCAATGATTTGATCTCTTTATCCACTCTGGATAACTTCTCTAGGCTCTTTTGCCAAGCTTCCCTTTCTTTTTCCCATTTCTCTTCTAGCTCTTTTGTGAGAGCCTTTTTGATTTTCTCTATGAGAGTCTTATGTATTGAGGAGCAGCTCATATCCCCCTTAGGGGATTCCTCTGGGGACAATCTGCTTTTAGTGTCCTCAGCATTTGAAGTCTGCTCTCTCTCCATACAGAAGCTGTCAATGGTTAGAGCCCTTTTAAAATTTTTGTTCATTTTGTCAGAGTGGGAATCAAAGAAAACAAATTGACAAGAGAAACAATTGGTCTGTTTCTCGGGGGGGGGGGAGGATAGGGTTGAATGGTGTTACTGGGCTTCCTATACAGATTGAGGGAGACAGAGGTGAGGTACTAACAGTTCAGCTATGGCTGTGCTGCGTCTGTGCTCTGAGGCTCTGAGAACACGCCAAGTCACTCCGGGTGGGGGTGGGGGTGGCCGGGTTCTGAGAGATGCTGGCTTTCTGGGGTTTTATTGTTCATCTCCAGTGTTTACACCCTCTCCTCTGCTCTTGGCTTGCTGACAAGAGGGAATATCCACACTGGAATAAAAATCTTTTTGCAGAAATGGAAGAGAACATATCCCTCCTCCCCATGATCTGATCTATGTGAGCTGCCTGTCTTGCTCTGGCTTGCCAGCCCTCAGTCTGTGCCCAGTCTGTTCCACCCTCCCCCGAGCAAAGACAAACCTTCTCTGGTGAATTTCAAGGATGTCTTCTGTTGGTGATTATTTGTGGGTTTCTTTTCTGATCAAGCATTAACTCTGAGGCTTGTCATGAAGTAAGTCCTGAGAGAAAACACAGAACTCAAGCACTTGTGTGCCTCCATGCTGCCATCTTGGCCTGGAAGTCCCTACTGTCAAATTTCAAATCCCAATAGCACCAGGTCAAAAGTACCAAGGTAATTAATGAAGAAAAAAAATGGTGGCTTAGTAGTATCAAATGTAAAACAATATTATGAAGAAGCAGTCATCAAAACCATAAGAAATTGAGTGGTGGATCAGTGAAATAGATAAAATACATATGATATAATAATCAAGTCCTATAGTAATGTAGTTTTTGATAAACCCCCGAACTGAAATAAGAATTCTGTATTTGACAAAACTTGCTCAGAAAACTGGAAAATAAGTCAGAAACTTGGCATAGACCTACAAATCATACCCCATACCAAAATAAGGTCAAAATGGGTACATGATTTGTCCATAAAGGATGATATCATAAGCAAATTAGGAGATCAAGTCGTAATTTGCATATCAGAAATTTGGAGAAGGAAAGAATTGATGATTGTAAAAATATAGTTGATGATTGTAAGAATACAAACCATTCCCCAGTTGATAAATCATCAAAGGATATAAATAATTTTCTAATTACAAAATTAAAGCCATTTACAATTATATGAAAAAAATGCTCCAAATTACTATACATTAGAGAAATTGAAATTAAACAGTTATGAGATACTACCTCACATTGTTCAGATTGGCTAAAATGACAAGAAAAGAAAATGATAAATATTGGAGTGAATGTGGGAAAACTGGTACACTAATGCCTTGTTGGTGTGAAAATTAACAATCATTCTGGAGAGAAATATAGAACTATGCCCCCAAAGCTATAAAACTGTACATACCTTTTTACCCAGGAGTGCCCTTAGTGAGTCACTATCACAAGGAAATCATAAAGGATGGAAAATGACCAAATGTGCAAAAATGTTTGTAGCAGGTCTTTTTGTGGTAATAAAGAATTGAAAAATGGGTATATGCCCATCAATTCAGGAATGGCTGAACAAGTTGTGGTATATGAAGGTGATGGAATATAATTGTTCTATAAAAAAATGATGAAAAAACAAATTCTAAAAAGTCCTGGAAAATTTACATGAACTAATGCCAAACATAAGCAGAACCAGGAATGCATTGGAAACAATACTGTAAACAGTAAGAGCAAAAATGTGCAATGATCAGCTATGAAAGACTTATTTCTCAGTGTTTCAGTGATCTAAAACTATCACAATAGACTTTGAATATAAAATGCTATTTGCATCCAGAAAAAGAACTATGTAGATTGAGTATAAATCAACACATGCTATATATTCACTTCTTTTTTTTCAGTTTTTCCCTCCCATGATCTTTCCCTTTTGTTCTGATTTTTCTCTCCCAACATGATTCAAAAAGCAATGTGTATCAAAATAAATAAATTTAAAAAATTAAAAACTCGAAGATCAAAGAGAAAATTTTCCAACAAATAATAGCACCACCAACAAAAATAACAACAATAACAAAAACCCTGATAATTCAATTATGCTTGATATACAATTAGAATTATATAGAATTTGTCAGCTGCTACAGTAAAAGACCTCGCGTCCTAGAATAATACATATAACAAGAATGAAAAGAACTAGCCTCATGGCCAAAAATAATTGAATGAAATAAAATGGACATTTAACAAACTTGTGGATTTTTAGGACTTTTTCTCAATCACACCTAAACTTAAGAAAAAAAAAATTATAATAATAACATAACAGCCAACATCAAAGTTAATTGCAAGGTACTCAAGAAAGAAAAATTGTTATTTTTTTACATGAAAATACTATATGTTTAAAATTGACATCAGTAATTGGGTAGTGGAGGATGTTATATTCCTTTTTTTATTTTTATTTTATTTTATAATTATAACTTTTTTTTTGACAGTACATATGCATGGGTAATTTTTTACAACATTATCCCTTGCACTTACTTCTATTCAGATTTTTTCCCTTCCTCCCCCCAACCCCCTCCCCCAGATGGCAGGCAGTCTTATACATGATAAATATATTACAATATATTCTAGATACAATATATGTGTGTAGAACCGAATTTCTTGTTGAACAGGAAGAATTGGATTCAGAAGGTAAAAATAACAGTTTACACTCATTTCCCAGTGTTCCTTTTCTGGATGTAGCTGATTCTGTCCATCATTAATCAATTGGAATTGGATTAGCTCTTCTCTATGTTGAAGATATCCACTTCCATCAGAATACATCCTCGTACAATATCATTGTTGAAGTGTATAATGATCTTTTGGTTCTGCTCGTTTCACTTAGCATCAATTGATGTAAGTCTCTCCAAGCCTCTCTGTATTTGTCCTGTTGGTCATTTCTTACAGAACAATAATATTCCATAACATTCATATACCATAATTTACCCAACCATTCTCCAATTGATGGACATCCATTCATCTTCCAGCTTCTAGCCACTATGAAAAGGGCTGCCACAAACCTTTTGGCACATACGCGTCCCTTTCCCTTCTTTAATATTTCCTTGGGATATAAGCCCACTAGTAGTATGGCTGGGTCAAAGGATATGCACATTTTGATAACTTTTTAGGCATAATTCCAGATTGCTCTCCAGAATGGCTGGATTCTTTCACAACTCCACCAACAATGCATCAATGTCCCAGTTTTCCCACAGCCCCTCCAACATTCATCGTTATTCGTTCCTGTCATCTTAGCCAATCTGACAGGTGTGTAATGATATCTCAGAGTTGTCTTAATTTGCATTTCTTTGATCAATAGTGATTTGGAACACTCTTTCATATGAGTGGAAATAGTTTTAATTTCATCATCTGAAAATTGTCTGTTCATATCCTTTGACCATTTATCAATTGGAGAATGGCTTGATTTCTTATAAATTAAAGTCAATTCTCTGTATATTTTGAAGATGAGGCCTTTATCGAACCTTTAACTGTAAAAATGTTTTTTTCCAATTTGTTACTTCCCTTTTAATCTTGTTTGCATTAGTTTTGTTTGTGCAGAAACTTTTTAATTTGGTGTAATCAAAATTTTCTATTTTGTGATCAATAATGGTCTCTAGTTCTCCCTTGGACACAAACTCCTTCCTCCTCTACAAGTCTGAGAGGTAAACTATCCCATGTTCCTCCAATTTATTTATGATTTCGTTCTTTATGGGTCTTGGACCCATTTTTATCTAATCTTAGTATGTGGTGTTAAATGTGGGTCCATGCCTAGTTTCTGCCATACTAATTTCCAGTTTTCCCAGCAGTTTTTGTCAAATAATGAATTCTTATCCCAAAATTTGGGATCTTTAGGTTTGTCAAATGCTAGATTGCTATTTTTATTCACTATCTTGCCCTGTGAACCTAACCTATGCCACTGATCAACTGGTCTATTTCTTAGCCAATACCAAATGGTTTTGGTGATTGTTGCTTTATAATATAGTTCTAGATCAGGCACAGCTAGACCACCTTCACTTAATTTTTTTTTCATTATTTCCCTTGAAATTCTCGACCTTTTGTTGTTCCATATGAATTCTGTTGTTATTTTTTCTAGGTTATTTAAATAGTTTCTTGGAAGTCTGATTGGTATAGCACTAAATAGATAGATTAGTTTAGGGAGTATTGTCATCTTAATTATATTCGCTCAGCCTATCCAAGAGCACTGAATGTCTTTCCAATTATTTAAATCTGACTTTATTTTTGTGGCAAGTGTTTTGTAATTTTGCTCATATAATTCCTGACTCTCCTTTGGTAGATATATTCCCAAATATTTTATATTATTGACCGTTATTTTGAATGTAATTTCTCTTTGTATCTCTTGCTGTTGATTTGTGTTGTTAATGTATAAAAATGCTGAGGATTTATGTGGATTTATTTTGTAGGATGTTATATTCTTGATGGCATAAATATATATATATATATATATATATATATATATATATACATACATACATACATATATATATATACACATGCATATATGTGTGTATACACATATATACATACATACATATACATACATACTTTGGTGCTTAACTTTATTCTGTTTGGGGGAGGTGAGGTGGATGAAAGGGAAGAAAGAATAAAGTAAAAAGTGCAAAGCAGGGAACAAAAACATAATGTATAACGAAGTAAAGAAAATATAGACAGTCATGAATATAAATCTTCTATTATTATATATGCTTTCTTGAAATATAAATTCAATGTTATATATTTTGAGTTCCCCCTAATATTCTGCAGGGCACATATCAATATTTTATTTTGTTTTTTTTTCCTCTTTTGTCTTTCTTTTTCTACTTTGATTATTTGTTTGTTTGTTTTATTTTGTATTTAGTTTTAAATAAACAAATATTTTAAAAATAAATAAATAGAGGAAAATATTTTTAAAATCTAAATTAAATATTAGTTTCTCTGAAATGTAAAATTTTCATTCACACAAGATGTCAAGAAAAGTGGTGAGAGTCTTATTTACACCTTGCCAAAGTACAAAGGAAATAAAAAATAATAAACAGGAAATGAAAGATAATATAATACTAATCAGAAAAAAAAATACATTAGGGTTAAAAGAACACACTGAAAAAATTAATTAGCAAATAATAAGTCCTTATACAGTGGAAAAATTGTGAATTAAAAGAATGATAGGAGAAATGTATAGATTAACTAGAAAAAATCATTATACCTTCATACAATTAAAAATATAATTATAACTTTTTTTTGACAGTACATATGCATGGGTAATTTTTTACAACATTATCCCTTGCACTTTCTTCTATTCAGATTTTTTTCCCTTCCTCCCCCCAACCCCCTCCCCCAGATGGCAGGCAGTCTTATACATGTTAAATATATTACAATATATTCTAGATACAATATATGTGTGTAGAACCGAATTTCTTGTTGAACAGGAAGAATTGGATTCAGAAGGTAAAAATAACAGTTTACACTCATTTCCCAGTGTTCCTTTTCTGGATGTAGCTGATTCTGTCCATCATTAATCAATTGGAATTGGATTAGCTCTTCTCTATGTTGAAGATATCCACTTCCATCAGAATACATCCTCGTACAATATCATTGTTGAAGTGTATAATGATCTTTTGGTTCTGCTCGTTTCACTTAGCATCAATTGATGTAAGTCTCTCCAAGCCTCTCTGTATTTGTCCTGTTGGTCATTTCTTACAGAACAATAATATTCCGTAACATTCATATACCATAATTTACCCAACCATTCTCCAATTGATGGACATCCATTCATCTTCCAGCTTCTAGCCACTATGAAAAGGGCTGCCACAAACCTTTTGGCACATACGCGTCCCTTTCCATTCTTTAGTATTTCCTTGGGATATAAGCCCAGTATTAGTATGACTGGGTCAAAGGGTATGCACATTTTGATAACTTTTTGGGCATAATTCCAGATTGTTCTCCAGAATGGTTGGATTAAAAGAAAAAATAATTTAAAAATACATTCTATTGATATTACAAAGTTTAAAAACAAAAATAAGACATAAAGGAGAAAATAAATTCTCAAATATTTTTAAAATGTGTTTTAAAACAGAAAACAGAATATTCACGTAAAATATGGGTACTCTATAATGAAAGAAATTAATATAACTAAAAGTTTTAAATTGAAAAAAACAGAACAATTTTATTTAAAAAAAAACAAAACAAAAAAAAAAAACTAATTTGGTTGAAACCTATAACAGTCAGCAGCAAATTTACCTATATCATTATGACCTTTTAATTAAAATGATATTCCTAAAAATCCTTAATTAGATAGTACTTTAAAAAAATCAACTACCAAAATCATAATGGATAGAAAAAAATGCATAACAGATATTAAGAAATCTTATTAGAAAATTCACCAGAAATGTTAAAAAAAAAAAGATTGCAGATAAAAGTTATGCAGTTTGCCCACAAAAACAGATACTTGATTTTAGTAACTCAGACATGTTGTAAATTGAGAGACAGAGACAAATAATAAGAGACAGAAAGAAAGAGAGAGGGAGAGAGATCCTAAAAGGGACTCTTCCTGCAGAGGTCAGTATCCTATTAAAGAAGAAAATACTTCTTTTAATTTTTTAGAATTCATTTCCATAAAATGAATTGTAATTTCTAAAATTAAAATGTAATACTCACGAGAAATGCAAAAACAGAGTAATAAGTAAAAATAAATAAAAAAGATTAAATGATGTCTGTATCCTTCATACAGCAAGAAGGAATTGATCATTTTCCTTTCTCATTCTCCCTTCTCTTTGGACTAGCAATGTAACAAAGAAAGAACAACTTTGAGTTTGGGTTATATAATTATGCATATTGGGGTTAGGAGAGATAACTGCAACATATTTCCTTAAATCAGTGCACAATAGCTCAAGTTCATTAAAGAAACATTCTTGAATGTTGAAAACAAGTTTAAAAATAGTCATAATTGGAGGTAATTATCCAATATTTCCTTATAACAGGGCAGGGAAGTAGGGGAACAAAGACTTGTGCACAAATGGCAATAACTAATAAAAATGTAGATTTCCATATAGGTTTCATAATTATGTATATATATATAAACATATATATTTACTATTTACCTATGTAAATTTTATGTTTATTTAATTGTATATATCTTTATATTTACCTCCCATGTGAACATATATATTTTAAAGGATATCAACTTTACAAAATTAGATAGTAATAATCAAGTTGAAAGAATTTTCAGTTCAACTTCAAAGTTCTTTTAAAGTGCTGAAATAATCTCCTAACTTTTCACGATTCAATTCTGTAATCTGAGAAGGTTAACAAACATTTTTCTTCACTAAAAATAAAAGGGATGATTTTAGATGGAAGAATACACTAAATTTTCTTTTAGTTTGAATACAATAGCTATAGTCACTTAATCATAGATATTATATTTTTTCCACATAGCTATTTTGCTTTCCAAGAAGAAAAAAAAATGTTCAGAGCATGCTGAATTTGAATGCAATTCATTACCCTATGACAATGAACACTATCTACCACAGAATAACATCATTTGTTTCATTCATAGTTGCATATTATTAGCTAAAAGTACTTAATGATAAAATCAGGCATTTTGCAGGCATTCCATTGATCATATGATATAGACTGATGCTCTTGAGCTGTTCCTAGTGATTGCATTGACAAAAGGGGCAACATTACAAATTATCCAGTCAGTGCTGTACTTGGAATATTCAGATAAGGAGGAGATATTCCATTTCTGGAAATAAACAGAAGGAGGTAATTTACAAACTCATCTGATGATGCTTGAAGCACTTTTGTAACCTTTCATCTCAAAGACTTTCTGAAACTATTCCCATAAAATGAGGATGAAATATATATTTGCCTTAGGCTCTGGACAATGATTAGATATAGGTGTTCTTAAAAAATGGCATTTTTACTAAAGATTCTCATAGAATCTGAGAAAAAGATTAAAATATGCCTTACTTTATGCACTAAATTTTTGAACCCAGACTTAACTTGACATGTCCCCCAAGAATATATTTTGTGTTGTCAGTCTGCACTGATTTATAAAAAATACTGTGGGGGAAAATGTTCTTATTACCATTTGAAAAACTTTATTCCCACACTTTTATTTCAAAAAGATGTCCTGAAATAAAACTAAATAGAATTTATTGGAATTGTTTAAGAAAGAATATTATCCATATTTATTCAATGCATAAGGTCTTACTGTGTATATAGCCATTTGGGCTTTGTTCAGAATCACAATAATAAAACACTAAACACTGGATCTGTTTGTGAGTAGAAGTGGAAGGAGGAAAGGAAGAAGGCTAGTGTTAGGTATATCTATCTATCTATTTCCCAATTCTTTCTAAACTGCTTAAAAATGAGATTAAATTGACTAGCCCACACTATATTTATATGACAGTAGTGCATAAATAAGGGTATCTCTCAGTGAGAGTTATTATGTATTGTGGAGTATGAAGACTTAGGTGCACTTGAATAACCAACTCCTAATTCTAATCCTTAAGTTTCAAACCTTACACCTTTGAATGTTATGTTTGGTTTCTACTGATTTATAAATTTCTCTTTGAAGGACTCGGTATATCAAACAAAGATCATATTCTGATATATAACTCTGATATACCTCTAAACTCTCCTTTGTAGTCAATTTTAATAAACATAAAAGAAAAAGCATAGTTAAATGGAGAAAAATAAAAACAAAAGAACAACAACAACAACAACAACAAAAATACCTTTGCTAAAGAAACTACAGGTTAGATGTTATCCTTAACCACAGCTTTTGGTAAACAAGCATCTTTCAGAGAACTGTGTTTCAGTGCAGGCCCAGGAAAACACCAAAACACACAAGCTAATCTCAACATAGTCCAAGAATTACCACTAGGACACCAGTTCAGTATAAGTTGCCAGACCTCTACAACTCCCAGTAGTACACTTCCAACCTACCTTCAAGTTAGCATCAGATATAAGGGTCCCTTCATGGACTTTATGGCAACATTACTCCTAGCAGGAAACTAGCCAGTTCCTGTAGCTACTGACCTAAGTAGCCTGAGACAGTATTCCTTTTATCTGAGAAGTAGAGCTCAAATTTAAAAGAAAGGAGAGAGAGGGAGAGAGAGAGAATCATGGGCAAAAAATAACAAATTCATCTGAACAATAGAAAGCTATTTCGGTGACAGGAAAGGAAAGACAAAGGCACAAACACACACACAGACACAAAATTGTCAAAACACCTATGTGGAAAAACCCAAAAGATAAATGTGAAATAGTTTCAAGTTCAGAAAGGTTAAATAATAGTAAGACAAGTTAAGGAACAGAACTAAGAGCAGCTAGGTGGTGAAGTGGATAGAGCACCAATTCTGAATTCAGGAGGACCTAAGTTCAAATCTGGAATCAGACACTTAACACTTCCTAGCTATGATCCTGGGCAAGTCACTTAACCCCAAATGCCTTAGCAAAAAGAAAATTAAAAAAAAAAGAACTAAAGTACAAAAGTTATTAGGTCTAGGAAACTAAGGCTGTAGTAAAAATATTTCATCTAGAAAAATTATAATATTGAATAACAAATGGATATTGAATCAACTTGGATTTTCAGTATTTTATGTCAAACAAACCTAAACCCAATAAATAACAATATATAAGAGCCAAAAGCAAAGACTAATTTAAAAAACTCAACAAGAATAAACTTTATATTTTATATGTGGAAATAAAAACTGTAAATGTATATAATTAAGAATAGTAATTGTGCCGTCCAAAAGAAAGATTGGGGCAAAAGTGAAAATGATCTTAATCTAAAAAGCAAAACTGCTTAAGAAAAATTTAAAAAAGTAATTATACTATATGAATGAAATGCAGAGGAAGAATCAATATAGGAATTAGATGGGATAAAAAGGCTGATAGTTCTGAAAACCTACTCACATTGGAAATGGGTAAATATGTGTGTACACATACACACTTATAAATAATACACACTTATACATATATATACAAAAACATAAGTTACATATATATATATATAAATATATATATATATACATACATATATATATATATAAATATATATATATATATATATATATATATATATATATATATATATATATATATATATATATATATATATATATATATATATATATATATATATATATATCATTTGTATATGTATTTATGGCATGGAAGGGTGTACAGATTAATGGGATTGGGAAAAATGTATAGATTAATTTGGCTGCAATAAAAAGTGATGGAAAAGATACAAAGATGATATGGGAGGGATCTATAGTCATGGTGGGGATGTTAGATCTAGAGCTAGACATGAGAAGCTGGAAGAGACAAAGGACAAGATCCAGAAGGCCTTCGAAAACTAGCTGAACCCCAAGTGAATGAGATAAGATTTTGGAAAGAGACAGAAAGGATTTGGACTTTAATTCCTGGCTGCATTTTGGGATTATTGAACTGACACTAAAGCCAAGGCTGCCTCCAGAAGCTCCCCAAGAGACCTGCCCCCAAGAGAACGATTACAATTTAGAGAGAAACAGAACACTACAAAGTTAAGGAGTAAAAATAAAGAAGAATTAGCAAGGAAAGGAAATAAAATATATATACAAATACAATAACAATTTATTGGAAAAAAGAAGTGGGATAAACAATCACTGATCTCAGACAAATCAAACTTAATAACTCAATTAAGAGAAAAATCTACATTAAATGGCATATTGATATTGCTTTAGATACATGTTCATGTATGTGTTTATGTGAATATATTTCTTTATATATTTATATGTATGGGTATGGGTATATGCACATGTGAATATAGATATATGTACGTGTGTATAGAGATATGTTTACACATATCTGTATGCTTAAATGTATGTATACATATATCCATTTTAGCTATAGTTCTACTTGGGAGAGTTGAGGACATGAAAAGGGAGAAAAATAATTAAATAAAAATGCACAGTTGAGAACAAAAGAAAAACTACAAGGAAGCAAAGAAAAGATGAATAGTTATGAATATAATATAAATTTTTGAAATGGAATGTATTGTAACATATTTTGAATCCACACTGATGTTTTGCTAGACATATGACAATATTCTTTTTTTTCTTTTTCTGTGATCTTTTTTTCTATTTTGTATTTAAATTTTAAATAAACATTTTTGTTAATTAGAATTAACCAAATGGAAAAGAAGATACAAAAATCTACTGAAGAAAACAACTTTTTAAAGAATAGAATTGGCCAAATGAAAAAGAAAATACAAAAGCCAATTGAGGAAAACAGCACCTTAAATGTGTGAATTTAAATGGAACAAAACATAAAACACCTCAAAGGAAAAACAACTCTTCTAGAAAATAGATACTGGAGAGACAATAACAGATTATTGGATTACTGGAAAAAACATAATAAAGAGTAGAACCTGGACAGCTTTTTCAAAATTATCAAATAAATTTTCGCTGATGTCTTGGAATGATAGGACCAAATATGCATTAAAATAATCCAGCATTTACCCCAAAAAAGAGATCCCCAAATAAAAATTCTAAGAAACACATTTTAGTCAAATTTAAAACTATCATATAAAGGATAAACAAATGCAACAAGTGACCAGAAAGAAGCAATTCAAATAATAGAAAGGAACCATCACAACCAGGATTAGACAATACTTGGCAGCTGCAATATTAAAAGGCTGGAAGACATAAAATATGACATGCTGGGAGGTAAAGAATCAAGAACTACAACCAAGGATCACATAGTAAAATTAAGTATAACATTTCAAGGGGAAAATTGGTCATTCAATTAATAAAATGATTTCAAGCTTTCATAAGGAAAAGACCAGAGAGCAAAGATTTGACCTCCAATACCAAGATCCAGAAGAAAAGTAAGCAAATAAAAAAAAAAATAGAAAAAAGCATAAATAATTCAATAAAATTAAATTGTTTATAGCCTATGTGGAAAAATGATACTCGTAATTCTTAAAAAGTGGATCACTAATAGCACATCTAGAAGGAGATAGAGGATTTGTGTCTAAGATGAATTAGAGGAAATTGTACAAAAAATTAAGGGATGGAAAAAGAAATACATTGGGTACAAAAGAAAAGAAGAAGTAAAATGGTATAAATTATTTCATTTGAAGAAGCATAAAAGAAAAATTATAGTGGAGAGGAAAATGGGAGAATGAAGTATGAGCACTGCATGATCATTATTCTCATTTGTATGAAATCAAAGAAGAAATAATACACAATCAGTTAATATAGAATCTATCTTATCCAACAGAGAAGTATGAGGCAAGGTGATCAAGCAAAAGGGAAGTGTGCAGACTGATTGATTGGAGGGCAAATCAATAGATATGGTAGAAGCAAAACAGTTGGTGAGGAGGGAAAGATGAAAAAAGCAAAGGACAAACAGGAGATAGAAGAGGATGGAATGAAATACACAAGTAGTAATCTTACAAATGAATGTGACTAGAACTAACTTTTCTGTAAAATGGAAGGAGCTAGCAAGTACAGAAAAAACAAAATCCTAAGAAATATTTATAAGAAACACAGTTGAAGCAAAGAGATTAACACAGAGAAATCTAAGGAGCTAGAGCAGTATCTATTATACAGGGATAGTAATCCTAATGTCAGACAAAGCAAAAGCAAAAATAGACCTAATTAAACTAAACAATGAAGGAAAATTCATCTTGGTACCATAGATGATGAAACAATATCAATACTAAATATATATGCACCAAAGGTATAGCATCCAAAGTCTTAAAGGAGAAAATAAGTGAATTATAGAGTGAAATAGAATTAAAAACTGTTGTCATGGAGGACTTCAATGGTGCCTTCTTAAAACTTGATAAATTCAACCAAAAATAAACAAGGAACTAGTGAGGTAAATAGAATATTGGAGAAGTGATATATAATAACATTTGGAGAAAACTGAATGGGAACAGAAAATAATATCTTTTTCTCAACAGCATATATCACATACACAATAATAGACCTGTAATAGAGCATAAAATCCTCAAAATCAAATGTAAAAAGGCAGACAAAAATATTAAGTGTATTTTCAGATCACAGAATTACATTAGTGAAAAGCTAGACTAAAATTATTAGAAACTAAATAATCTAATCCAAAAGAATGAGTCAAAAATAAACCATAGAATCAATCAATAATTTCATTAAGTGAATGATAACAAGAGAGAACATTTTACAATCTATGAGATGTAGGCAAAACAGTATTTAAGGAAAATGTTATTTCTCTATATACTTACATCAATATAATGGGAAAAGAACAGATCAATGAAGTGAGTATGTTGCTTTAAAAAAAACAAAAACAAAACAAAACAAAACAAACAAAACAAACAAACAAACAAACAAACAAACAAAAAAAACAAAGTCCCCAATTGAGCACCAGATTGGAAATCCTGAAAATCAAAGGTGATTTTAATAAGGCTGAAAGACCAAAAAATATTTAAAATAAATAAATCTAGGAACTGGTTTTATAAAAAAAAACAAA
This sequence comes from Sminthopsis crassicaudata, assembly GCF_048593235.1. NCBI lineage: Eukaryota > Metazoa > Chordata > Mammalia > Dasyuromorphia > Dasyuridae > Sminthopsis > Sminthopsis crassicaudata. Next base: position 323,823,264 of record NC_133617.1, on the reverse strand, counting down.
TAATGTAAATAAGCAATTTATTAATTTGATTTTAAAAGAAAGAAAAAATGAAAGGGGTGAAATTACTGTGAATGAAGAAATAATTCAAGCAATCATTATTAAACATTTTGCCCAATTATATGTCAGTAAGTCTGACAATATGAGTAAAATCAATGGATATATACAAAAATATAAATTACCTAGATTAAGAGATCAGAAAATATGAACCCTAAATAACACCATTAAAAAATATGTATATAAATTCAATATGCCACTAGTGCATTCCCTAGGAAAAAACCCCAGTGTTGAATGGGTTCATGAGTTATGTCTATCTGTAACCTTCCCTCAGAGGTTACTGATTGTCAGTCTTGCCTAATCCCAGGCCTTCAGAAATCCCTGGCCACTGTCTCTTTGAGCAGTGGTTCTTTACTGCTTAACTGATCCCAGGTCTTCAGAGATCTCTGGCCACTGCCTCAAAGAGCAGTGGTTCTATGTTCAACAGAATGCAGGAGCACAGCAACTTGTGAGCTCAGGTCTCTATTCCACATAATTGCATCCTGCATTCCTCCTGCACTCCTTCTGAACTCCACTTACTTTCTTGTCCCCACTACTTATATTGAGTCTATGAGGTCTCACATACACAGCCAATAAGATAAGGAGATGTCTTCCTCTGATGATGCATTCTCAATGAGCCAGAGCTCCCACTCACAAGGAGGCCCAGGTGCCTCAGGCATTAAAGCCTCTTTACTTCTTCATTATATTATGCTAGGCTCCTCTCTGGACCCTTACATCTACCAAACTTTTAAAAAACAATTAATTACAATACTATATAAACTATTTGAAAAAATCCTACCAAATTGCTTTTATGAAAGAAATATGATGCTGACACATAAACTAAAAAGAGCTAAAACAGAGTAGGTCAATTTAATAATTATTATATAATTAATAATTATTGATGCAAAAATTTTTAACAAAATACTAGCAAGATAAATACAGCAATATATTAAGATTATACACTATGACCAGATGAGATTTGTGCAAGGAATGCAGGGTTGTTTTAATATTAGGAAAACGATTACCATAATCTTCCATACTAATTAAAAAACAGAAAACCTATGATTATGTGAATAGAGATTGAAAAAGTTTGTGGCAAAACATACTATAAATTCTTATTAAAAAAAAAAAACAGAGCAGTCAGAGCCCAGATGGCAGAGAGTATTAGACAGGTCTTTGTCTGAGCAGTTCCTGGCTTTGCCTCAGAGCAACACCAGATCAAGTCTGTGAATGGGTTTTGGAGTGACAGAACCACAAATATTTGGAATATAACAAATTTCCAGCAGAAGATATTTTGCTTTAATTTCAGGAAATGTAGGTCTCAATTGGGCAGGGGTAGGGGAGAAGTTTTCAGCCAAGCAGAGGTATAGGACATACAGTGTACTGGGGGAATCTAGTGGGAGGCTTGTAACCAAAATAAAACAGCATTTGCTACTCTGGGCTGGTTCAGAAGCTAGATCTTCAACATAACTATAGAAATCAAGTAATTTGTAGTGAACCCCAGCATAACAAGTTGGACTTGCCACACCAATCCAGCACCTGATGAAGCACTGTTGGTGATAATGGTCATGCTTACTTCATTTTTTTCAATATTATACTGGAAATGCTAGTTATAACAATAAGAGAAAAAAAGAAAAGCAATGGAATAAGAATAGATCAGACAAAACCATTACAATTGACAGATGAATATCAACTTTAAAATTATTTTTAAAAATCAACAACTATAGCAAAGTTTTAGGATATAGGATATAATCACATAAATCATCAGCGTTTTTATATATGACCAATGAAGCCCAGCAGCAAGAGATAGAAAGATACATTCAATACTAAATTACTATAAATAATATAAAATAGTTGGGAGTTTACCTGCCAAGACATCCCCAGACAGTGTAAGAACCCATTTCTAAAACTCTTTATACAAATGGAATCAGTTCTATAAAACTGGAAAAATATCAATTGCTATTGGGTAGGCTGAACCAATATAATAAAAATGACAATTCTTCATAAACTAATTTATTTATTCAATGCCATACCAATTAAACTAACAAAAAAACCCTTATATGATATAGCTTGTAACCAAAGTAACCAAAAAAGTTCACCTGGGAAAAAGATCAAAACTATCAAGAGAACTAATGGGGTAAAAAAGGAAGATGGCCTAGCAACAACAAATCTCAAACTATAGTATAAAAACAGTAATTATAAAAAATATTTTGTATTGACTAAGAAATAGAGTGGAGAATAGAGAATAGAGAAATAGACTGGGATAGATTTGGTCTGCAAGACACAGCAGTCAGTGACCACACTTGCTTATTGTTCAACAAGCCCAAAGACCCCAATTTTTGTTATAAATTTTTGACAAAAACTGCTGGCAAACTGGAAAATAATAGGACACAAATTAGGTATAGAACAACATCTTGCACCATATATAAAGATATGGTCAAAACGGTCCCATGATTTAGATATAAAAAGTGTCACCATAAGCAAATTAAAAAAGCAAGGAATAGTCTACCTGTCAGATCTATAGGAAGGGAGAAAAATTAAAGTATAGTTCCTAATGCAAGGATGCCAAGCTGATTTCATAATTATCGATTAGATTTGGTGGTATGATTGAAAAATAGTTATGTACAAGGATATCCAAAGTAGAACCATGCTTCTGGAGAAACGGATATGGATAATTTGTATCAGGAAGAAAACAGGCTTATCTGATTTCATTTTTGTTTGTTTTTCTCTCCCAGGTCAAATAATCTTTTTGCTAGAAATGACAGAACACAAATGGAGGCTAGTTGTTTCTCTTGTTCCAAGAAGAGACTAAGACGCTCTTTGGTGAATTCAAGCCACAAAGTGAACTGTTCTCAGTTACTAAGCCATTTTCTGTAATAGCCAAATTATTGTAGAAAAAAAGGAAAGATACAACAGGACTATACAAGAGGGGGAATATCTTGATTTTTAAATTGTTTTTTAATTCATTATCCCTTGTATTAGTTTTTCCCCTCCCTCCCTCTACTCCCTCCCCTAGATGACAGGCAATCCAATACCAATCCAATGTGTTATAGTATAACCTAAATACAATATATGTGTGTAAATGCAATTTTCTTGATGTACATTAAGAATTGTATTCCAAAGCTATAAGTAACCTGGGTAGAAAGACAGTAGTGCTAACAGTTTACATTCAGTTCTCAGTGTTCCTTCTCTGGGTGTAGCTGTTTCTGTCCATCATTGATCAACTGGACATGAGTTGGATCTTCTTTATGTTGAAGATATCCACTTCCATCGAATATATTTTCTTTGAAGTGTATAGTGATCTTCTGGATCTGCTCATTTCACTCAGCATCAGTTCATGTAAGTCTCTCCAAACCTCTCTGTATTCATCCTGCTTGTCATTTTTTATATAGCAATAATATTCTATAACATTAATATACCATAATTTATCCAACCATTCTCCAATTTATGGACATCCATTCATTTTCCAGTTTCTAGCCACTACAAAAAGAGCTGCCACAAACATTTTGGCACATACAGGTCCCGTTCTCATCTTTAGCATTTCTTTGGGATATAAGCCCAGTAGTAGCACTGCTGGATCAAAAGATATGCACAGTTTGATAACTTTTTGGGCATAGTTCCAAATTGCTCTCCAGAATGGCTGGATTCTTTCACAACTCCACCAACAATGCATCAGTGTCCCAGTTTTCCCACATCCCCTCCAACATTCATCATTATTTGTTTCTGTCATCTTAGCCAATCTGACAGGTGAGTAGTAGTAACTCAGAGTTGTCTTAATTTACATTTCTCTGATCAGTAGTGATTTGGAACACTCTTTCATATGAGTGGATATAGTTGATTTTTAAATCAGCAAAATTTATAGTCTTTATTAAACTACAAGGTGCACTTTGATTCATGAGAATATTCTATAAATGTTCTTTAAAATATGGTTATTGAATATCTAGAAGAGAATAAGATCTTGTAGTAACTGTAAGAGCCAATATGGCTTTGTAAAGTAGAACCCATGCCAGATAAAGCTTATTTTTTGAAAGAGTTTTTGATGGAGAATTCAGCAGTGCTTTTGATCTAATTTCTTGGATCAAATTTCTAAATCAAATTTTCTATAAAACTTTTAAAAATGTACTCATAATGTTTTCTTGGGGAAAAAAAGTGAAGAGATTTGGACTAGTTGATGATCAGATTGGTAGGCTTTGATGATGGTTAAATATCCAATGACAATTTATCAGGAGATCTTTGATGGAATGTCTCTGTATCTATGCTTGATCATCTTCTATTTATTTGACATTCCTATTTTTCACTCAAGTGACAGACCTATCATAATGGCACAGATCAGGAAGAGCTTCCAATAGAGAATAGTCTAAATTGATCTAAATGGTATCTAAAATGATGTTAACATTATAACATTGTATTGAACTTTGAAAAATTCAATCCAGTAGAGGATAATGGAAAGCTTTAAACTTACTTGTTTTTAAAAAGTTGTAAGTAAAAGATGAGGAAAACATAGTTGATTGTCTAAAAACGATTTGAGTTTTAATGTACAGTAAGCTCAATATGAATTATTATATGACTCATATGAATAATTATAATTCATAATATATTATTCATATAAAAAGTATCATATATACTGTTCACTCATATACCCTTACCTCCTATAAACTCAATCGTTTTTTTTCCCTTCACACATCTCTTCATTACACAGATTTAATATACTGAAACTCAGTCAGTTTATATTCCTCCAAAAGAAACAATAGAAATACATTGTAGAAGTTTGATAGAAAGATGTTAACACAGTAGGTCTTATTTTCCAAACTCAGCTAAAGACCTTTATTGTTTAAATACTTTTTTTTTTCAACATTCACTTTTTTAAGACTTTGACTATTAATTTTTTTCTCCTTCCCTCTGCTTGCTCCCAACTTCCCATTATAGCAAGCAATCTGATATGAGTTATAAATGTATAATCAAATTAATTATATTTCCACATTTGTTGCATTATGAAGAAGAGTCATACCAAAAGGGAAACATTTTGAAAAAGAAAACAACAGAATAAAACCCTCAAAGTGAAAATGATGGGCTTCAATCTGCTTTCACGCTTTATAGTTCTTTCTATGTGGATAGCATTTTCCATCATGAATCTTTTGGATTGTTGTATTACTGAGAAAAGTTAAGTCTACCATAGTTAATCATTGCATAATGTTCCAGCAACTTGATCTTGTCAACTCCCATGGCAAAGGGACTTCTACTGCATCTCAGCTACAAATAAGAAATGTAACATGCTAGTCCTCACCATCATCCACATTCTAATTCTTTGCTGAAGAATTATGAAATTCATATTTTAATCATAATGATAAAAATATATTAATCACTTAGCATATGCAAGGTACTATGCTAAGTAGTAGGAATACAAATATAATAGTGCAAGGGAGTATTCTCAAAGAGCAAAATATTCTAATGGAGAAAACATAAACATAAAAGAAAACTGAAGAGATGTATGTTGATGAATTTTTTAATGAATAGAAAGTTATTTGTAGACTTAGTTCTTGGATAATACAAGACAAAAGCTCACCTTTCAGAGCCAAGAGTGATCTTAGGATCAGATTTGAAGCTCCTCATTGTAGGGCAATGATGGCTATTCTGTAATTGCTTCAATTAATATTTGCTTGAAATCCATAGGAAGTAACGTCCCAGACTGTTGATAAAAGCCGCTTTCAAGGAGCAATCATCTTCAGTGTGTAAGTCAATTCAAAATTATTTGAATAAATGCAATAAAAACATCAGATTTATATACTAAATTGATTTTTAAATTTCTAATCACTTTTCAAAAAAGATAGCATAACTCTTGAAGTGAAAAGCCTAAAAATGTTAAATAATACTTAATAGAAAAGTAATTAATTAACATAAGACCTCATTTACCTAGAAACATCCAGGGAACATTATTTCTTTTTTTTTTTTTTTTTTTTTTTTTTTTTTACTTAATAATGTTTTATTATATATATGTTTTTTATAATATTATCCCTTGTATTCATTTTTCCAAATTATCCCCCTCTTCCTCTATTCCCTCCCCCCGATGACAGGCAATCCCATACATTTTACATGTGTTACAATATAGTCTAGATACAATACATGTGGGTGAATATCATTTTCTTGTTGCACAATATACATTAGATTCCGAAGGTACATGCAACCTGGGCAGACAGATATTAGTGCTAACAATTTACATTCACTTCCCACTGTTTCTTCTCTGGGTGTAGCTACCTCTGTCCATCATTGATCAACTGGAAGTGAGTTGGTTTTTCTTTATATTGAAGATTTCCACTTCCATCAGAATGCATCCTCATACAGTATTGTTGTTGAAGTGTACAGTGATTTTCTGGTTCTGCTCATTTCACTCAGCATCAGTTGATCCAAGTCTCTCCAGGCCTCTCTTTATTCCTCCTGCTGGTCATTTCTTACAGAGCAATAATATTCCATAATCTTCATATAGCACAATTTACCCAACCATTCTCCAACTGATGGACATCCATTCATCTTCCAGTTTCTAGCTACTACAAAAATAGCTGCCACAAACATTTTGGCACATACATGTCTCTTTCCGCTCTTTAGTATTTCTTTGGGATATAAGCCCAGTAGTAGCGCTGCTGGGTCAAAGGGTATGCACAGTTTGATAACTTTTTGGGCATAATTCCAGATTGCTCTCCAGAATGGCTGGATTCTTTCGCAACTCCACCAGCAATGTATTAGTGTCCCAGTTTCCCCACATCCCCTCCAACATTCATCATTATTTGTTCCTGTCATCTTAGCCAATCTGACAGGTGTGTAGTGGTATCTCAGAGTTGTCTTAATTTGCATTTCTCTGATCAATAGTGATTTGGAACACTCTTTCATGTGAGTGGATATAGTTTCAATTTCTTCCTCTGAGAATTGTCTGTTCATATCCTTTGACCATTTATCAATTGGAGAATGGTTCGGTTTCTTATAAATTAGGGTCAGTTCTCTATATATTTTGGAAATGAGACCTTTGTCAGAACCTTTGTTTTTAAAAATATTTTCCCAATTTGTTACTTCCCTTCTAATCTTGTTTGCATTAGTATTATTTGTACAGAAACTTTTTAGTTTGATATAATCAAAATCTTCTATTTTGTGATCAATAATGATCTCTAGTTCTCCCTCTGGTCATAAATTCCTTCCTCCTCCACAAGTCTGAGAGGTAGATTATCCTCTGTTCCTCTAATCTATTTATTATCTCCCTCTTTATGCCTAAATCATGGACCCATTTTGATCTTATCTTGGTATATGGTGTTAAGTGTGGATCCATATCTAATTTCTGCCATACTAATTTTCCAGTTTTCCCAACAGTTTTTTCCGAATAATGAATTTTTATCCCTAATGTTGGTATCTTTGGGTTTGTCAAAGATTAGCTTGCTATATATGTACCCTTTTTTGTCCTTTGTATCAAATCTGTTTCACTGATCTACCGGTCTATTTCTTAGCCAATACCAAATGGTTTTGGTGACTGCTGCTATATAATATAGCTTTAGATCAGGTACACTTAGACCACCTTCCTCTGAGTTTTTTTCAATTAGTTCCCTTGCAATTCTCGACCTTTTATTCTTCCATATGAATTTTGTTGTTATTTTTTCTAGGTCATTGAAATAGTTTCTTGGGAGTCTGATTGGTATAGCACTAAATAAATAGATTAGTTTGGGGAGTATTGTCATCTTTATTATATTCGCTCGGCCTATCCAAGAGCACTGAATGTCTTTCCAATTATTTAAATCTGATTTTGTTTTTGTGGCAAGTGTTTTGTAATTTTTCTCATATAATTCCTGACTTTTCTTTGGTAGATGGATTCCCAAATACTTTATACTCTCAACATTTGTTTGGAATGGAATTTCTCTTTGTATCTCTTGCTGTTGCATTTTGTTAGTGATATATAAAAATGCCGAGGATTTATGTGGATTTATTTTGTATCCTGCCACTTTGCTGAAATTTTGAATTATTTCTAGTAGCTTTTTAGCAGAGTCTTTGGGGTTCTCTAAGTATACCATCATGTCATCTGCAAAAAGTGATAGTTTAATTTCCTCATTTCCTACTCTAATTCCTTGAATCTCTTTCTCGGCTCTTATTGCCGAGGCTAGCGTTTCTAGTACTATATTGAATAGTAATGGTGATAGTGGGCAACCTTGTTTCACTCCTGATCTTACTGGGAAAGGTTGCAGTTTATTTCTATTGCATATTATGCTTACTGAAGGTCTTAAACATATGCTCTTGATTATTCTAAGGAATAGTCCATTTATTCCTATACTCTCAAGAGTTTTTAGTAGGAATGGATGTTGGATTTTGTCAAATGTTTTTCTGCATCTATTGAGATGATCATATGGTTCTTATTAATTTGATTATTAATATGGTCAATTATATTAATAGTTTTCCTAATATTAAACCAACCCTGCATTCCTGGAATAAATCCTACTTGATCATAGTGTATTATCCTGGAGATGATTTTCTGAAGTCTTTTTGCTAATATCTTATTTAAGATTTTAGCATCAATATTCATTAAGGAGATTGGTCTATAATTTTCTTTCTCAGTTTTCGATCTACCTGGTTTAGGTATCAGTACCATGTCTGTGTCATAAAAGGAGTTTGGTAGGACTCCTTCATCCCCTATTTTTTCAAATAGTTTATATAGCATTGGGGATAATTGGTTTTTAAATGTTTGGTAGAATTCACATGTGAATCCATCTGGCCCTGGGGATTTTTTCCTGGGGAGTTGATTAATAGCTTGTTCTATTTCTTTTTCTGAAATGGGACTATTTAAGCAATTTATCTCCTCCTCTGTTAATCTAGGGAGCCTATATTTTTGGAGGAAGTCATCCATTTCACTTAAGTTATCAAATTTATTGGCATAGAGTTGGGCAAAGTAACTCCTTATTATTTCTCTAATTTCCTCTTCATTGGTGGAAAGATCCCCCTTTTCATTTGTAAGACTATCAATTTGATTTTCCTCTTTCTTTTTTTTTTGATCAAATTTACCAAAGGTTTATCTATTTTATTGGCTTTTTCATAAAACCAACTCTTGGTTTTATTTATTGATTCAATAGTTTTTTTTACTTTCAATATTATTGATTTATCCTTTTAATTTTTGTATTTCAAGTTTAATTTTTGGTTGGGGGTTTATAATTTGGTCTTTTTCTAGCCTTTTAAGTTGTAAGCCCAATTCGTTAATCTTCTCTTTCTCTATTTTCTTCAAATAAGCCTCTAAAGATATAAAATTTCCCCTTATTACTGCTTTAGCTGCATCCCAAAGACTTTGGTATGATGTCTCATCATTGTCATTATCTTGGGTGAAATTGGTAATTGTTTCTATAATTTGCTCTTTCACCCAGTCATTCTTTAAGATGAGATTATTCAGTTTCCAATTACTTTTTGGTCTATTTACCCCTAACTTTTTACTGAATGTGTTTTTTATTGCATTGTGATCTGAGAAGAAGGCATTTATTATTTCTGCCTTCCTACATTTAGTTTTGAGATCTTTATGTCCTAATATATGGTCTATTTTTGTATAGGATCCATGAACTGCTGAGAAGAAAATATATTCCTTTCTATTGCCATTCAGTTTTCTCCAAAGGTCTATCATACCTAGTTTTTCTAATGTTCTATTTATTTTTTTAATTTCTTTCTTATTTGTTTTGTGGTTTGATTTGTCTAAATCTGAGAGTGCAAGGTTGAGATCTCCCACTATTATAGTTTTACTGTCTATTTCTTCTTGCAATTCTCCTAACTTTTCCTTTAGAAAGTTAGATGCTATACCACTTGGTGCATATATGTTTAGTATTGATATGGCTTCATTATTTATGCTACCTTTCAGCAGGATATAGTTTCCTTCCTTATCTTTTTTAGTGAGAGCTACTTCTGCTTTTGCTTGATCTGAGATAAGGATAGCTACCCCTGCTTTTTTGGCTTTACCTGAAGCATAATAGGCTCTGTTCCAACCTTTTACCTTTACTCTGTATGTATCTCCCTGCTTTAGGTGTGTTTCCTGTAGACAACATATTGTAGGGTTCTGCTTTTTGATCCAATCTGCTATCCGTCTCCGTTTGATGGGATCGTTCATCCCATTTACATTTACAGTTAAAATTATTAATTCTGTATTTCCTGCCATCGTATTATCCCCAGATTATGCTTTTTTCCCTTGACCCCCCTGATCCCCCTCCCCGATATTTAATTTACAGACCCCCCTTGTGACGCGCAACTCTCCCTCTTTTTTTTTTTTTTTTTTTTAGGATCTCTCCCCCCTCCCTCCAAGTCCCTTCACTTATTCTCCTTTTCCTTTTCCCTTTTCCTCTCCCCCCTTTTAATGAGGTGAGAGAAAATTCTCTGAAAAACAAATATGTTAATTATTTACTCTTTGAGCCTCTCCTGATGAGAGTAAGATTCACAAAATGATTCTCCCCCTCACTAAGTTCCCTCAGATATGGTGTATTTTCTATGCCTCTTCCTGGGATTTAGTTTCCCTCTTTTTATCATTCCTTCCCCTTTTTCTGAACCGACCTCCTTCCCTTTACTACACCCCCCTTTTTTCTTTTATATCAGTAAAATCAAATTATCCTTGAGTACTTTTTATATACCCACAACAGAGTTACAGTTCTCAAGGGTTCTGTGTACCTTTTTCTGTTTCTCTTCAGTCTTGTGGATGTAGATCAAATTTTTTGTTTAAGTCTGGTTTTTTTCTTAGAAACATATAGAATTCCTCTGTTTCATTGAATGACCATCTTCTTCCATGGAAAAAGATGCTAAACTGAGCTGGGTAGTTCATTCTTGGTTGCAGTCCTTGATCTTTTGCCTTACGGAATATCAGGTTGCAGGCCCTTCTGTCTTTTAATGTGGAGGCAGCCAGATCTTGGGTGACCCTTATTGTGGCACCTTGGTATTTAAATTGTTTTTTTTCTAGCTGCTTGCAGGATTTTTTCCTTTGTGTGGTAATTCTGCAGCTTAGCCACAATATTCCGTGGTGTTCTTTTATAGGGTTTATTACAGAAGGAGTTCGATGAATTCTTTCCACATCTACTTTCCCTTCTGTTTCTATTATCTTTGGACAGTTCTCTTTGATAATTTCCTGTAAAATAGAATCTAAGCTCTTTTTTTGGTCATAGTTTTCTGGAAGTCCAATGATCCGCAGATTATCTCTCCTAGATCTATTTTCCAGGTCTATAGATTATCCCAGTAAGTATTTGACGTTGTTCTCCATCTTCTCATTTTTTTTTTTTTAGTTTTGTTTGGCTGATTCTTGGGTTCTCTGTGAATCATTCATTTCTATTTGTTCCATCCTGACTTTTAAGGAGTTATTTTCTTCTTTCACAGTTTTTAGTTCTTTTTGTAAATGTCCAATTTCATTTTTAAATGAATTATTTTGCTCTATTGAATTTTTTTCCATTTCCCTAATTTTTTTTTTTGAGAATTATTTTCTTTTTCCAATTCAGAAATTCTCTTTTCTTGAGACTTTTTTATCTTTTCCAATTCAGAAATCCTACTTTCCTGTGTTTTTTTAACCTTTTCTAATTCATAAATTTTGTTTCCCTGCATCTCCTGTGAATTCTTTATTTTTTCCAACTCCAATTTCAGGACGTTGTTATTCTCTATCATAGCTTCCCTTTCCTTTCCCCATTTTTCTTCAAACTCCCTTAATTTTTTAAGAGTTTCTTCTAGGAGAGAGTTATGTGATGGGGGGCAGGAATCGTTCCCCTTTAGGTTGTTATCTGCTGTCTCTCTGCTGTTAACTTCCTCGGGGTTGGATACCCGCTCTTTCTCTGTATAGAAGGAATCTATAGTTTTTCTGGCTTTTTTGCTCATATTTAAAAAGTCTTTTGGGGTCTGTCCCTGGGGTAGGAAATTATTTATTTACTTCTTTACCAGCTTCCTCCCAGACTGGATGGATGCAGCGGCTCCTGTTCCTGAGCTTAGATAGAGCTCTGGGAGAGAGTTCCCCACCCCCTCCCTGGAAATGCCTCTGAGGTGATTAGTGGTGCTGTGCCCCGAGGGCGCTGAACAGTAAAGGCAGCACAAAGCCCAGCCTGCTGAGTCACCTCCAGGATCCGGGGAAAATCTAATCTGAGTTTTTAAAGTATTTTAGCTTTCTCTTCTGAACTGCTAAATAATTAGCAGAGAAGAGCTAATAGCCTGTGCCAGATTCCTTTATCTCAGTGGCTTCTCTGATCCCAGAGCCCTTCCCAGCTCAATGGGCAGAGTATGCTAGCACCCAGCCGTCTGTGCTGGCCTCTCTTCTTCCTCCCCTGGGAACTGACCTTTTCTGTTGAAACTCCAGATTCTCTTCAGCTGGTAAGTTGTGCTTCCAGTCCTTGTGATATCTATCAGTCCTGGGCTTATTTTGAGGCTTAATTTATCTAATTGGTTGTGAGGGAGTGAGGACGTTCACAGAGTCGTGTGTTTCTTCTCTGCCATCTTGGCTCCGCCCCCTCTTTTCCTGGGAACATTACTTCTTTAAAAAATAAATATTTAGTTAGTTGAAGCATAAGATTATAATTCACCAACTAACCTTTTTCTTCCCCCTTTTTAAAAAACCTCACACTAAACATGACTTAATCATTAGCTACTTTAAAAAGTTTATATTTATCTACTAATGGATGACATTTAATAACATTTTAAGGTTTTCAAGCACATTACATAGGTTGTCTCATTTGATTTTCTCAATATTACTGTGAGTGATGTGCTATTATTAAACTTATTTTATCACTAAGGAAGCTGAATCAGAAAGTCAACGTGATTTGCTTAGGGTCACACAACTGATTACTATTTAAGGAATGATTAAAACTCAAGACTCCTGACTTGATTTCATATTTCTATGGACTATACAACTTCATTGTCTTCTTAAATCTTAAAATCTTACAGTTTGCAAAGTGCCTTATATATTCATTTGATTTTTAGAATAATTCTATAAGGTAAGTGTAAAGTTCTTGAATTGTGAGGGTCTGGTCATCTGCTCAATAATAATCCTTCTCTGGGAGGAGATCTGTAAAATCTTTTCCTCTGTGCACAGGTTTCTTGGGAGCTCTGAATCTCCTCCAACTCGTCCTTCCTAAAATCAGACTGGTCTCTTTTCAGCCTGCCTGGCGTCAAGACTTTATCCTAGAGTCCATTCTCTCAGACCCAATGCTGCCCTTCTTTTATCCTGCCAGAGAATGTGTGTAGGATAACGCAATGGCTTCTGGGAAACATTACTTCAACAAATGAGCTTGCTCCTCCTAGAATTCCTAAGGTGTAAACTCCCTTTAAAGGCCTGAACCAAAGGTCTGAGCCAGAGAACTATCAAGTCAACCTGAATTCTCACCTTGTCACTGTCCAGACAACCTGAGTTCTCACTTGGTAATCCTAACATCTCCCCCTTTCTTTTTATTTAGAACATAGGGTAGTCATGACTTTGAAACATAAATCCATTAATATGGGAGGTATTACACATAATTACATAAATTACATAAGCACATAGTAACATAGTAACATAATACATGCTAGAAGTATATAACAAATAACATGATCAAATAATCATAAATTGAAAATTTATAAATGTCCATAAGTCCATTGTCCATTAGTCTCATCTTGTGTTAGGAAGTCCAATGATTCCTGCTGGTTTTAAAGTTCTTTAACAGTCTTCTTGTTAGCCATGCACTTTCAGTGGCAGATGTTTCTTAGATTTTATCCTTTGTTTTGTTTTGAGGTCTTTCTCCTTTTTTGTCTCTCTCTGATGGACAATGTGAATACGACTCGTTGGCACCCTTCTGATTCCTTCTTCTGCTGAAGAAATACAAACAAACCTTCTCCCCCAAGCAGTTAACCTATCTAATTTCCTTCTATTTACCACTTTCTAAATCTTTTCCCATCATCTGGCAGTTACACTGGAGTTGTTTGCAAGGGACACAGCCCTGTTGGTTTAAAAGGCCTGTATTCTCCCCAAGTGTAATCCATTTTTGCAATCTGATTGCCTTTTGGCTAATTTATCAGGTAATCTCTTTCTTCCATGTGATTGCTTTTCTGCTGGTTGATCAAATGAGAATCCTGACCTTCTAAAGGCTCTTTGGGTGTAACATCAGCTACCATCATGCCCCAATCTTTTATTGTCTGGGGCCCTGGACCTGGGCGCCTCATCTTGTTTCCCTGAATTATTCTGCACTCTGATGCCTAATAGAGTCCTCTGTTGCATTTTGGACATGGGGTTTTAGGTCTTCTTTCACCCTGTCTTCTCACTCTATCTTCATACCTACACTGAGCTCTTAGATGTCCAATTTTTCCACATTGAAAACATCACCGTGTTTCTCTAGAAGTTCCTTGCCAGGAGGGACCCTGTCTTTCCACATTCATCATCGTCTGGGTGTAAAAAGCATTAGTTCCCACTGTAGCACATCGTCTTATGATCAATTCTAAAGGAGCATCTTTGTCTAATCCCCATATAATTCTTTTGCAAATCTCATTGGCATTTTCCTTAGCCAGATGTCTGGTCATTATTTCTGTAGCTGCATTTTCTCCAATAGTTCTTTTGACAGCAGTTTGCAAACGTCCCACAAAATCTGCAAAAGGTTCATTGGGACGTTGCTCTATTTTAGTGAAAGCCTCTCCCTGATCTTTATGTCCGGGGAGGGAACACCAAACTTTTATTGCAGCCTTAGCAGTTTGCTCATACACTCTCATGGGATAATTAATCTGTTCTGAATGCTTTCCATACCTACCTTCACCAGCTAAGTGCTCAAAAGCGAATCGTGTGTTAACTCCTATTTCCAAATTGCATCTGACTTGAATTTTACATAATTCATGAAACTCCACAAGCCATAGCACATATTCTCCAGATTCCAGGCATGTCCTTGCTACGGATTTCCAATTATTCAGGGTTAGGACTTCATAATACAAACCATCTAGTAACATTTTAACATAAGCTGATGTAGCCCCATAAAGGGTACAATCTTTTTTCATATCTTTAATTTTATTCAAATCTAAAGGTGTATATCTTATCCTTTTTTGACCTACATTTATATTAATAATAATTAATTGTTGCTATTATTCCTGATCTATAAATGATGAAAACAAGGCTGAAAAATATTAAGTTTGGCTTGGGGTTATTTAGCTGTTAGTGGTATGAGGGCAGATAATCCAAGTAGTGACTACAATTACGCATTTCATTTTCTATAATATGCTGATAAGATATAGGAAGTAGGAAAAATAAATTCTGTGCAAAGAAAAGCTGTTTAAAAGTACAGATACTAAAACTTTTTGAAGGTAATTGATCCAGTAAACAGAGTACTGTACTTGAAGTCAGAAAACAATAACAAAACAAAATGAGGAAATTATATATGTCCATAAGTCTTAGAAATAGTCCAAAAGGAATATATTGTCCATTAGGTCATGTGCCAGGAATCCAATAATTCCTTCAAGTTTTGAACTCCTGCAACAATTTTTCATCTCAAGGAATCCAATGATTCCTGCAGTTCTTTCAAGTCCTACAACAGTCTCATCTTGAGTTAGGGAATCCAATGATTTCTGCTACTATAGGGTAATTAATCTGTGCAAAATTTTCTGTATAAAGACCTATACCTGTTAGTTGGTCACAGATGACTAGTATATTAACTCCAGGTTGCCTATTTCATTGGGCTTTTTATCCTAAAAAAATAGTATGCAAGTTCACTTAATCACTATACTTAGAAAGGCACAACAATTATTGTTCTAAACATGTCCTTGCTATAGATTTCCAATCATTAAAGATTAAATCTTCAAAAGCCAAATTCTCTAATAACATGTTTTTTGTTTTTTATTTTTGTTTTTTTTATTAATTTAATAATTATAATAATTTTGACAGTACATATACATAGGTAATATTTTACTCTTGTACTCCCATCTATTCCGAATTTTTCCCCTCTTCTCTCCACCCCCTCCCCTAGATGGCAGGCATTCCCATACATATTAAATATCTTATAGTATGTCCTAGGTACAATATATATGTGCAGAACCGAATTTTGTTGATGTTATTGTTACAAAGGAAGAATTGTATTATTTTTGTGGCAAGTGTTTTGTAATTTTGCTCATATAATTCCTGACTTTCCTTTGGTATATATATTCCCAAATATTTTATACTATCGACAGTTATTTTGAATGGAATTTCTCTTTCTATCCCTTGCTCTTGGATTATGTTGGTAATGTATAAAAATGCTGAGGATTTATGTGGATTTATTTTGTATCCTGCAACTTTGCTGAAGTTCTGAATTATTTCTAATAGCTTTTTAGCAGAGTCTTTGGGGTTCTCTAAGTATACCATCATGTCATCTGCAAAGAGTGATAGTTTGATTTCTTCATTTCTTACTCTAATTCCTTGAATCTCTTTCTCGGCTGTTATTGCCGAGGCTAGCGTTTCTAATATTATATTGAATAGTAATAGTGATAGTGGACAACCTTGTCCTGATCTTACAGGGAAAGGTTCCAGTTTATCACCATTACATATGATGTTTACTGACGGTTTTAAATATATGCTCCTTATTATTATAAGAAATAGTCCATTTATTCCTATACTCTCAAGCATTTTTAGTAGGAATGGATGTTGGATTTTATTAAATGCTTTTTCTGCATTTATTGAGATGATCATATGGTTTTTATTAATTTAATTATTAATATTGTCAATTATACTAAGAGTTTTCCTAATATTAAACCAGCCCTGCATTCCTGGTATAAATCCTACTTGATCATAGTGTATTATCCTGGGGATGATTTTTTCAGGACTTTTTGCTAATATCTTATTTAAGATTTTAGCATCAATATTCATTAAGGGGATTGGTCTATAGTTTTCTTTCTCAGTTTTCAATCTACCTGGTTTAGGTATGTCTGTGTCATAAAAGGAATTTGGTAGGACTCCTACCATCCCTATTTTTGCAAATAGTTTATATAGGATTGGAGTTAGTTGTTCTTAAAATGTTTGGTAGAATTCACATGTAAATCCATCTGGTCCTGGGGACTTTTTCTTAGGGAGTTGGTTAATAGCTTTTTCTATTTCTTTTTTTCTGAAATGGGACTATTTAGACTATTTACTTCTTCCTCTGTTAATCTGGGAAAGCTATATCCTTGAAGGTATTCTTCCATTTTATTTAAGTTATCGAATTTATCGGCATAAAGTTGAGCAAAATAGCTCCTAACTATTGTCCTAATTTCCTCTTCATTAGAGGTGAGTTCTCCCTTTTCATTTTCAAGACTAACAAGTTGCCTTTCCTGTTTCCTTTTTTTAATGAGATTTACTAAGGGTTTGTCTATTTTGTTGTTTTTTTTCATAGAACCAACTCTTAGTTTTATTAATTAATTCAATATATTTTTTTTTACTTTCAATTTTATTAATCTCACCTTTTATTTTTTGAATTTCAAGTTTCATGTTTGTCTGGGGGTTTTTAATTTGTTCCTTTTCTAGCATTTTTAGTTGTAAGCTCAATTCATTGAACTTCTCTTTCTCTTTTTTATTCAAGTAGGCCTCTAGAGATATAAAATTTCCCCTTATTACTGCTTTGGCTGTCTCTCACACATTTTTGCATGATGTCTCATTATTGTCATTTTCTTTGGTGAAGTTATTAATTATGTCTATGATTTGCTGTTTTACCCAATCATTCTTTAGTATAAGATTATTTAGTTTCCAATTATTTTTTGGTCTATTTTCCCCTGGCTTTTTATTAAATGAAATTTTAATTGCATTGTGGTCTGAAAAGGATGCATTTAATATTTCTTCCTTACTGCATTTGATTTTGAGGTTTTTATGTCCTAGTACATGATCAATTTTTGTATAGGTTCCATGAACTGCTGAGAAGAAAGTGCACTCATTTCTGTCTCCATTTACCTTTCGCCAAAGATCTATCATATCAAATGTTTCTAGTATTCTATTTAGCTCTTTTACTTCTTTCTTATTTATTTTGTGGTTTGATTTAACTAATTCTGAGAGTGCAAGGTTGAGATATCCCACTATTATTGTTTTTCTGTCTATTTCTTTTTGCAGCTCTCTTAATTTCTCTTTTAAGAATTTGGATCCTGCATCTCTTGGTGCATATATGTTTAACATTGATACTGCTTCATTATCTATGCTAACCTATAGCAGGTTATAATGCCCTTCCTTATCTCTTTTAATTAGATCAATTTTTGTTTTTTGCTTGATCTGAGATGAGGATATCAACCCCTGCTTTTTTGGCTTCACTTGAAACATAGTAGATTCTGCTCCACTCTTTTACTTTTAGTTTGAATGTATCACCCTATTTCAGGTGGGTTTCCAGTAAACAACATATAGTAGGATTCTGGCTTTTAATCCAGTCTGCTAAGTGCTTCCTCTTTATTAGGGAGTTTAACCCATTCACATTTATGGTTAGAATGACTAATTCTATATTGCTTGCCATCCTGTTAACCCCTGCTTATGCTTTTCTCTTTTCTTTCCCTCTTACCCCCCCCCTATCCAGTATTAAATTTGAGAACACCACTTGTTTTTCACAGCCCTCCCTTTTTAGCAACCCTCCCCTACCTTAAAGTTTTTCTTCCTATTTTACCCCTTTTTCTCACAATTTCTGTATTCCCTTCCCCTTGACTTACTCCTTCCCTCCCACTTTTCAATGAAGTGGAAGAAGTTTCACCATAAATCTAATATGGCTATTTATACACACTATGTTCATCCCCCTCCTTTCTTTCTCTCAGATATAATAGGTTACCTTTGCCTCTTCATGAGATGTAGTACCACCGCTTTACCCTTTTTTATAATATAATTTCCTTTCCACCTCTAGTTTGTAGGACAAATTATACATGTGTTCTTTACATATCTTTATGGCAGAAATATAGTTCTCGAGATTTATTTTTACCTTTTTAGAAATCTTTTGAGTTCTATATTTGAAGATCAAACATTTTGTGTAGATCTGGTTTTTTCATCAAGAATAGATGGAATTCATTTATTTTTGTTAAATGTCCATCTTCTTCCCCAGAAAACAATGCTCATTTTTGCTGGGTATGTTATTCTTGACTGTATACCAAGTTCCTTAACCTTTTCAGAATATCATATTCCAGGCCCTTCACTTTTTTAATGTGGATGCTGCTAGATCCTGGGTTATCCTTATTGTGGCTCCTCCATATCTGAAATGCTTTTTTCTAGCGGCTTCCTATATTTTTTCCTTTGTCTGATGGTTCTTGAACTTGGCCACTATATTTCTTGGTGTTTTGATTTTAGGGTCCCTTTCAGTAGGAGATCGATGAATTTTTTTCCATGTCTATTTTAGCAGTTCTCTTTGATAATTTCTTGGACAATAGTGTCCAGGCTCTTTTTTTACTCACATTTTTCAGGGAGTCCAATTGTTCTCAAATTGTCTCTCCTGGATCTGTTTTCCAGGTCTGTTTTCTTTCCAATAAGGTACTTGACATTCTTTTCAATTGTTTTGTTTTTCTGTTTTTGCTTGACTACTTCTTGGTTTCTCCTTGAGTCATTCATTTCTACTTGGTCCATTATTATTTTCAATGATGTGTTTTCTTCATTCACTTTTTAATATCTTTTTTAATTGTCCAATTGAATTTTTATCTTCTATGGAATTTTTTTCCATTTCATCAATTTTATTTTTTAGAGAGCTGTTTTCTTTTTCCAACTCACTAATTTTATTTCTCAATGATTTGATCTCTTTATCCACTCTGTCTTTAAATGCGTGGGATGACTTCTCTGGACTCTCTTGCCAAGCTTCCCTTTCCTTTTCCCATTTCTCTTCTAGCTCTCTTGTGAGAGCCTTTTTGATTTCCTCTATGAGAGTCTTATCTATTGAGGAGCAGATCATATCCCCCTTAGGGGATTCCTCTGGAGACAATCTGCTTTTAGTCTGCTCAGTGTTTGAAGTCTGCTCTCTTTCCATACAAAAGCTGTCAATGATTAGAGCCTTTTTAAATTTTTTGTTCATTTTGTCAGAGCAGGAATCAAAGAAAGTAAATTGACAAGAGAAACTATTGGTCTTTTTTGGGTGGGAGATGGTGCTGAATGGTGTTACTAGGCTTCTCCTACAGACTGCAGGAGACATCAGGGAGGCACTAACAGGACAGCTATGGCTGTGCTACATCTGTGCTCTGAGGCTCTAAGAACGCGCTGAGTTACTCTGGGTAGTGGCCAGGTCCTGAGAGATGCTAGCTTTCTGGGGTTTTATTCTTCACCTCTGGTGTTTACAGCCTCTCTGCTGCTCTGGGCTTGCTGGGAAGATGGAACATTTGGCAGAAACGTAAGATATCACACCCTTCCCCCTCAGGTCTGAGCTGTGTGAGCTGCCTGCATCGCTCTTGCTGCCTGCCCTCAATCTGTGCCCAGTCTGTTTGCCCCCTCCCCTGAGCAAACACAGACCTTCTCTAGCAAATTTCAAGGATGTCTTCTGTTGGTGATTATTTGTGGGTTTCTTTTCTTGTCAAGCATTAATTCTGAGGTTTGTCATGAAGTAATTCCTGAGAGAAAATGCACAGCTCAAGCAGCTGTCTGCCTCCATGCTGCCATCTTGGCTGGAAGACCTCTAATAACATCTTAACATAAGATGATGTAAACCAATAAAGAGTGCAAAAATTTTTTAGATCTTTGATAATTTCTAGATTAAAAGGAGTGTATCTTCCTTTTTCTTGACCTGAATATTTAAACTCTTCAATCACAAGATGTATTCTCAAATCAGCTGTATCCTGCCCTTCCTTATGGGCTTTAAGTAATGCCTTTTGTAAGGAAGTCATAGGAAATGGGCAGGGCTTCTGTATGGGCTGTGATGACTGTGTCACAGCCCTTCCTACTCCTCCTCCTTTCTCCACACAGGAAGGGAAAATTGATGGAGGGTAAGAAGATGGGAAATGCACTAAGTGCACCTGCCCTGGTATAGGTGAAGGTGAAATAAGAGGTGGGGGTGGGGCATGGTACTCAACTTGGTCTAGTTAAGCCCTTCAGCTCTGTTGTCAGTCTCAGCCACCTCTTCCTCTTTCTTCTCCCACTTCCTTATCTGACTGTACTTATGGTACTTAAGATCTAAATCTCCAAACTTTTTAGCTGCTTTATCAATACCCTCCCCTTCCTGCTTTTTCTTTTTTTCCTTATTCTTAAACTTATGGAATTGCTTAAAGCAAATTGTAGTATATTGTATATATAGAATGTTTCTTCAGGAATTGAATCAGGACCATTATTTCCTAATGTTCAAATAGTTGCTCTTCCACTAGTTTCCATTTGTCTGGTTCTAATCCTTCTTCCATTGAGAAGCAAGGGGATATGCACTCTAATGTTTTTAAAAGTCCAAGGATCTCATCCCCATTACCAACAAACTTTGGCTCTTTATTAACCTAACTATGCTTTCTTCACATTTTCCTTTGGGTGGAGGCAAAAATTAGCATTTGCTCCATTTCAGCTAAGAAGCATAAGTAACTATGTTAGCTTTTAACAAAGTTTCCTCCTTTTCTGTTTTTATATTCGCCCTATTTCCGGGTCACAGGGACTTTTCCACTGAATTTATGATTGAGTCAGTGTTGTTGCATGCAGGTCCTTAATCCACGTTGGCCATCAATATGTAATGTCTGAGTGGGCTTCTGGATTGGCCTGAGACCTTGGGCTTAGTGAGGGAGTGAAGTGAAGGACTAAGGAGAGCAGTCACCATGTGGCTGGTCCGGATGGAGTCTGGACTCTGGAGTCTGGAGCCTGAAGTCTTCTCTGTGGCCGATATTGCTGTGGCTGAGAGAGCAAGAGTCCTCTGTGATTCCTTTACATACTCCAGTACATTCAGGTCACTATCTCAAACAGAGCATACCCAATCACACTTGAGCATGTGCCAACTTGCCAGGAGAGCCATCACATCACCAATATTACCTTAAGTATATGCATTTGACTAGGAGGAATATATTAATAGCTATAGAATTATTTTCTCATTAACTATAATGAATCTTAAGTATACCTTTTCAGAGTTCTAGCCCTCTATAGTTATGAATATTGTGAATAAATTAATTTACCTTTGTGGTATGCATTTCATGGATGTCCATATTGTTAGTGAGGTTGACACACGTTACTAGACATTAGCTCAGTTTTTGAGAGCCTCCAATGAAAACTGTGGAAGAAGAAAGATATTAGACTGAATACCAAAATGAAGGTTTACTGAGCTCTTTTGCTGACCTCATTGTGGTATGACTGTGAAATCTCACAAGTATAACAGCAAGGATAAGCAAACAATAAAAACAAAAAAAGGTGAAAATACTATGCTTTGATCCATATTCAGTTTTCAAAATGCTATCTCTGAATGCAATTACCCTCTTCCATCACAAGGTTATTGGAACTGTCTTGTATCTTCTCATTGTTGAAAAAATTCAATTCCATCATAGTTGAATATCACATAATATTTTGTTGCTGTGGACAATGTTCTCTTGGTTCAGCTCACTTATCAGTTTATAGAAGTCTTTCCAGGCTTTTCTGAAATCAGCCTGCTTATCATTTCTTATAAAACAATAATATTCCATTGCATTCACATAACATGAACTTATTCAGTCATTCCCCAATTGATAGGCATCCATTCAATTTCTAGTTTATTGCCACTCCAGAAAAAAGTTACTACAAACATTTTTGAATCTATTGGTCCTTTTTCATTTTTATGATGTTTTTTGGATATAAGCCCAGTAGAGATATTGCAGGATCAAATGGTATGTACAGTTTTATAGACCTTTGGGCATAGTTCCAAATTACTATCCAGAATAGTTGGATCATTTCACAACTCTACTAACAATGTAGGACAATAGTCCCAGTTTTTTGACATTCCGCCCACCCCTCACATTTATCATTATCTTTTCCTGTCATTTTACCAATCTGAGAAGTGCAAAATGGTACTTCAGAGTTGTCTTAATGTGTATTTCTCTTATCAATAGTGATTTAGAGTATTTTTAAAAATATGGCTATAAGTAGCTTTAATTTTTTCATCTGAAAATTACCTGTTTATATCCTTTGTCAAGTTCTCTTTTAAGAATATTAGAATTGATTATATGACAGGGGACACACTGATGCAGGACTGCCCACCATAGTATGCCCTTGTAAGAAAAGGTACTAAGCTTTATGTGCAGAGAATGAATGAATTACCTCATAAAAAATGTGAAATGTACAAAATTAGAAAAGCTACCTCAGATGTTCATAAGGATTCTTTGTGCCTGACCTGTGGCAGAGCATTCTGAAATTGTATTGATCTGATCAGTCACATTCAGACACCATGTAACAATGATAATATAGTGATGTCATTTTGGTTCTTTTACAGAAAGAACAACAAACAGTCAACTAATTGACCAATAACATTGATTTTATATCTTAATATCAATTTTATATATGAGTACAACTCATTTTTAAAAGAAAATGAATGTAAATGATTTTTATATAAAATTAGGAAATAGTTAATCAAATAAAATATATTAAAATAAAAATGTTGAAGGAAATATTTTAAAGGAAATGAGTGTTTGAAGATTTATAGACCAACCTTTGACTCAAGAAGATTATAGTCCATTATACAGACTATAGAATAAATACAGATAAGTTGTATTTTGGTAAAAATTATCTGAATTTAGACTCAAAATATCAGTCAGATATTTCTGTTTCTCATCCTTTTTCTTAAAATAAGTTTAAAATTGTGCAGATACTTATTTGTTTTTATATCATAAGCATTTCAACCCTTTCTTTCTTTAGAGTAATCTTCCCTTCATGAAAATTAACCAAACAAATGAAGAAAATGAAAACAATTAAGCAAAAAAGTTATCCCCATTTAACAATGTATACTATATACTGTCCTCATAATCTTCTCTGCTGGAAGGATGAGATATGTATGAATTGCAAATGGGATTTTACTCAAATATTCTCATTTATAACATGAGTGGATTGATACAGTTAATCTTAGAGTTCTTTTCTGATTCTAAATCTATAATATTACTAAGATAAGCTAAGATTTTGCCAGGATTGCTAACATCATTGAGACTGGCTCATGGAATTTTAGTGAAGTTGAATTTTTCCAATACCCAATACCTTTGTATTAAGTTCATTAATAAATGTGGGATTTTGTGCTAGATATGAACATCAAACAATTACCTAAGGATATAATCATCATGAACTTTTCATCTTTCCCTGCTGAGAAATCTTAATTAAAAAGTGCCTTGACAGTTTGCAATGTGCCTAATGAGTTGGGCAACTGACATCTTAATAAGAATTGGGGCAATTACTTTTAAATGGAAAAAAATAAAGAGGCCATTGAGAGAATTTCTCTAGGAATTCATTGCTGATGCAGGTGTTATAATGCTCTCATTAGTCTGCAAAATCAGTTTACTGATGGACATTCAGACATGTTCAAATGCATATACTTAACAATATAATTGAAAGCAGTATCATAGAATTTCAGATCTGGAAGGGACCTTAGAGATTATCTAATCCTACTTTCATATTCTAAAATTGAAGAAACAAACTTAGATTTTTAGCCAAGGTCACATAATTTTCTGATAGTGAAGATGAGACTGGAAACTAAATCTACTTCCCTAGGCCAGGGCTCCTTCAAATATGATACATTGCTACTCAAATTGTTTCTTATTTGACTGTTGTTACAATAACAATGAGATTCTACTATATCATATTTACTAATATACCTTTCAATTTTTTGTGCAATATATCTATTCTTCTCTATATTTTATCTATTTTTTAAAAAAGGCTTTAACATTTAGTTTTTATTTTCTTCCACTTTTGAAATAGGACATAGTTTCTAGAGATTCAAAATCTCTTATCCTGAGCTGGTTTAATATTTTACATGTGACTTGTTATAATACAACATATATGTACTTATATTTATGTGCATATATGCACATAAGGAATATAGAACTTTGGGTATATTATTTATGAAATATTTCTCAAAAAAGCATGCACATTGATGTCAGTGAAAGCAGTATTCATATCTATGATATCACTTTTTAAAATATCTTGCAGAAAGCTTATCCTGTGATTTTATTAGTATAGGAAATTAACCATAACAAAACTATCTACCAATACAAGTTAGCACCTGCTTTATATATATATATATATATATATATATATATATAAATTATTTATGTATACTTATATAATGTATATATGTGTGTGTGTGTGTGTGTGTGTATAGCTATATATACACAAAATATATACTCAAGGCTGGATTTGTACCCTAGTATTAAAGACTGTTTTACATCAATTGTGCATGCTACCTATAGTCTTTTTAATTTTAGAATTTTTTATTTTCTCTAACATTTTAAGAAAATATGCTTTCATTAGTATGAATACTCTTTCCATTAACAAAGATTGCAACCCTTACCTGTATTAAGCAATAGTTGACTGTGATGTTTTTCTCTGAATATATCTAAGTAAATGGAAAACAATCCAGTAGCTCATTGGAAGGACCAGACTTAAAGAAGTTCCAAGTTGGTGCGATATATGTCAGAGTTGGTCCTCTATTGTTACAGTCTTTACTACCATGTTAAGATGAGTATCAAAGTAAGACGATAATGAAGTTATTCTATAATAATTATAAATATTACATAGCAACTTTTGGGTAAAGGGAGGTTTATAGAGGTTAAAATACAATTTAATTTTCATGCTCAATTATATACTTAATACAACTCAATGAGTTTTATAGAAAAAATAGAAAAAAATTCTACAACTAATTTTATTTCAAATTCATCAAATCATTAAAGTCTGCAATTTTAAATAAAAAAAATTTCTAAATATTTCCCCTGGTAGAAAACAAATGTTAAAGCCAATACAAAACATACATCCTATATACTTTTCCTGGAAACATTTTGCTTAATTTTGTCATTCAAATTAAAGTTGATGTTTACTGTTATGCATTGTAGAAAATTTGCCTTGTCCATTAAATTTCATAAACTTTAAAAATTGCCCTGACAAACCAAATGCATGTTCCATTGGACACCTACAAAAAGTTATTAAGGATGAAATCACATGATTTCTCACATCTATTATGGGTTAGCAGTAAAGTTATGTTTCTCTGAATAAGGGAAATGTTACATGGATGTACACTTAAAATAAAACTTATTTTAATTACAAGTGTCAAAATCTTTATAAAATGGTAATCATTAACTTTTATAAACATAGTTTTATTGAATCATCTATTAAAATTATTATATTTTTGATTTGTAATGTCTGAATGCATGACTTTTCTCTTGTAAAAAGCAAACAAAACCAATTTTAATTTGCTAGTAAAAGTTTCTGTCACTAAAAGATCTCTTCAAATTTGCAACCTTGTATTATGCGATAAAGAGAGGGTGAAGATGGTAGATGATTTAAACTCAGAACTTAGCTGTACTGTGTTATAAAGTCCCAAAGTATGTATTAAATTCAAAGTTAATATGGTAACAATCTGAACAGTTGCTTATAGAGTTGGAATTCGAACTGGTCAAGGGTCCCTAATCAATCTGAGTGGAATTTGCTCAGTAGCCATAATTACATTCTTGATGAGATAAGGGGATTTATATTTTAAAATAAACAAAATTTCAGTAGTATCTGGTTAACAAGATTAAAACAACATCCATATGAATTTCTAGTTAAAATTTAACTGGGAAGACAGAAAAAAAAAACGAATGTTCATGGAAAAGAATCATAAGATTTTTTTTCCTGGAGAATGATGAAAAGAATATTTATTTTATAATTCAAAATCATATATTATTTCAAATTCACTAAAGCATTTAATCTCTATCTGAAATGTTTTATCAAGGAGAATTATATTTTGTAAATAAATCTATGTTTGAATAAATTGAACAAATTCATTTTTGAATAGTCAAAAATGTCAGAAGATACTAAAAATACTATAAGAAGAAATTGGCACTAGGGTTATATTGATTCAATGTCAACCCATCAGGAAAAGAAAAGCATACCATAATATTCCTGAATTCAGCAGCACTCTTGGAGGCAAATAGAAATGCAATCGGGTCAAATGCTTCTAGCTCTAAGATTCTCTAATTCTCTCACTGTCTTGAGACATTGTCTCTTCAGGCAAATAGTCTTTAAAGGATGACAATTTATTTTAGAAAGCATTTCTGTAGAGCTACCAGATTGAATTGGAATGCTAAATTCCATTTAGTCATCTTGCCCTTGGTATGCAGGTCTCTTTGAAGAGTCAGACCAGCCCCAGGGAGAATTATTATTACTATTTTCAATATTAATAGTAGTGGCTATAGCAACAACAATAATAGCAACTGACATTTACACAGTGCTTTATAGTTTTCAAAGTGCAACTTTAAAAATGCTATCTCTTTTGTTCCTCAGAACAACCCTGTTAGGAGCTATTATTGAAGCAAATCACTTTTGTCTTCAGTTCCTTCCACTCCTTCTATTCTCCCATTTAATGATATTTTCTCTTGCCTTCAACACAGGTATCTAGGACTATAATTCTATTCTTGGCTACACAGAGGCTCCTATTTTAGACCCACTCTATGTCTGCTTTTTCTGACAATAACACCCTTCTACACATTCACTCCCCTCTCAGCTCCTAGATCTTTCTCTGTCACTAAAGACAAATCTTATGTTCATCAGAGCTTTGATTTCTTCCAGGGTTAATTTGATAAAGTACTAATGATTGAAAAAAATCATCATATTTTTAGAATTTGAGATAAGATTTTTGTATTAAAAAAGAGATTTTCAGTGATTGAGACAACAGACGGGAGCTAAAATAAGTTAATTAGAGAATTTCAAGTATTTGTGTGTGTGTGTGTGTGTGTGTGTGTGTGTGTGTGTGTGTGTGTGTGTGTGTGTAGATAGTTAGAAATACATTACCTTTTGATACCCTTACTATACATCAAGTTAGCTATTTATTAGTCAGTGCTTTTAAAAAGGGACAGGTGTAATGAGGTAGAAAAAAACTCTTTCAAATTCTTATCTAATTTCTGGTTGTGGACTAATCACAGACTTGATTAATTTTAAAAACACTTCCATATATGCACTCAGCAAAACACATAAAGAAGGAATTAGAGTTTATCTTCTGTTTCAGTTTGGTAGGAAGACATATTTGAATGGTAAATTATTAGAATGTAAGATATGAGGAGAGACAATATTCTATGGTGGAATGAGCTCTGAATTTTGGAATCTGAGAACCGAGCTTCAAATCCTAACCCTGTTTCTTACTACCTGTGTTACTCTTGGTAAGTCCCAACTTCTCTAGGCCTCAATTTCCTTATATATGAAAGGGAGGAATTGGATCAGACAACCTTTAATCTCCTCTAGCTATGAATATATGATCCTATGACTATAATTCAGGATATAGTTGAGAGGTAGCATTATATAGAAAGACTATATATAGATCTTACAGTTTCAATGCCATGATTTGAGTCCTAGATCTGTAATTTTCTCTTAATGCAATCTTAGGCATGCCATATCATTAATGTCTCTGTCCACCAGTTTCTTAAAGTAAGCATACATATAATTGACAAGATTTTCCTCATATGCTCACATAGCTTCCAGGAGGAAAGAGGTTTGTAAGCCTTTAAGAAATACCTAAAATTGATATTTTATTGTTGCTTCAGGTAATAACAATGTCAAATCTAAATGGAATATGCAGTTTCTACCTATTCCAATTCTATTAAATATATGTTGAATAATTCCAAAATACTGCACTCCAATTAAACTTATTTCTTAAAAAGTTTATTTCTCAATGTCAAATGATTCATCTAGATTCTATATGTGAATCTCTCTATTTTCATCTCTATTGTATTAGATTGTGATGTTCAAACCTTTTCTTTTCTGGTTCTTCAGCAGTTCCAACTCATCCCCGAATTTGCGATAAATATCCATGTCTTTTATGTCTACATATAATAAGTACTCATTAACTAAAGTGTTTTGATAGTTTGCATGGAAAATAGGAATAGAAAACCAGAAAAATTAATTATTTTGATAATAATAAAATACATTAATATAGCTTTTTTGTTTAAAAAAGGTGTTTACCACATCCAATTTCATTAGGTTTCACTTGAATTCTATAATTATGTTATGGCAATCATTATTAGTCAGATTGTACAGATAAAGAAACTGAGGCTCACAGGTTATATAAATTGTTTTAGGGCATAAAGTATTAATGGGCATATCTTGGATTTCAATCCAGAATTTCTGAATTGAAATCCAATCTCTTTCTATTATGGAATGCTAAAACAAAAATATAGCAACAACCAAACAATACTCTCCCTCACATTAGTAGTTTTAACCTTTTGTTTTTAAACATTTATATGCCTTTTTGTCAGTTTTTCTATAACAATAAAATACTAAATAACCATTAAAATTAGTAAAAAAAAATAAATAAAAGACATATGTTTTCATCTAGATTTATGTATATTGCCCTAGAAATGTGCTATATTTTTTATTAATGTCAGTGATCATTGGTAAGAAGTCCTAACCAATAGAAGATGCTATATTTGCCAAAATGTGATGGAATAGTAAACATCTTAAGAATGTAAAATCTACTATTTCTTAGAAATGAATTACTTTTGAAAAAGACTTTCCTTTGTATACAGAATATTCTTTAATGGCAGCCTTAGTAGTACTAACTTCCAGCCTATCAAGTTTCAAGTTTGTCAGAATAAAACCGACAGAATAAAACTGGAATAAAAACTGAATTAGCTTTGGATGCATGCTAACAAATAAATGCAAAAGGGAAAAGTCAATGAACTGAGTTTGTATTGGAAAATGATAATTTTGAAATTACAAGGATGGAATCATTATGAATACCATTACTCTTGCTTTCACAGTATTTTTCTTGATAGCAATGAATGGAACTCACATTATAATTTTTATCTTTTCCAGCAAACTGGATCATTTTCATTCTGCCTCCCTAGTTTACTGTTTGCTTGCAAGGAAAATTCCCCTAATTTTCATGATCAATATAAAACTTATCTAAAAGAGACTGTGACTTTATGGATAATAGCAAGATTTTAAAGAGGATTATGCAAAAGAGTCCTGTAATATATCTAATGTGAATATTAAATAGAATGCAGGTTGTGATCTTTGAGGATGCTATTAAATTATAGAATATAATTACATTCATAATCAAACTAGAAAGCTCTATTTGGCTTTAAATTAATTTTTAAATTAATTTCTAAAACAATTTGAGGCATCTATAGTTAAGCTATTATTCACAGTAGATAACTTATTTAAATGTATTTCATGTAATCAGATAAGTCTATCATAATTACCTAGCTCTTACATTATTACCAGAGTAAAAGATATCATACTGATAAAAATTCAATGAAAAGAAACCTATATTTATTTCTGTAAGAATTATTAACATATGTGAAGCTTTTAAAATATTTTAAAACAAATGTATTGAAGTAAAGAAATATATTGCCATATCTGGCAGATATGTCAGATGCCACAGAATTGAACTCTGGGGAAAGATAAGATGAAGCTATGGAAATGTGATTTTCTTCCTGGTAATCTCACCTTCACATTTCTGAAATACTTGAGAAGAATGGCCTTTCTAGTGAATTCAACACCTTTAATGTCAAAAGGAAATGTATAAATGTCAAGACATTTTCAATAATTTTTTTACAAATGTAATCAGGTTTGCTTAGTCATCCATGGTTGACGCTATAGAAAAAAAATGACAAAACTAAAATTATGATCATTTTAAAGAAATAATTTTCAGCAAATCTTCCTATTCTCCTTGAAATGCTTTAACATAATTTTATATTTACCTAGATTATTGGAATATTATTTATAAATATCTATCTTTTATTACATTCAGCTGACCCCCAAATATCTTTATTCAGTGTTATTGTTTTTGTGAATACCATTTCTGTATCTCACTGGACATCACTTGAATGTTTGGAAGACAAAACCCTAATAATACCTAAATTTAATTTTATTCCTTACCAACCAATCCTCATAATTTTCCTTCTCTTTTAATCATCACCATTCTTTTAGTGACCCAAGACCAAAGTTTAGGTCATTTCTGACTTTTTGCTTACCCTCATTAGCTGCATCCAAGTAAATATCATGTCTTGTTGATTTTACCAATTATAATATGTCTTGCATGTGTTGAATCGATTTCATGTACATTTTCAGCAACCTAATTCACATACTCATATTATTATAGGATGTTTATAATTGATTTCCTTACCTCTATTCTTTTGCCTATCTAATCCATTCTTCATATACCTCTGCACATAATATTATTAAAACACAAATATGTCTAAATAAATTTCTTCTCCAAAAACCTTCAATGACTAGTAATTTTCTAGAAAATAATGTAAAACAAAATAAAAAAAAATTTATTAAGGCTTTCCATTTAGAATTCTTATAATCAGCTTCCGATTTACCTTTGCAAACATATCTTAGAACATTACCCTTCATGTACTATACCTACTCCTAGCTCCAGTCAATCTTCTAAAAGCAGCATGCTATAGCTGAAAACAAAAATCAAACTCAAATTAAAATACCTGAATCCAAAACCTGTCTCTAACCTGTGCTAAACTTTGGTAGACTTAGAATTAGTTTTCTTTTATTTTATTTCATAAAGTGATGGGGCAATACTGTGTACTTTCTAAAGTACTTTCCAATTCTATATCTTAGATGCTATGATTATATTCTCCATCTTCTTCGCAATTGAACAATATTGTTAAATATTTACAGAATGTTAACATTTACCAAGCACCTTATGAATATTATTTCATTTTATTTTTTCAAGGACCATGGGTGATAGGTACTATAATATTCTTTCCTTTTCTAGATGAGAAAACTGAGTCTGGCAGAAATTAAATGGCTTGCCAAGGGCCAATCAACTAATAAAAGTCTGAAGCTGGATTTGAACACCCAATCTTCCTGATTCCAAGATTAACTCTATTCTCTGCAAAAAAAGATCTTTTCTATGCCCAGAACTGTCTTTCTTTACTTCTCTATGTTGCATCTTCTATCCTTAAACAAAACCACTTTTATGGATCCAGAAAACATTACTTCAGAAAATCACATTCCCATCTTTAAATAAGTGTTAGAGGATAAAAAGATGAAGAAGGAAGCATTTCAGGAATGGAGGGGCAACTAATATAATGGCATAGAAATAGATTAGATGGAAAATGACATTTTCATGATAAGGAAAAAAAATATGGAATGAGTGTAAAGTGAATAATGTGTACAAATAATGGAAAAATTATCTTTTAAAGCTCTAAATATTAGACAAAGACATTAATATTTAATCTTATGTACAATAGACAGTCTTTGTAAATTACTGGGAGGAGGAGATGTTGTAATTAAAACTATATGGTTTCACATTTTAGGAAAATCATTTGGGTAGCAGTGTGTGACATAGAATGGAAGGGAAGAGATTTAAGGTGGTTATTAGAATTAGAAGATTATTGAAATTGTTCAGGAATGAAAAAAATAGTCTTGATCTAGGATGGTAATTTTATGACAGATGAAAAGTTATTGAAGGAAATTTTTCCTATGTAAAAATGACAAGATTTGGCAAGTTATTGAATTAGATAAGCTAACTGAAAGTGAAGAGTCAATGATGACACTAATGTTATGAAACTATCTGACTAGGAGGATAGTGTCAGACCCTTAAGAGTAAAATTGATTACAGCATGCAATTGACATTTCATATTCTGAATTTAAGGAAGGTATTAGATATATGTCACCTCAATACACATAAAACATTTTCTACACAAATACATATATACACACATGTTATAAACCTATATTATTTCTTATTTCTTAAATTTTAAGAGACCTTTTCATTTGCATAGGAAGATTGATTGGAAACAAAACAAAACAAAACAAAACAAAACAAAACAAAAAGTTTTATCAATGCAATTGTGCATCTTCATTTATTGAGAAGGTTTTGGGTTCAAACTCAGAGAACATAGACAATAGGTATAATTCATAGCTCCTGACTAGATAGAAGACCTTTCTTGTTTTGTCAGTTTCTTAAGTTATCTTGACATATTTGTAACTCAATCCTGGATTCTAAGTTTTAGAGCCTTTCTTTAGACCTGGTTACTTTTTTTTTTTTTTTAATTCCAGGAATCATATTCCCTGAACTTTTTTTTCCTCATTGCCTTTAGTTTATCCCCTTTCAGGGAATTCAAAAGAAAACTTTTAAAGTCTCTCTGAAAACTTTGGCTTAGAGATATGGAAAGCACTGACATAGCATCACCCAGTATGCCATGCTTACAATGCTCTGTGTTCTAAGAGAAAAGCTGAATTGCAGTAGCTCAAAAGAAACATTCAATTAATAAATTTAGAGACATCTCCACTTTAATTGTTCACATGGATTATTTGGGCTCAAACTGTGCTAGATCCTTCCAAAGGATCTGGTTATCCACAGTCAGACAAACTATGCCTTAGCCCCAATATCACAATATCATTTTGGTCTTTTTCCAGCCCAAAGTACAACAACCAATTAATCCTCTTTCAGTTGTTGTAGCTAAATACATTGTTCTTCAATGAAGGATGTCAGGGTCCAGATTGGGAGATGGCGCCTGAGATGAAAATCTAACACACCCTCTGATATATTCTACCCCACCATACTTCCTTTTCCTTCCCTTGTCTTATAGATAGAGCCAATTGCAAAGTTTAAATCTCAAAACTTTAGATTTATATTCTTCATGCTATGTTTTTTTAATAAACCCACACCCGATTATAAGCCATTTCTCTCAGTAGAGATCATTCTGGCAATCTATTCAGGCAAAACTAAGAAGGCAAAGCATATCTGTTTTTCATATTATGACATTCCTTTAGATGAATAATCCTTTGAATTTTTTCATGAGTGCACATATAAAATATGTTGTCTGCCCAACCCTTACAGAAAGACAATAAGTTTGATATAAAAGTGGAAAAAAGGAAAAGACAATGTTAGATAGTGCTTGGTGTATTTTGACAAATCCGGTTGCTCTCTGGAGCTACCAATTGACTCTGCAACACCAATATTATTTCAATGGGGTTACATAACTGTAAATCATGGAATAGAACAAAGTAGACAACACTGAAATTACAAGTAATTCAAAGGGAAGTAGAGAAATACAAAGCGGATACATAAAGTCAAAGCATACCACCCACAATGACTTGTGCAAAAGATGTAGCTTAAAGATATAATTTGGACAATACTTAATTGGAAAAAAAAGAAAGCATTATTTAGAGCAAGAGATCCAGAAGACTAGTGAGAAAAATTTAAAAACTAAGGATATATTCA
This sequence comes from Sminthopsis crassicaudata, assembly GCF_048593235.1. Lineage (NCBI taxonomy): Eukaryota > Metazoa > Chordata > Mammalia > Dasyuromorphia > Dasyuridae > Sminthopsis > Sminthopsis crassicaudata. Next base: position 323,789,026 of record NC_133617.1, on the reverse strand, counting down.
TTTTTTTAGAGAAAGACCTCTAGAATCTAGGGAGGGCATATTTTCCCAGTCAGAGTTATGCTAATGAATGGTAATAGTAATGAAAATGAAAAGGCATGTAATATAAAAATGGAGTAATGTATTGTGATCTTCATCAGTAGAGATAGTATCCACATTAATACTGAAGCACTATGGTATAGTAGTTGGAAAATTGATATTGCATTTAGGAGACCTAAATTCTATTCCTTCCTCTGCCAACTATTAACTGGGTAATCCTGGGTAAATCAATACTCCAGGTCACTCTCTGAGGCCATAATTTAGAGAATAAAGGATCACCTACATCTGAGAGGTGTTTTTTCACTGAAGTTCTTTATATAGATGAAGTCATAGGTTTGATTCAAATCATTTCCATTATTTGGGTATAGGATCCAACAATTGATTGAAATATCAAATTATCTTGAAATTGATGGTATGTCTGAATTGTAACTAAATTGGAGCGTCCTTTATAGTGAACATTTTGCAAAAAAAAAAAAAAAATCTACTGCAGAGAGATCTGAAGAAATATTGAGGTTGCCTTATCATTTAAAAGTAACAGCTAGACCTGAGGCCTTTGAATGATTATTTCAGCCAATTGAGTGAATGAATTAGTTTGTGTATGTGTGTGTGTGTTTATGTTTGTGTTTGTGTTGTATGTGTATGAACGAGAGAGAGACAAAGACAGAGAGAGAAGGATGGAAAGAGAAAGTGAGGGAGGGAAAGAAGGGAGGAAGACAGAGAGAAACACAGAGAAAAAGAAGACAGAGAGAAGAAAGGAGAAAGAGGGAAGAAGGGAGAGAAAGGGAGAAAAGAGAAAGGAAGAGAAAAAAGGAGGGAGAGAAGGAACAGAGGAAAGGGAAAAAGAGGGAGGGAAAGAGAGGAGGAAGTCAAGGAAAAAGAGAGGATGAGAGGAAGAGAAAAAGATATAGAAACAGAGAGATATAGGAAGAAACAGAAAACCAAAACAGACAGAATGACAGAGAGACAGTGACAGAAATAAAGAAAGCTACAGAGAGATGGAGATTCAACAGGAATTACTATAGTTGGATTTTTTTCTTTTGTCAAATATGTGACACTATTGTTATTATTTATAATGCATTGTTTAGATGTTAGAATATATATATATATATATATATATATATATATATATATATATATATATATAAAATTTTGTATCTATATAGAAATACATATATCCCAATACAAATAATTTACATTGAAAATTTATTTAATTTTTGTGACCATTCAGGTTTCTGTGTTCAGGCATGCTCATGTGCTTGAACTGAGACTCAGCAGAATAGGATAAAGTTATCATTTGCAGCTATGGTATTAAATAAGTCAGTTGGTGTATAGGACATGAGATAGACTTCAAGTAGATGTAACTATTCCTTATCTGTAAAATGGGGATAATAATAGCAACGATTTTCCAGTGTTGTTATGAGAGTCTATACATTTTTTGAACCTTATAGCACTACATTCAATGCTAGTTATTGCATTCCTTATTACTGTATTTTATTTTCTTTCCTGCCAGGTAATATAACGGTGAGAAATATAACATCAAATAAAACATTTTCACAGAGGCTTTCCTTGCTCCTCTTTTTTTCCATAGCTAGATGTGAAAAACTATTTATTTCCTATCAGTTCCTCAAATGACATCTACTTGAATGGATAGAGAAAAAAGAAAAATTGTAAAATTTCAAATTTTTGTCTAGTCATTTCATTTCATTTTTTTTACTGTTATGTATATGCTATTTATTCATTCCAATCAGATGACACTTAAACCTATAGCTTCACTCCACAATCTTATTACTATAATTCTATTTATGGCAATATTGAAATTGTTTAAGAAAATTAAATTTAGTATCATATGATTTTGAAAATGTGGCCTTCTACAAAGATAAATCTGGAAAACGAATTTACATTTCTTTAATAATTTTATCAAGTTTTCTTTACTCCACTAATAATAATAATTGATGCATATGAAAGATTATTTATATGTTGCTTGATGCTCTTAACTTGACTGAATGATCAATCTAACAGCCATAAGCAGTTTTTAGTTTCATCCATAATTTGATATCTGTTTATAACTGTTTTTTCAATCATGTATAAAAACAAATGGAGTTCTCTAAGGCAGAAATTCTTAAACTTTTTCAACTTGTGGCCCATATTTGCCTGAGGAATTTTTGCATGGTCCTGGATATATAGGCATATAAAATAGGATTTTGGGGAATGAGAGCAAGAAATGATTTAGGATTCTTACTAGACATAAGTTTTTACTGGGTCTCTAGTTCATTTGTGGGTTCTATTTTTGTCCTTCAAAGAACCTTATCATTTCTTCCACTCATTTATAACAAGAAATCATTTTACTTTGTACATGGAGTGGTACAAATTGACACTAAGGATCATAGCCTTTGATGTAAAACATGCTGTCCAAGCAACAGTAACAAGAACACACTATCTTAAAAAGAAAAAAAATTAACTATTTATTTTGCCTCATCATGTATCTTAATTAAATGCAGATTTCTACCTTAAAATCCTTTATCTGCTCTCAGACTCTTGAAAAATATTATTTCCTGTCTTCATGCCTTTGTGCAATCTGTCTCTTAGTCTAGAAGGTACTACTTCTTCATGTTCCTTTTTGGAATCCCTCTTAATTTATTTAAAAGTTTAGCTTAAGTATTTACCTTCTACATAAAGATTACTTGATGCCTTCCCCCCTTCCTAGTTGTTAATGTATAGCCTAAAATTATCTTGTTTTACCTATTTGCCTATATGTTGTAATCCTTCATCTAAGAATGTAAGATTCTAGAGATCAGAGGCTTTTATTTTTGTATCTGTATATTCAGAATCTAACACAATGCTTTTCAGATGTAGACCATAAATGCTTTTTTTGAATTGAATAGCAGGCCTCCCAAACACCTTCTATCTCTCAATTTCAGAATGAATACTTCTTTCAGGGGGTGAACAATTTATTGAATCACTCCACTTCCATTTGAAATTTATATATATATATATATATGTGTGTGTGTGTGTATTATATATATATATATATATATGTGTGTGTGTGTGTGTATTATATATATATATATATATATATATATATATATATATGTATGTGTGTATATATATATGTATGTGTGTATATACATATTTCTTTATACATGAGTATGCTATATACACAGTATTCCTAAAGGGCCCTTCTCAATCTGTTCCATTCTTCAATCAGTTCTTAAAATCCCTTGTTTTCTATAGCTTTTAAAATATCTTGAATCTTGATGATCTCTCATCAAAACTATACTATTGAAACATAAAATTCTCATAATTTCTTTTTAAACACCAGTTCATAAATTACACTTTAACTTTTAAATTTCATTTTTTTAGCATATGGATTTGTTCATTGTGTGCTTTTTTGTTCTTCTGTTTGCTTGTTTCTTTCTTTTCTTTGAATTTATAAACCCTAATGAAAAATATTATCTTTAATAAAATATTTATCATAGAATTATAGCTATAAGGAACTTCAAAGGTCAAACAACAGCTGGCTTACTTTACAGATAGGAAAACAGACTGGGAAGTTAAGTGAATTGCTGAAGGTCACATGGGTAGTAAACATAAGAAGTGAGTTTTTTTTTCCTTTTCCTTAGTGACATTTTAATGCAAATTTTAAAATACAATATTACCAAGGATATTACAGCAATATATCACAAAAGTCATATACTATGATGAGGTGGGATTATACTAGAAACACAAGAATAGTTTAATATTAGGAAAACTATCAGCAAGTAATTGACTGTATCAGTAACAAAAAAAATCCCAACAAAAATCATATGATTTTATCAATATATGCAGAAAAAAAACACTTTTTTTGGAATATATTACATTTCTTTTTTTAAATTAATTTTATAATTATAACATTTTTATAACATTATCCCTTGTACTCCCTTCTTTTCCGATTTTCCCCTACTTCTCTCCACCCCCTCATGGCAGGCATTTCCATACATATTAAATATGTTATAGTATATCCTAGATACAATATATATATATATATATGCAGAACCAAGTTTTGTTGTTATTGTTGCTGCAAAGGAAATATTGGATTCAAAAGGTAAAAAATAACCTGGGGAGAAAAACAAAAAAAAATGCTAACATTTTACACTCATTTCCCAGTGTTCCTTTTCTGGGTATAGCTGATTCTGTCCATCATTGATCAATTGGAATTGGATTAGCTCTTTTCTATGTTTAAGATATCCATTCCATCAGAATCCATCCTCATACAGTATCATTGTTGAAGTGTATAATGCTCTTCTACTTCTGCTTGTTTCACTCAGCATCAGTTGATGTAAGTCTCTCCAAGCCTCTCTGTATTCCTCCTGTTGGTCATTTCTTACAGAACAATGATATTCCATAACATTCATATACCATAATTTACCCAAACATTCTCCAATTGATGGACATCCATTCATTTTTTCAGTTTCTAGCCACCACAAAAAGGGCTGTCACAAACATTTTGGCACATACAGGTCCCTTTCCCTTCTTTAGTATTTCCTTTGGATATAAGCCCAGGAGTAGCACTGCTGGGTCAAAGGGTATGCACAGTTTGATAACTTTTTGGGCATAATTCTAGATTGCTCTCCAGAATGGTTGGATTCTTTCACAACAACACCAACAATGCA